>NC_051846.1:142421001-142426115 GCF_002237135.1 Teleopsis dalmanni | reverse complement strand
CAGTGAAGACTGGTCTGAGAAAGGTCATAGGCACAATGGTGACGCTTGAGGGGGACAACAGAATGTATATTAAGACCATAGTAAACAATGAAGAAATAGTAGCAGGGTAAAAGGTAAATCTATTAGAACAGCCAATGGCAACGAAACACCGATAGTGGGGGTAGTGACGCTGCCAGTCTTATGGGACGAGGAGACGAAATACATGGATTTCTGGGTAGTACCGACCCTGCAACAACCTTTTTACTTCGGTATCGATTTCTGGAAAATTTATGATATGCCAATAATCAGTAAGCGAAAGCTGAAGAATTAGTCAACAGTAGCGATGGCGGAACTGACACCTCATTCACCGGATCTGCAGGTCACGTCCAAGCAGCATGAGATGAGTGAAAAGCAACGTCGCGTATTAGATAAGGTTGTAAGAGAATTTCCATCGTTTACTGAATTAAGGCTACGCAGGACAACCGTAGAAATGCATATAATAGAAGTAGTAGACAAACACATAGCGGTTAATCAGCGACACTATCCCATATCTCCCGTGATTCAAAAGTTAATGTACGAGGAATTAGATAGAATGTTGAGTCTAGGTGTCATAGAAGAAAGTAATAGCAGCTGGAGTTCGCCGGTGACATTAGTAAGAAAATAAAATAAGAATAGGTTGTGTCTGGATGCGCGTAAAGTCAACGAGCGTACAATCAAGGACGCATACCCGTTACCACACATTGAAGAATTCCTAAGCCAAGATACTAGGTACATCTCTGCAATTGATCTCAATGATACGTTTTGGAAAATTCCGTTAGACAAGAAATCGCGCGAGAAAACAGCATTCACCGTACCAGGGAAATCATTATACCAGTTCTTAGTGATGCCTTTTGGACTATGCAACGCTGCACAACGAATGTGTCGATTGATGGACAAAGTTATCCCAGCATCACTTCGGGAAAGAGTTTTTGTCTATCTGGACGACTTGCTGGTGTGTTCGGAAGACTTTGAAAGACATACGACATTACTGAAGCAAGTGGCTGAATGTCTGAGCAGAGCATTTACATTTTAGTTGAAATAAAAAAATAGTAGTAATTTAATAACAGATAAAAAACTATTATTAAAGAAATTATATCAGAAATTTGTTTTGAGAAACAAAAACGTCACATTAGTTATATAATTTATTTTAATCATTTTTATATAATTTAATCATTGTTATTGTAAGACATCGCAACAACGTTAATTAAATTTTAATTAAAAAATTTTAATTAAAATATCTAATCCATTTTTACTAACTCTCCATTATTTTGTTTTAAGGGCAAAGCTAATATCTCAACTAAGAATGGAGATCAACCAAGTGTATGAAATGTAAGTACTGTAATGTAAGATGTTTGATGTTAAATACATTTCTCCATCTGGAGCCACCGTCAGATGGAGCAGAGTTCGAGAAACAAATTAGTGTATTAGCTAGGTCAGTTGAACGAGAAGATTCAGTGGTTCTTATTATAGCGAAACGGAAGAGTTCACATCAGCGGAGAATTAACTATGAGCGTGCTCCGCATAAAATTTTTAATAAAGAAATTAAAGATAGAAACATTCAGAAAATAAATAAAAATGAAAGAAAAAATTATATCTATTATTAAAAAACAGTAAAAGAAAACTGGTGTCGACGATAGTGACCTGTCAAATGGTAATTTTTGCCTCTGGTACACTTCTGGACTCTGGTGTCAGTGCCAATTGTATAGGTAAAGATGCAGCGAAATTTATCAGTAGGCGTTGCCTGTGTTGTAGGACGGCAAGACAAGAGAGATGGATTTTTAGTAGTGCCGACGTTGCAACAACCTTTCAATTTTGACATTGACTTTTGGAAAAACTATTTTGCTTTGCAATTTGGGTTTCTGGGTTAAAAATATTAATTTGAAGTCTTTTGGGTTAAAGTGTCAGATCATCATATCTTATATGACAGTACACAAAGCACAGAAACACTACAGTGTCACTGAATTTGAATGCTACACAGCGGTGCTCAGGATAAAAAAATTCAGATCTTACGTAGAGGGTGGACTACTATTTACGATGATCACAGATCATGCCAGTTTGAAATGTTTAATGACTCAAAAGGACGCTTTCAGAGAGACTTGCTGGTTGGAGCTTGTAATTCCAAGAATTCCATTTTAATATTGAGCAACGCAAGTGAGATCTAAACGTTGTACCTGATGCGCTGTCTTGAATGCATATGAGGGAAATTCGATACAGCAATCGAAATATGGTACTAGACCTTCAAACCCACAATTTAAGTCATCGAAATATGAAGAATTGAAAGTAATAGAAGAAGAAGATAAAATACCAGATGATGTGTATCATATACGTATATGTATAAAAGATGTGTTTGGAGTACAGGAGATACGAAACAAAAATGCTTGGAAACTCAGGGTTACAACAGAATTAAAGATACAGTTGTTAGAAGCCGCTCACTTGTCACCATCAGTAGGACATGGGGAATATTCAAGACCCTTGCAAGGTTACGTGTGAACTAATTATGGTCTTAGATGTTCAAAAACTGGTAAAATCGTGTGAGCTCTGTAGCACAAACAAAACTTCTAATAAAATGCGAAGACAGTTTCAAAGGTTGTACATCGATTTCATGGGGCCGCACAAGTGTTCAACTATTTTAATTTGTTTTTAGATTGCACTGATCTCTTATCAAAAATGGAATTTTTTCGAAGAATGGTTGTCCAATGCAAAATATGAAAGATGCAAAAAACTTTTTATTATTTATTAGTGAAAAGTTTGACTTGTCTGATATAACAGAAGAATCCACAAGAGATTTACAAGTGAAATTGGCAAGTTTGTCAAAGAAATTTGAGGTAAAGCGGTACTCATGTGGAAAATGAAAAAGTTGGTTTTTGGCAAAAAATACGGAATTTCTTCAGTTTGAAGCGGACCTACTTATTCGAAGGAATATTCCTTTACCCTCCAACGTCTTCTCAAAGGCGTAAAATGGTAGGGCGACCTCAAAAACATATGGAAATAGCTTCATATAAGACCAAAAAAAGACGAGTCCATGATTTGATAAAAACGAGTAGTATTGTTGAATTAAAATCAGCTGCTGAAATTGCTCTGCGGTTTGCTGAAATTCGGAAAGCTGCTAATATTATTAAAAACATTACGTATAGTGAATTTAAAGAATCTGAACAATGTGCAGAACAAAACCAAATGCGAAGTTTAACAAATGACAAGGCGTTAGCGTACTTTGTAGATAACACCTCGTTCAATAATGTGTGTGACTGACACATAGATGGCGGCACTAATACTAAATAAATATTTTTTTTCGAAAGTGACAACCTTTTTAGACTTACTGTCAAAATCATATGTTAATCCGACCATTTATTTACAAGTTACAGTGCTTTAAGTGACGCTACTTTTGAGTTTTCAAAAAAAAATGAATTCAAAGCAATTCCGTGTGCTGATTTATCATTGTTTTTTAATGAAAAAAAATACTGTTCAATGCCAGGAATGGCTTGAAAAACATTATTCGGACTCTACTCCAACAAAAAGAAGCATTTGTTATTGGTATGCCGAATTCAAACGTAGTCGTACAGACACCGATGACATTCCATCTACTGGACGGCCAAATGACGCTGTTATTCCGGAAAACGTTGAAAAAACACTGAAAATCATTATGTCTGACCGTAAAGTGAAAGTGCGGGAGATTGCTGATATTCTACAGATATCAGCAGGCAGTGTACACACCATAATACACGAACATTTGGGTATGAAAAAGGTGTTTTCCTAATGGGTGCCGCGTTTGCTCACAGCGGAGCAAAAACAACAACGAATCGATGATTCAAAGAGCTGTTTGGACATGTTTACGCGCAATAAGTCCGAGTTTTTGCGTCGGTACATCACGATGAATGAAACATGGATTCACCATTTCACTCCAGAGTCAAATCGGCAGTCTGCTGAGTGGCATGCAGCCGGTGAAAGCCGCCCAAAGCGACCAAAGATGCAACAGTTGGTTGGCAAGGTTATGGCGTCTGTATTTTGGGATGTGCATGGAATAATATTCATCGACTATCTCCAGAAAGGGAAGACATCAACAGCGACTATTATATAGCGTTATTGGAGCGTTTGAAAGACGAAATCGCAAAGAACGGCCTCATATGGCGAAGAAAACAGTTTTGTTCCACCAAGACAATGCACCGTGTCACAAGTCGATGAAAACGATGGCAAAATTGAACGAATTGAGATACGAATTGCTGCCGCACCCACCGTATTCTCCAGATCTGGCCCCCAGCGACTACTGGCTCTTCGCAGACCTCAAAAAGATGCTCCGTGGTAAGAGATTTGGCTCAAATGATGAAGTAATCGCCGAAACTAACGCCTAATTTGAAGGCAAAGAAAAATCGTTTTACAAAGGCGGTATCGAAAGATTGCAAAAGCGTTGGAATGGTTGTATCTCCCTAAAAGGGGACTATGTTGATGAATAAAAACGAATTTTGGCAAAAAAATGTGTTTTTGAATTAGTTAGTCACACACATTATTGAACGACGAGTTAGCGAAAAAATCTAAGTATTAAAATTATTGGTAGTAAGTTTTTAGGTTTTCTGGACTGTTTTAGTCCTGACTCATTCTGGCAGCCCCCTGCGGGTAAGGGATCTAGAATATTCCCGCAGTAGATATGCTTGTCGTAAAAGGCGACTAAAATTCCAGTGCCAATCCGGTACTTGTGTAGGAAGTACGTATGGTAGTGAGTGAGCACGGCACTTGCACCATCTGACCAGAGATGATCTGAGGTACTATGGGGGTCAGTGACCCGCAGCTTCGGCTGTACTGACCATTGGTGTTGGCCTCGTAGTGGCTGTTAATACCCAAACTCACGCGGGAAGAATGAAAACATTATGGTGCATGCGGCGTAGAGTTGCGTATTCATCACCGGGTGCTACAGCCCACATTGTAGCAGAATTTGTAGGTAGACCTCGCATTAAACCAAGATGGAAATAATGACCTACACGCATTTCTTCATTGGTACCTGCGGAAGTTAATTCCAAGGGGGCGCTTATTGATGCATTGTATCAAGACGTTTGCTTTTGAGTAACGTGATGTTAAGCCTACACGGTAGGTAATCACGTAAAACA
>NC_051846.1:142414813-142420901 GCF_002237135.1 Teleopsis dalmanni | reverse complement strand
TTTCATGTTAAGGCAAAGAGCAGTAAACCTACAAAATGGAAGACATAGACTGAGAGGCAGAACAGTCAGAGGCTGCCCACAGGGAGGGGTGCTTTCACCATTTCTGTGGAACGTGACCATAGACTCTCTACTTCAACAGCTTGACTTCAAAGGCATACAAACAATTGGGTATGCGGACGATATAGCACTGATGGTGAATGGCAAGTTCCCAGACACCATTAGAAACGTGATGAGAGGTGCTCTCAAATGCGTCGAAAAATGGTGTAGGGATCAAGGCCTGACCATCAATGCTACGAAATCAGATACTATCCTCTTCACGAGGAAGAGAAGTCTGTCAATGGAGTCTTTACAACTTTTTGATAATAACATTCGCATATCAAAGTCGGTGAAGTATCTAAGTGTTGTCCTAGATAATAAACTGACTTCATCCACATGAAAAGATCAGGTAAGCGAAGAGAGCTCTATTTCAATGTAAGAGAGTGTGCGGAAGACGATGGGGGATATCCCCAAAATCGATGCACTGGATCTATACGATGATGGTCAGTGTCTAGAAGGAAAAACGCGGACTTTAATGAAAGCATATAAAGTGGCAATAGACAACAATAAACGAACTGGCGATAGTCCGTGTTTTCCACCTCATATGAAGCTAATGGACGAAATTTTCGGAAATTCTCCAAAAATTAGAAATACCAATGCTTTGGATATGGGCTTCGAAGAAGTGGTAATGCTAGACGACTCTCACTCAAGTATGTCATTTTCGTAATTGTCGCCAGCATTGCCATCCCCGCAACCTTCACTAAATGAAATTGAAATTGAATCATAAAATCCAACGCCAAGTGTAATCGGATCACTGACTTCAACTCCAGAACTTGAACCACTTGAAGGTGGCTCAAGTTCTAGAAGAAAAAGCCTTAAAAAAACAAATTTTATTCACAATCATTTAAAAAATGAAATTTTCTTACCAATAATTGCAAAGAATTATTTATTTTGTTAATTTTCACTTTAAATTTTATTATGTGTTTTGCATATACAAACAAAATTTCCAGTTTTTCCAGAGTTGGCATCGAAAGTAGTGCTTATTTTATTTGTTCTTTTGTGACATGCTTACAAAAGAAAACCTCTTATGTTATCCTTTCCTGAGATGTGACGAATGTCCGTTGTAAATTGACCAATGAAGTCGAGGTGATGAAGTTGACGTGGAGATGCTTTGTCAGGTTCTTCCATTTGCGCATTTTCCCAATACTGACGTGTTTCGATGTTTGTCGTGTTTCATGAAGTATTAATTTATCAAATTTTATTTCAAAGCTATGGAGTCGTCGCGGGTGTCACGTTCACAGCACAAGAAGCTCCAGTCGGAAATTTTTATCTATTCAAAACCAAACACTTTGGAAGATGCAGCAGAAAAACATAAAATCATAACATAGCTTCAATCAAACAGTAAGATTGAAATGAATACAATCACCAGTAGAACTACTAGTAGTGGAATAAAAATTTATGCTGACAATAGTGAGAAATCAGAAGTGAAAATTATAAACGTCGCCGATGAGGATAATATAGATTTAAATGCTGAGACTAAAAAAAATATGCCGCAATCACTCAAAAGTTTGAATGAATTATATGTGAATAAATCATACAGATGATGATGTTGATGTTGATGTTGAAAGTAATATAGTAATGTGGTGATTAAAGATGTTTTAATATATAGAAATATTGGCGACAGTAAGGCATCAATTGCAGATCTTAATGAGAACAAAAGTCTCATAAAAAGAACGGCAAAGTACTTGAAGCAGAATCTCGCAACTCAATCTCTTGAACAAGTTGAAATATGATGAATGAAGGCGAGGCAGTAAGTGCAGCAATCAGCACGACAATACAGCATGATATAACAGCGGCAGAAATTTGTCGCATAGATGTCAAGCCGCCTGTATTTAGCAAACGTGATCCTGACTTATACTTCCTGCAGATGGAGGCACAATTTCGCAACGCACATATCACACAAGACCAAACTAAATACGATTACGTGATTGGGTCATTAGATGGTGATACACTAAGAAATGTTGCGGATATTATTAGATCACCTCCATCAACAAACAAGTATGATACAATAAAGAACCGCCTTATTCAAGATTTCGCCGATTCTAAGAACAAAAGGCTACGCAGACTCATACTAGAGTGCGAACTTCACGACGACAAGCCGTCACAGTTACTTCGCACGATGCGCGACTTAGCAGCAGGAGCCATGAACGATGGCGCATTGAAACAATTTTGGCTATATCGTTTACCCGTTGCAGTTCGAGCTGTTGTGTCCATCGCTGACGGTGACCTGGACAAATGTGCACTTCAAGCTGATAAAATAATGGAGATGGGGAGTTATGGTTTCATAGCCGCAGTAGATGGCACAAAAATTTCTCAACCATCGCAATCATCATCAATTGAAGAAATGCAAGCTATAAAAAATGCTTATTACAGTTGAGCAAAGATGTAACTGAAATAAAGCAGCGACAATATGCAACCAGAAGATCTCGATTCCGTACTCCAAATCGTGATCCAGTCCAACACATTCGCACGCGTTCTACAAATCAGGTCAGTAAGCAACCCCTCTGTTTTTATCATTACAGGTTTGGTGCCAAAGCAATCAAATGTGCCAAACCTTGCAAATACAACGCATCGAAAAACTAAATACAGCTTCGTCAGAGACGGTAGATGAAGCTGGTTGTTACAAGTCAAGCCGTCTATTTATTGTAGACGAGAAGACTCAGCTCAAGTTTCTAGTGAATACGGGTGCAGATTTTTCGGTTTTCCCAATAACAGCAATTTCCAATCCTAAACCTAAACCCACCAGAAATACACTGTTCGCAGCAAATGGGTCCCACATTAAAACATATGGTTCTAAACTTCTAACACTGAATCTGGGGTTGAGGAAAAGTTTCGCCTGGTACTTCACCATCGCTGATGTATCAAAGCCAATACTGGGTGCCGACTTCCTCAAAAACTTGAACTTATTGGTTGACGTCGCTAACAGGCGAATTATTGATAACCAAACGAAGTTATAGACATCGTGCATTGCCGAAATTGTAGTCTACTCTCGTCTCTTCAATCAACAACGACAACAAATATCAGCAACTCTTAGCCAAATCCAAAGACCTGACTTTACCACTGTCATTTAATTCGTCGGATACAACAAAAACAACAGTCCAACATCACATCTACACTAGCGGACGTCCTGTTTTTTTCACGCGCTCGGCGGCTGAACCTAAGTATGTCGCAAATAGCCCGTCAAGAATTCAAGTACATGTGATTTTTTTGAGGAAGTCAAAGACGACCAGATATATTCAGAATTCTTGCAACGCTTTAGACAGGCCATGAACAACATTCGCCCAGTACAAATATCACAACATTCAAAGGATAAAGTTTTTGTACAACGCGAGTTGCAAAAATGTACTTTTTCTTGCGTGATGACGCAGTACGACCATCTTTGAAAGCACCATTTGAGGGAGCATACAAAGTTATAAATCGGCCTGATAAGAAATACGAGCTATTAATAAAAGGAAAACCAGTACGCGTAAGTATCGACCGCATAAAAGCAGCATTCTTACCCAGCAACGAGCTGAAGCCGAATGCATCAGACACACAGCTTTCTGATACAATCAATTCACTTTGCCATGGAACAGATAACATTGTCCAGTATTCGATTGGCATCGTCGTGTACGGTCACAGACTGCGTTACTCCGCAAAGTCAAATCGCAAATTCATCCCACCCAACAGGTTAATTGTGAAACTTTAACTGAACTGGTCAACATCATTGTGGCAGAACTCATTGAACTAAAAAATTTCAATGAAATTCTACAAGCCAACTACTCCAAGTTAAGGCAGCAATTTCAAAAACTCCAGGAGCGGTATACCGAACTTTGAAAAACAACTTAAGTAACAAAGTCCAATAGCTGCTGGGAAACAATTAAGCAATAACAAAAGGAAGAAGGTCTCATTGCCTTCCCTAGTCAGCTCCTCGGTGACCAATGTAAACCCTATTTATTTATAAAAATTTGGAATATGATTAATTAAACTTGAATACCGTACGTGGATCTTTGTAAACACTATTTACTTTATATAAATACTATTTCTATGTAATTAAATAAACTTGAATAACATATATAACAACGGGCATTGACACCAACAATAAAGAATAAGTTAAATACAAAATTAAAGTGATTTTGAGTCAAACGGAGACTAGGTACGAGTATATAATCAGAAATTGACGCTGCGAATCGAAGTTGAGCCCAAAAATACAAATTGTCTTGTAAGAACCGTGGACACTGTTGAACTGTCCCAGCTATAGACAGCCTCTCGTAAAGTGGTTCATTACAGGACTTAGACGTTTTGATCATTTAACTGGCTACAGGAATAATATTTTGGGATGTGAAATTAAACAATTTATTAATAAATATGTTTGCATATTTTTATTTAAAATCGTTACGACCCAAATCCCTGGGTACCTTTTTAATAGTCCCCGGAAATTGCATTCAAACAGATCTTCTATTCAATATTTAATCCCAAGATTCAACCACTTTTCTGCGACTTATTTCTTTTTCATTAATGCGGTAAGACTCTGGAACTCGTTATCTAGCGATACCAGAAACGCAAACAACTTACTGTGCTTCAAAAAGTTAGTTTCTCAGGAACTGTCTTAGCTTATTATTACAATGTTATATTAATTTATATTGCTTTATTCTTATTTCTTTATTTTAATTAATTTTCTCCTTTTTATTATAAATGTTATATTTGGCCTCTTATTTTTTTCTTTTTTTGTTACTGTTCGTTTTGTCTTTTATTTTGATTTCATTTATAATTGCTTTCTTTTTCTCTTTTATAATTTCATTGTTATTAAAATTATATTTTAATTTATTAATTAAATTAATTTTCAAGGAATAAATTAATTAGTATATTCAATTTTATTTGTTAGTTTGTAAGTTAGCATGTAAGATAGTGCATAGAAAGGGTGTCCCTCATAGCACTTCAGTATATAAATACAAAAAAAAAAAATTGAGCGAAAAGAATATATCAATAATGACGCAGCTGTACAAGTTAGTTCGTTTAAAAGAGAATGAAAATTAACTTTTGAAATGGGAACTCAAACTTTTGAAACGAGAGTTAAGCATAAAAAAGCGAGAAAAAGAAATATTGATGAGAGAAAACGAAACACTAAAAAAAGAAAATCAACAAAATGAAACGAAAAATGATGCGATAAATAATAAAGTTAATTTTTGAACCATAAAAGCATTGCTGTCTAAAATTTCTAGAACCAACCGGTGACAACTTTCAGCTTTGGGAAACACAATTGCGAAGTATTTTAACGGCTTACAAACTTGATGTCAACAATACCAAATCACTTATTTCTCACAAACTCAACGGAAAAGCGTTCAAGTGGCTACAAACAAGAAATGATTTAATGACGGGTCCAATCGAAAACCTAATAAACGACATGGGGAAGCTTTTTGAAGATCGCTTAATGAAATTGCAACTGAAACGTATGTTTCAAGCCAGAAAGTGGCAAACAAATGAAACGTTTGTAGAGTACTTTTACAAGACAAAACTCGCAGGCAAGCTCTGCAATGACGAAACTGAGCTGCTAGAATACATTGTGGAGAGGATTCCTGACTACAGTCTATGCTCACAAACAATATTACAATTTTTCCTTAACAAAAACCATCTGTTGGAAGCATTTCACAAAATAAACATCCCAAAACCATCAACGTTAAAACAACCATCGACTATTCGCCAAAGAACTTTGAATGAAAAACCAACCGAAGCCGATTTTATAGTTACTGCACCGACTCGTTGCTATAATTGCACCTCTTCTGGACATATTGCAGCTGAATGCCGTAAACAAAACGTGACTCGAGGGCGTGCTACGTTTGTGCGCAAATGGGACATCGAACAGTTAAATGCTCAATGAGCATGACGCAAGTTCATTACGCCGAAGCTGTTGACGGTGATATCGAAATGTAGAATTTAGTTTTAATTATTCAAATGTTGATCATTCAATTTTATTAGAATCATTGATTAATACTAGGTAGTCCAATCAGTTCCT
>NC_051846.1:142319706-142414713 GCF_002237135.1 Teleopsis dalmanni | reverse complement strand
GAGAGCAACAGGGTGAGATGAATGTTGAAATCAACCCCGGGGAAGAATCGGAAGCTCATGCTAAAGATTCTACAAATAAACCTCCAACGCAGTAAAATTTGCTCAGCTCCTCCTTAGTCTAGAAGAGAGCGGCTACGATGTGGCTTTAATTCAGGAACCATGGCTGGCCTCGGACAACCTAGTCTCTGGGTTAAACTCACGAAAATACGATACATTTATTCCACATGGGGTAACAAGGGTAAGAACTGTTATACTGGTATATAAAGGTATTAATTCTTATATTGTAAACTCTCTCTCTCTACAGATGATCTAACGGTGATGGCGGTTGACGACGACAGAAACATACTGCTCGCGTCTTGTTACATGCCACACGAGGAAGAAAAACCATCAGAAAAACTTCAAAGGCTGGTAGATTTAGCCGGCGAGGTAGAACAAAGTCTGGTCATCGGTACTGACACCAACGCACATCACACGCTTTGGGGAAGCACCGACATTAATGACATAGGTGAGTCTGTGGCTTTCTTGTATAAGCAAGAAATAATGCGAAGTAACGCGAAAAGAAACTCCTGGAACAACTTCTACGCAGGTATAGAATTGACGGTGGAGGTAGCTTGGCTTAGGAAACTACTATCTAAACACCCAACTATGCCTAACCTTGTCAGGAAGGAAAACGGCGAATGGACTAAAACCAACACCGAATCGCTTGTAAATCTTACTAACACTCACTTTCCTGGCTGATACAAAAGGCTTCCGACCTAATAAAAACATGGCTCATAAATATCTATAGAGGATACTTGAAGTATAATTACGTACCTGTAAACTGGAGAGTGGCAAGAGTTATTTTTATTCCGAAAGCAAGTAGAAGTAGTCACTTCTACTCTAAAGATTATAGGCCAATTAGTCCTATCTCTTTTATTTTCAAAATTTTTGAAAAAATACTGGCAGCACATGTAGGGGATCAATTAGATTCCGAAATTCTGTCAAAAGCACAACACGCTTATACAAAAGGCAGATTCACAGAGACTGCTCCCCATACAATTGTCTCTAATATTGAAAAGGCCTTAGAAGAATACGCTCTAGGAGTTTTTCTGGACATTGCGGGTGCTTTCAATAATGTATCAACGCAAGCTATATTAAATAGCTTAGATGATGTTGGTATAGACTCGGCCACATATCAATTGATTGCAAGCCTTTTAAGCTGCAGACAGATAAAGGCAGAATGGAACGACATAACTCTAACTAGGGAAACACCCCTTCTCTGGTTATTGGTGATCAATAAAATTCTTAAATAATTTGATGGTAAACCTCCGAAACTAATTGCATATGCATACTTGATACATGACGACAAAAAGTATTTTCAATCCACTCTGATGAGTCTGGGTAGTTCCCAGGCGAAACGCGTAAGTGGTAACTTACTGAGAACTGACTTTCGGCTTCTGAAAGGATGCCAATAAAAATTTGTTTCCAATATTTATACGGACTTTTGGAAATGAATTGTACAGCTATAATAAAAACTTTTTAAAGTAATTTTCAGAGTAAATAATGTTATTTATTTATTAATTTAGTTTTTTGTCAAGTACTTAATATTTTGTTTTAATTTATAATATTGTTTGTATTAAAAGAGGTTTTTATGTTTATGAAATTTAATTTCTTTCAATCCTATGAGTTTTGTTTTTTTCTATTATAATTCATTGCAACAAAAATTACAGTGATTGATTTAGATTGATCATAAATCAATTAATCATATGGATGCATTAATATGTTTATATTATATAATTTTTGGGTATATAGTTAAGGTCTAATGTTATTCATGTTTTTACCATCAACAGGGTGAGATGTTAAGGGTAGATATAGTAGTGAACTATGATTCACTATCAGGTGTTTTGCCAATTGGTAAGATTCCTAAAGTTGGAGATCTACACCAAAGTAATTTGATATAGATTTCGAACAGAAAACGAAACTCAGAGCATATTGGTAGTGCCTTAAGGTTTGATTTCTGAGATGTGGTGCATGATTTGTCCGGTTGTTCTTATGAATGATTGGATGGTTACTGCCCCATATAAAATTTTGCTTATGCATGATAATGTGCGTTGTTGTGTTACAGTGTTAATACTATGGTACTATATTAACATTTAATACTTAATATTCAATTTTTTATTGTGCTATTAATGTGTTTATGAAGTTGTGATATTATAAAGATATTTTGAAAGTGAGTAATATTTTTTTATATTTTTTATATTTTATATTATTACTTATATATTTATTTATATTTATTTATAATTTCTTATAATTTAATTTGATTTGGACGTATTTGACTATAATTATATTCCATTCTGATGAGTCCGGTTGGTTACCGGACGAAACGCGTCAATGGAAACCATTAACTATAGTTTACTTTGTTGATTTATATCAATACTTAGGAAATCCCTTTATTACGACTGATTGCTGGACGATTGTTTTAGATATGGACATGGACACAGATTTTTAACATATTTTTATATATTTTTGTATATTTTTATATATTTTTATATATTTTTTATATATTTTATTTTTACATTTTTATAATTTTATAATTTGTTTATATTGTTATGTCATTTTATATTCTTATTTTTTTACATATGTTCTGTATATATTATATATAATTGGTATGCATAAAGGTATATATGTATGTTATCGCACGCTCTCACTTTGTAGGGTTAAGTATAAAACATAAAGTTATTTTGTAAGAGAAAATATAGAGAATAAGTTAGAATTTAAATTATGATCTGAGCAAGCTTTGAGTGAAAAGCTTTATTTGTAAGCTCAGATTATTTGAATATAAAAGTAGGAGCATTGCTCACTTAGATTAGATTCATGTACGGTTATGATACGATTAAATGTAAATGCTATTGATTAAATAAAATATTTTTTAAAATATAACTGGATTTATAATCTCATTAATTGGCGCCCGAGCAGGGACCTTGGAAAAAAAAGTGTTATACGAAAAGTGATCGGAAGTGATTTGAATAAAACATTTGGTGAACTATAAAAGTGTATTACAAAGTTGGTGAAAATTTAAAAGTAACCAAGAAGTATTAAATCACAAAAAAGCCAAATTCAATAATGAAGAATCGCGCGGTCACAAACACTAATTTCAAGACATTAAAATAATTTAATAAGAAAGTGACTTCCTATAATCAGCCGCTTCGAATAAATTATTTATCTGCTGCCAACTGGAGCTGAAGAAAAGGATTCCTGGACAGCAAAGAACCCAACCATCAACAATCAAGTATCCTCATCATCAGGAGAAACGTGAGTTAGGTTTAACAAAAAAATTAATTTTTGTATGAATAAAATCAAATTATTGTTATTATTTTTGAATTGCCATCGTGAAGAAAAAACGAACATAAAATTTTATTGAAACAATCTTATTAAGAATATTAAATATTATATAATTGAATTTAAAATTAAAAAAAAACGAACATTAAATTATATTAAAAAATTATTACTAAAAATATTAAATATATTATTGAATTATATTAAAAAAATAAAATTTGAAAATATTATTTTTTTTCAAATATATTGAAATTAAAACTATATTGAAATTATATTGTTAACCACCCTTAAATCTGGAAGAACTAACAGGGAAATTTTCAAACATGACTACAAACGAGAACACTACTTTCACCTCAGACTTAGTAACGCGTCTTATAGCTGCTAATACAGCATCTTTAAAATTAGAAATTGACGGTCTCAAGAGACAAATACAGACATTAATCGATGTCAATACCGTAACGGAATTTAAAACTGAAACAATAGACGAGACTATACACTGTGACGAAACTTTAGATGTAATCAAAAGTCTCCCTCAATTTAACGGTAAAGACGGCTCTTATGTGAGCTGGCGCGAAGCCGCAAATAATTCTCTTAGTCTATACACCCGCGGTAGTAGAAAATACTTCGCCGCTTTAACCATTCTTCGAAATAAAATAACTGATGACGCTAATGACGTATTGACCAACCACGGTACAGTTTTGAATTTTGATGCAATAATCAGTAGATTAGACTTCGCTTACGCGGATAAGCGACAAATACATATAATCGAACAAGAAATAAGTGCCCTAAGACAAGGCTCAATGACAATTTTGGACTACTATAACGAAGTAAACAAAAAACTAACAATGCTAATAAACAAAACTATAATGACATACGGTAATAGTAACTCTCTAACCGCAGAATTAAATAAAAAGCATCGTGAGAACGCTACACGAATATTTATAACAGGATTAAATCCTCCCTTATCTAACGTCTTATTTTCACTGTCTCCAGAAGATCTTAATAATGCTTTAGCAAAAGCCCAAGAGTTGGAATCGAACCAACTACGTACTAATTTCGCAATTATGTTTAGTAAAAATGCGAACTCAACCCAAGTAAATAGACATCAAAATAATCTGCGTTATCCACAACGCACTCAAATCCCAACTAATAACAATAAAAGTTATTTCCCGAAACCAGAACCAATGGAAGTAGATCCATCGATGAAAAATAATCAGGGACCAAGACCACAGTATCAACAACCAATACCACGGTATCAACAACCGAGATATCAAAGCAATTTCTATAACCCGAATCCTATACGTACCCCATTTAACCAAAACTCATGGAAGCCAACTTTTAATCATCGCCGGGGATTCCCTAACTTCGTTCCCAATCCACAACCTAATCAAATGAGTCAGCCACAGAAACGCCCATTAGAGAGTGTACAGCAAAGTGCACAACCTGTAGTAAAAAATCAACGTATAAATAACATTCAAGAGAGTGCATTTTTAGGCCAAGGCCCGGCCTCCCCTACATCTTCAGAACTAAACCTGGAGGCCAACGAGTCCGTATACTAATAGATACAGGAGCAACTAACTGCTATTGCCGACCAGGCATATTAGCAAATAAACAAGAATTAGCAATTTATAAACGAGTAAAAACAATAAACAGTTGTACTTAACAATAATCCTACTTTGGCACTAAACAAAACGGAAATTATCCTTCTAGATGTCGCATTCCAAATTTAAAAGTTCTTTGAAAGCAACACTCAATACTATGGCAAATTGTCGTAGAAGTTTCATGAAAAAACTTCTACAACAATACCAATTTTCTTATATCTCGACGAGTTTGAAATTAATGATCCATTGGGATCAAAGTCTGGTGAACAAAAAATATGGGGAATTTACTATAACTTTGGAACTATTCCAAACAATCATAATAGTAAACTAACAAATATATTTGTAGCTGATTTTATAAAATTTCCATGATTCAGGTATTAATATTTCATTAAGACCACTTCTTGATGTTTTAAAGAATTTACAGACATTTGTAAATAGAATTGATGGTAACCACCACCGTATTTATTTAAATGTCACAAATATTAGGAGATAATTTGGGTCTTAATACTGTATTAGGCTATGCCACCTTTTTTTCATTTGTTCATTTTATACTTCTTATGATAGGAGATCTAATTGATCCAGTTGATAATGTCTATAAATTCTTAGTTTTGTTTGTAAAACTAATTGATTTATTACTGTTACCTAGTTTTGATGATATGACCCTAAATAATCTTCAACTATTAAGAACACAACTAGCTCTATCAAAAATTATTTAAAGAAAATTTGAAAACAAAATACCACAATCTTGTTCACTATCCTTCTACGACCACCTTTGAGATATTTGTGATCGTTTAGGTTTGAATCTGAGCATCAATAACACGAGCAATATGCGCAAAGTATTACCTCAAGACTTAACATTCGAAAATTGGGACCTTTGAGATATTTGTGGTCGTTTAGGTTTGAATCTGAGCATCAATTACACGAGCAATATGCGCAAAGTAGTATCTCAAGACTTAATATTGCTGTCATATTAGCAATAAAAGCTTCTTTAAGATTTTCAAATTGCATTGTAAAAAACTGCTTCTTTTAACCTGAATATGTTTTTAAAGATGTTGAACCAATTGAATCGCGAAATAATTTATATATTTCTTATATAAACGTAACATATTTACATTTATACAAAAGACCAAATGAAATAAATCTTCGAGGCACAACTTTCAAAATTAGCGACATAGTAACAATAACTAATGGTGAAGATATGAATATTTACAAAATATTCGATTTCATAATAAAACATAATTTTGTAGAAATTATTTGCAAAAAATATGAAGAAATAAGTTTTTCCGAAACATTTCAATCATATTTGGTTGGTAATGAGTGTAAAACCTACAGTACCATCAAGTTTACTTTGTTAGATGGACCACCTGTTCATTTTTACTTATTAAAATTTGTTCTATTTTATGTGGTGCTTTTCGCTGTGTGTAGGCATCAAATGGAACCAGACTCAAGATGTGGTTCTATTTTTTTTTAATAACTATTGTCAGCTTAAGCATGCTGCTATTATAAAACGCAGTATCTTATCTTTAGCATCCTCCTTATTTGATCCATTGGGCTTACTAGCACAACTTGTTATCGTAGCAAAAATTATAATGCAGGAACTTTGGCTGCTTCACTTGAATTGGGATGAATCAGTTCCACAAACCGTACATTCTGCGTGGGAAACTCTCGCTCTTATAAAAATTCCACGAAGTTGCTTGTCAACTAACTATAAACGGGTAGACTTACATGGATTCTGCGACGCTTCAATACGTGCTTATGGCTGTTGCATATACCTTCGCTCACTAGATAAGTCAGGAAGGGTAACAGTTAAATTGTTTGCAGCAAAATCTAGAGTAGCTCCCACGCAAAGGAAACCATTACCTAAGTTAGAACTTTGTGGAACACTGCTCTTATCGAAATTGTATGAAAAGGTAGAGCCAATCTTAGATAACGTTCTTCAAGATTCGATTTTGTGGACTGACTCACAGATAGTACTGCATTGGCTAAAACAACACTCTTCAACGCTTTCAACTTTTGTAGGTAATCGTGTCTGTGAAGTACAAGAAGCTACGACCACTTGTTCTTTGAGGCATGTGCCCTCAAAGGATAATGCAGCAGATATCGTATTTCGAGGTTGCACTGTTCAACAATTTTTGAATTCAATATCGTTCACAGGTCCTCAATTTCTGCTTCATGATGAAGAACATTGGCCTCCTGCCAACCTTGACAACATTGATATGGAAAAGATAACAAAGGAAAAGCGCAGTTCTACTTTCGCTATTGTAAACAATGAGAACTACATATTAGATGTTATATCAAAGTATAGTTCATTCACCAAAATATTAAGCATAATCTCCTATGTACAGCACTTTCATCATATAACCAATTAAAGATTTAGTTTATCTATTAATTCAAACAGTCTCTCTCTCCAGCAACTCGAAAAAGCATTACATTGCATTGTCGGGGTGATACAGCAGTACTATTTTGCAGAAGATGTTAAAGGGTTAAGCAGCGTTAGGCACTAGAAATGTGTAATAGCGTTATGTGTGACAGATAGTCGTTCTACTTCGAGGAGAGTTGTTGGAACGACGAAGTAATATCGAATAATATTGATAAATATCGATCAAGAGAATGTAAAAGAAAGAAAGAATAAAATGTAACTATTGGACCGGTTGATATCTATACAGAGATTTCTTAAGAGAAATAGAAATATGTTGATTAGTTATTTCTGTTTAAAAACAGTGACAGCTATATAATGTTTTGCCATAATTTTTGAAACAACAAAGCTGTTTTGGATGTTTTCTATTTTGTTTTGTGCTTACTTTATTGTATTTTAATTTATTATTATTGTGACCTTTCTCCGTCTAAGCGGTTGTTTTAAAATAATGTTTTTAAAATTTTTAAAATAATTAATATTATATTTAATATTTACTGTCTTAAATAAGCTCATTTTTATACACATGTTGATTTTTGTGAACATTTGTAAATATTTTGTTTTAAAAAATTTTAATAAGATAATTATAAACCAAAATTTTTGCTTTTAATTTAATTTTATTTTTATTTTAATAAGTTTTTAATATGTAATTTGTTTCTAACAATAATTGTAGCACTGATGAAGTTCTAAAAAACAGACAGGTTTTTCATTTGGTCTGCTATCCGATAAACAATTTTATATCCAAATACGTTTGAGCTATAATAATCGCAGCAAATGCTTCTCCACATTCAGGCGCAAAAAGTGTAATAAAGCACACAACTCTCTTTACACATGGACTACAATCAAAACTAACGACTTCAAAATGTTAAACCAAACACTAAAATTAATAGAGAGGAAAAAACTTATTCAATGATAATAAAAAAGATAAGAAGAAATTAACTATACTACCAACTGTATTAATCAGCACATAATCGCAACAAGAGACGTTATTGTGTGATCCTAAACGTATTTTTCGTGCTGAGTCCGAATCTGCATTTAGATTCTTTCTATCACGTCTAGACTCAGTTGAATGTATGATTTTGTGATAACGAAAGTAGTAATTTATTTCATTTATATATGATATATATAATATATATTACTTTCGTATTATAAATATATGTATATAAATAACGTGATTAAGAAATATGTATAAATAATAATAATGTTACGAATTAATAAATAATAATTAAAATGTCGCCGCGTAAAGAAGTTTGTTTTTTCTATGCAAACGGTTTGAGAATTTCGTTGTGAAGTGACTAAGCTTTCATCATGCCTCGACAGTGTGTGAACCACCCAATGATTATTTTCAAGTCTCAAAGACTCTTGGTCCGTTGGGTGACCAAGATAAAGGATGAGCGCTTCATGTGATGTGCAGCACCTGTGTAACGGTTTTCACTGGTTGGACTGAGGGAAAACGTCATATGAAATTTGAAATGCCCCCATGATTTGGCGTGAACCTATAGAGCATTTTTCAGATTAACAAAAATTAAAGAAATTACACCGAAGTCAAAACACACAGTAAAATATCCAAACAACCTGCAATCAGCGATACGACCGGTCCCTCAGTCCGAAAATTTACTAGTGCCAAAACCACCGGAAAATGTTAATCCCTGCGAAGATTCTGAAAGTAATGAAGTATGTGAGAATGAACGAAACCCAAACACAAAGGACCCTAATTTCACACGTACTGGGTGTGGACCTCATCTTACCTCATCTGATGGACCTCATCTTATAACGCAACACGATTTAAACGATCTAGTGCGCGAATTAAAATTGTCCAGAAAGATTATCTAAAATTATGAAATTATCCAAAAAGTGAAATCTTAGGATGGAAAGGGATGGACATTGTTGGATCCAAAAACGAATATTTCTATGTATCGATCTCGCCATGACGAATTTAAGTTATTGTTTTCTTAAAAAACAACCTTATTTTTTTGGCGAGTGTTCATTGATTCTTCCAAAGCCAGTTTAAAGGCTGTTCTCTTACATAATGGAAATGAAATCCCTTCAATACCGAGAATATGCAGTTACTTACGAGAATATACAGTTACTCTTAAAAAAACTTTAGTACGAAAGATACTAAATGGAAAATTTGTGGTTACTGCAATTTTACTAGGCTTACAACTTAGATACACAAAATATTGTTGCTTCATCTGCAAGTGGGATAGCAGAGACAGAAAATTGCATTACTTGAAAAAAGCTTGGCCACAACATAAAGCACTCGGAGTCAAAAATGTCCTTTTTCAGCCTTTGGTCGATCATAAAAATATTCTTTTGCTACCTCTGCATATTAACTTAGGACTTTTAAAAAATTTTGTTAAAGCCATGGACAAAAATAAATGTAGTTTTACTTATTTAATACAAACATTTCCTAAAATAAGTGAAGCAAAGATAAAAGAAGGTATTTTTATTGGACCACAGTTTAGGGAAGTGCTGAAGGATTCGGCATTTCAACAGCAACTGAATTGAACTAAAAATAACGCGTGGAACTTTTTTAAAAATGTAGTTGCACATTTTCGCGATCTGCTAGCTAATCTAATTAAATCATACAAAAAATGGGCTGCAATATGTCTTTAAAACCTGACTTCCTTCACTCTTACCTGCACTTTTTTCCAACAACACTTGGCGCAGTTAGTGATGAGCGTTTTCACCAAGATATTTTACACATGGAAAAACGTTACCAACATGTTAGCAGATTACTGTTGGACACTAAAAAGGGACTTGCCACATGCTCAATATCCGAGAAAATCCTAAGTAAACACCATTTTTTAAATTCACAATTTATTATCTGAAACCCTCTTGAATCACCCATTAATCAGATTGTTTTAAGAAAAATAGACATGATAGAAAAAATCTAAGCCTAGATTTAGAATCAGCATGAAAAATATCTTTAGGACCATCCAACAACATATCTGGGATAGAAAAAAAAAATATTTTTATTAAACCTTTGTAGTTTTCAAAAAAATATCCGTTAGAAAGGCCACACAATTATTAAGTGAACTACAAATTTAAAGGCTATACAATATTGTGATGGCGTTAAATTATTTGAAATAAATGAAAACTCAAAAAACGCAGTCTTCCCAACAATTGAATTCGATATATTTGGCGATTTAAATTCAAAATATATCGAACAAAAATATTCATAACCACCCATTTTTTAGAAATGATGATAGAAAGCGTGATCAATATCAAAGATATATCAATTTCATTAAAACTGTTTTCCCTGTTAGGAATAATCATTAAAAATGTTTCCATGGTTTACTTTATACTCTTTATTCTATATTACAATTATCTGAAAATCTCATCAAAAAAACATCTAACAATTTCAAACACGGAAAAAAAATCAAGACGCTTTAGAAAACACATTTTTTAAAATAAGGTCCATGTCAAGTCTCAACACTCATCCATCAATTAATAAAAAAAAAATACATCATAGCCAGACTGGTATCAAAGGTTATCATGCATTCAAATTTTCGTAACAGCAACTGCGAATCAGATGATTCGGCGTTTCTAGAAATTAAAAACGGATTGTCCAATTTGGACATAATAATAATCAATAAAATACGTAACAAATCATTTATTTAAATTTAATTCATTTATTTTATTTTATTTTTCTTGTCAAATTTTCATTCTTATAGTGTTCATGTCTTAGCCTTGAACGGTGGGTTAAGATATCAACATTTATCAAAAACAACAACAACAGTTGTATATCACATAAACACACTTTGCTCATCATACGAAACTACAGATAAGCCATGCATTTGGCATGTGCAATATTTTAATGCAAACATTATGAGAAATGAAAATTCGTTTGTGCAAGGTCAGTATTATAGTTATTAAAATAATAATTATGTTTGTAAAGCAAGCTGGTATATGGACTTAGTTCAAGGTTAAAAGAAAATAAGTTTATAAGCATATACCAGGTTGCCAAGGAAATTAAGCAAGCAATATTCCTTTTTTGTTAATCGTAAATGCATGCAATTCCCATGAGAACTGTGACCGTTCCCACGACTAAGCTGAGCGATATCTAATCGCTACTGTTAAGTCAATTGGGTACTCTTATACTTGTATTTCATTATTGCATTCAATTTGTTATTTGCTTTTGCTATTGTTAATAATATTTTTTAAGAATAAATCAGTGGTACGTGAACCTCTCAACCCAAAGGTGCATTTGAATTTTATTCTCTTTACATAAAATCAAAGAACGGAAAAAACTATTAAATTAAATAGTTTTCGAACAGCTACTTTAATGCAGCTTAAGGTATAGGGCATTATCGTGGGAATTGTATGCATCTACACCTTGCCAAAATTGTATAAAAACCAAAACTTTTAATAATAAAATTCAATTCAATCCTAGAATTCTTTGGAGTTTTAATTTGTTTTCAAGTACCGATTAAGACTCAAAGCAAATAGGTTAAAGTGCTTAGTTGCTCACAATACTAAATAAGGATATTATCCAAGAAGCAGTTTACCTGAAGTTGGTTTAAGTGCCAAATTCAGTATTCGCAATAGAAACTGGTTCAAGTGCCGGATTCCTAATTATAAGCAACACTGAATCGATTCAGATTCAATAACAAATGAGTTATTGAACATTTTGGTGACCCCGGCGTGATACACCGTGAGGACCACGTTATCATTAATCCTGATCAGAAGGGTGTTATCGTTTTATTTACAAACATAAAAGTTATGGCAAAATTAATTACCAAACAATCAGACTTAGGCAAACAAATCCAACAATTGATCACCAATTTCAAAGAGGACTCAAACTAGAGGAAGACATCCCCTCGCTACTACGAAGAGTGTATTAGGCGACTCAACGAATTATGGGAACAATTTGATTATAACAACACACAAATCAGGAATTTGCCAGATTTGGATATGAGCAGATTTTCGAAAACGAATTGTCCAACAAAATACCTCCAACACCTTCCTCAAAGGAGTCAGCAACAACAGCAGGTCAACCAATGCCGTCACCAAGGAAAGGAGAACATGGTGCAAGTATAGCACGAATGATACACAAACAAGGTGCAATTTGTGTATCACTGAAGCGACTCATAGCAGGCATCAATAGTCAAACAGGCGTTCAGATGAAATCATTTTACGAAGTGAATATGGCAAGAATTGAAAAGCTATGGAATGAAATTGAAGCCATTAATTTTGAAATTTGGGAGTACACCAACAATCCGACTACAGTGGCATATAAACTCGACGAGTACCTCGAAATAGAGGAATTGGTTCAGTCAACTTTAATTTCGCTAGCTGCAATGAAGACAAATAATGACACAAGGAATCAGTAAACCAGACAATACAAAATTTGACGGCGATTATTTGAAGTGGTGTCAATTCTATGACTTGTTCACTGAAATGATTCACAAGCAGCAGCTTCCTAACGCTCAGAAAATGTGGTATCTCAAGTGTAGTTTATCAGGAAAAGCAGAAGGTTTGGTCCGGCATCTGTCAGTAACCAGTGAGAATTATCAAACGGCGTGGAACTTGCTACAAGAACGATACAACAACAAAAGAATTATTGTAGCAACAATAATTCAGAAAATTTTAAATCAACCAACAATATCAACCAATCCTTCAGCAGCAGAAATATAGACACTACATGATGTTACATTTGAAGGATTGCTGGCCCTGAAAAATGTGGGACTAGAAACTGATGCATGGTCGCCGCTGCTGCTTTATAGTTTGCTCCTCAAACTAGATAAGTAGACTCGCATTTTGTATGAACGGTCGCTGACTCATCCAAGAGAGATTCAGTCAATTAAGG
The DNA here is from genome assembly GCF_002237135.1 of Teleopsis dalmanni. Taxonomy (NCBI): domain Eukaryota; kingdom Metazoa; phylum Arthropoda; class Insecta; order Diptera; family Diopsidae; genus Teleopsis; species Teleopsis dalmanni. The sequence goes on along the minus strand of NC_051846.1, from coordinate 142,401,572 downwards.
AGTTTATGACTTTCTTGGAATCTAGATTTCAGTCCTTAAAAGCGATTGGCCATAAGGATAAGCCATGCTCAGCGAAAACCCTTGCCATAACTATATAAAAGGAAAATATATCAAACTGTAAGGTCTGCAATAATGGATCACATTCGATATATTATTGCAAAACATTCTTGCAACCAACACCACAATGTCGTATCAAAACAGTACAGGAACTTAAATTGTGCTTGAACTGCCTACGTACACGCCATAGGGCAGCAGAATACAAAAGTAACCGCTGTAATAAGTGCTGCAGGAATCACAATTCGTTATTGCACTTGAAGACTCTTCCAAGATAACGAATAATTTTAAGAAAATATATAAAGTTTCGTACATAAACTTTTACTTAGTTCTTTATACTTACATATTGTGAAATTTTGAGTTAATTAAACTAATTTAACTAATAACTAATAAATCTAATTTAAATTACATAATTTAAAATAAAACAATAAAATATTATTATTAGAAAATATATAATTTTCATACATAAACATTACTAAGTTCATTCTACTTCCATATTATGAATTTCAATACAATTAACATAATAAATCTAAAATTCATTTTGTATATAAACTGTGAATTTGGTTTTCCTTTTTTTTTATTATTTTCATCGTAAACATATATGTATACTTTATTTTTATATATTTTTATATTTACATATTTTTATACATATTTCATCGATTTTTATATATCTTTATATATATGTATATATTCATATATATATATATATTTTATGTAAATGTTGCCAAGCTGTCGCTTCCAAAATCGAAAGATTTCCCAAAGTTTTATATTCATTATAATACTTTGACCTTTAAGTTGAGAATTTTACATTATCATCTTAATCACATTCGTATTTAAATTAATTTAAATATGGAATCCACACAACAACAACAAAAACCAGGCCCAAAAATTTATTTTGGAAAACCTGATAATCAAATCGATGCAAATGCACACAATAAGCATCGTCAAAACAACAAACCGAAGAGTGATGATAAAGCAAATAAGCTACCACCAAGACCAACCCCGGCTAAGAATAGGCCGCCAGTAAACGAAGTCTTAAAAACAGGTGATCCATTTGCTGAGTCAATCTTTAGCCCTGGCATAGTAGTCAGAGAACGAAATTCGCGCATTCAATTTACTCCTAGTCTTACTGGGTTTATTGAGGTGCAAGGTCAGCCTATCAACAACTGAAGACTGATGACGTTCAAATGACTAAAGAGTTATTGCCTGAATATGTGGATTACTATCACACATTTTGTCTATAGGTTCGGTTAGTACACCTAAAAAGTGTAAATCAGGAGGATCTCTCCTCGGAAGAGTTGTGGCTTCTCGAGACTACCAAGAATCGAAGTTACACCCTTCTCGAACCTATTTCCATATTTCTTCGTGGAATTGGAAATATTACAACTAAACTAGGACAGCACCGCTTTTCTGCTTTCCCCACACTCCCGACTAATGAAGTATCTGGTAAAATAGGCTTTTACGGTCCAATTGATGAAAATACTCATAATCTTTATGAGGAAATCCCTTGTCTAGGAGTGTTAGCAGATGCAATACAAAATGCATTGTCTGATGTTTCACCCGGTAGATATACAAGTGTATTATCTACCCCAACTGCTCCAGTAAATTCTAATTTACTAGGGTTTAAATTTTTGCTATCGCGAAGACCTGAGGCTAAAGACTTAGCCTTCACCTACGACGTGACGCCAGAGTCATTTCTCAATTCCAAGCCAAACACGGCTATTAATACTGGATTGATTAATGCAATATCTGACATTCTAGCACAGTCGTCCACATTTAAAAACGTAAGCACAAAATTTTCTGAAATGACTTAAGTGGTTCAATTGCTCAAATAGTTTTAACTTCTAGAGTAGAACCAGGTGATGATCCTGATATGGTTGGTTGGTTGGTTGCAGTGGCAGGTCATAAGATAACTTCAAATGTACCTCAATTAGCGATTTTTCGCCGTTTTGTTACCACATTCCTCGCAAGAACCCTAGTATAGAAGAGTAGAGACTAAATCCATCCCACCGAATTTAGGTAATTTAACAGGTCTTTCATCCTTACCATTGAGCAGTCTGATAAACTATCACAAAAGTATTTTCCAAAGAACCTATATCTTCTGGATGCTAGAGCTGGGCATTCACAGAGAAAATGTATTATTGTTTCTTTCTCCCGCGGGTTTCCACAACTTCTGCAGTGAGAGTTATGGGGAATACGCAGTTTCTCTGCGTGAGTTCCTAACCACCAATGACCAGTAAGAACCGCGATAAGCCTTGCAGTGTTTACGCGATCTTTTTTGATGAGTTCCAGAGATTTATTTTTATTATAAGTGGGCCACGTTAACCTGGAAGTTGCACATGACCTTAGTGCTTTCCATCTGTTATTGGCGAGTTGCAGAAAGTAAAGAAAGGTACTTCTTTTGATGGTCTCCAGGGTAATATAGACTGATACCGCCAGTGACGCATCTAGGGAGGCACCAGAGCGGGCTAAACTATCAGCTTTCTCATTCCCTACGATGTTCCTATGCCCAGGAACCCAGATGAGTGTGATATCGGCCAACCGGTTTAGCTCGTCGATTGCTTCTCTACATTCTTTTACTATTTTTGATTTTGTTATAAAGGATTCAAGAGCTTTAATTGCTGCCTGGCTGTCAATAAAAATAGCAACACTACATCTGTTCTCGATGTGGCTTGCAATTTGCCGACAGGCTTCTTTTATTGCTAGGATTTCAGCCTGAAAAACCGTAGCTTCATTAGGTATCCTAAGAGAGATATTTATATTTTTAGATGGTGCGAAGATTCCTGCTCCAGCCCCACCGCTCATTTTCGAGCCATCTGTATATATTGAGATATCGTAATTTGCTTCGAAATTTTTCCTTTACCACTCATTTCTTGAAGGGAATATTGTCTGGAAGTTCCTTTCGAAGTCTATACACGGATTCAGATAATCCGATGTCATCCTATACAGACAATTTGGCACTGTACCTAGAATCCGACTATATCCATATGTTCGTTCTAACCATACGCCTGTTACTTTCAGTCTTACAGCGCTATTACAAACCATGTTTTTAATGTGAAGATCAATAGGTAGCAAATGCAGCATCACATTTAGGGCGTCCGAAGGAGTCGTCCTAAAAGCTCCTGTGATGCCTACACATGCCGTCCTCTGAATTCTGTTAAGTTTGTCGATATTATAGCTCTTGTTTAGAGGTGATATAGTGAGCGAACTATTGCCCACTTCATTAACGGAAGAAAAACCTAGCACCTATGGTTCTGCAATTTATGCAGGTTACCAACTAATTAAGTCGGAAAATCGGAAAAATTGGCTATGTATAACACCAACGTTAAAGAAAAAGGTTTGGTAACCCTAATAAAGCGAAGTATTAAAAGTTCTCGAGCGCGGGGTATATTTTAAAATTTATTAGTATAATTGTGTTTAATTAGTGATACTCGAAAATTTTCTAAGAATTAAAAGTGTCTGCTAACGCAGTGCTATTGAGTTCAGTGAATTAAGTGAACCAATAAGTAAATAAGTAAATAAATAAATAAGTAAATGTACTTTATGATTTGAAAGTGAGACTTCGCCAGACAAGAACTAGAATTACAGTTCCTTATAAAAACAAGCGAAAAATATTTATATTCGCCGTGTTATATTCTGATATTTAAAACCAGCTTTCAAACTAACTATCAAGCTTTTTTTGTTTTTTTTTAAGAACAGGGGTTGTTGTCACCACTATACGTGCTTGTGTTGTAAAATACCTGAAAGTAGACCGTAAATTAAGTTGAAACAATAATATTTGAAAAGACTTTAATAGCTTCATTAAAAATATATTTTTTCTAAAAACTCTAATTCTTAATTCAACATGGAAAGAACATCGTCGAATACGTCTTTGATAAGCCAATCCGCAAAAAGAAAACTGACTGAAACATCGCCCGACATTTCGTTGCAAGACATTTTAAAAACAATCCAAAGCAGTGAAAGCAAAGTCAATAAAAAAAATACAACAACTAGCGTCGAAAGCAGACATCGAAGACATGAAAAAACAAATGCTGAATAAAATTGAAGAGTTGCAGCTCGAAAACCAGAGACTTAAGATGAAAGTTGAGCAGTTAAAAAAAGATAGAGACCTGGATCGAAAAGAACTCAACAAAATAGTTATAGAAATGAAAAAGCGAAACTTGATAGTGAAAGGCATGGTTAAAGAAGAATCGCCAAATAACGCATTCAAAAAACTATGCAATGATAAGTTGGGGCTTTACGATATATCAATTCAAAATACGCGATTAATGTACGAAAAAAACAATAAAATGAACATCGTTGTAAGTCTTGATACCACTGAGATGGCGCAGCAGGTGCTCAGAAGTAAAAAAAAAACTGGTGGGTTCAAAGATATATATTGAGAGAGATTTGAGTGAGGTGCAGCTTCAGAAAAAACGGGCTTTAATGCAGTTGAAAAAGCAGCTCATGTCGTTGGACAATGGTCAAAAGGTATTTGTACGCAATGAGTCCATTAAGATAGACGGCAAATGGATGTACTTCAACAGCGCAGGTATTTTAGTAAATAATAAGCAGCCAGCTAATGACGTTCTAAAAAAAGTTTATGGTGATAGAATAGATACTTTATATTTAAGCTATAGTTATTTATTGGAAAAATCAAAAAACTAAATAGTTCACAATCTGCATATTTAAGATATTGTGAACACAGAAATAATGAAACTGAAAATATTAATGCTCATATAGAAAATAATGTAGAGTTAAAAACAGAATTTACTTATAAAATCTTATCATATAATGTAGCAGGTCTTAAAAATAAACTAATATATAATGATTTTTTTAACTATTTAAATAATTTTGATGTATTTTTATTGTATGAAACTTTCTTAGAAAATGAGGTAGACTACATTGTAAATAAAATTAAAAATCATGTTTTACATTGGGTGCCTGCAACAAAACAAGCCAGCAGGGGGCGTGCCAGTGGTGGAATGCTCTATGGTATTAAGAAAAAAGTGTATGATAATGGAATAGCGCAATTTAATAAGATGGCTAATTTTATGGTGGTTGAGCTAAAATTGGAAGATCAAAAGGCCTACATTGTTCCAGTGTATATAAATTGTAATAATTGGGATGCTGATTTCACCGACTTAAGGGACGCACTATATGATATAGACAATATGAATGTGATGGTTATAGGCGATTTTAATGGAAGAATAGGAAATGAACAAGCTATTGAGTTTATTCCAGAATTACCCCAAGGAAACGCAAAGTTACAAAGAAATGCAAAAGATCTAACTCTAGATAGGAACGGAAAAAAATTAATAGAGTTGTTTAATGCTCTAGGGCTCACAGTAATGAATGGTAGAATTAGTGACGATTTAGAGGGCGAAATAACATTTGCGCGTTATAGAGCAACGTCAACAATTGATTATTGTGTTTTAAAAGGTTTATTTCTAAATATTATACAGCAACTTAGTATACAAGAGAAAATCTACTCTGACCATCTACTCGTGGAAGTAACGCTTAAATTAAATCATATAAACTACTGCAAAAATATGAATCTACTACCTAAGCTTAAATGGAAAAAACAATATTTGAACTTATATCAGATTAATCTTGACCAATTATTGAACAGTAATGTAATGTGTGAAGCTACAGCTGATGAAATGATAGCAGCACTTACAACAGAAATAAATGAAGCTGCTAGTCCATTACAACTAGGGCCAACGAAGAGAAAATGGAATAAAGATTGGTTCGATAAAGAGTGTGAAATTGCAAGGACAAACTGTTTTAATAACTTAAAGATGGCGAGAAAAAGGGGCCTAGCCTCAGATTGGAATGAGTATAAGTCAGCCAAAAACGGTTACAGAATTATTTGCTATAATAAAAGAATCCAAAACACTAATGATCTTGTCTTATCATTATCATCAGTAAAAGACTCCAAAAGCTTTTGGAATAATGTACGTAAAGTAAATGGCATAAATTTCAGTAAGTCAGTGCATCTTAATTCTGGTGTTCTAGGTACTTATTTCGAAAAACTTTTAAGCATATAATTAAAGCATATATAATTTAAGCATATAATTTTATTCTTATAAAAGAATATAAGTCGTTTTAGCTACGCAGAACCACTAACTCAAATCAATGAATTAGACAAAAAAAATCGAGGTAGTTGAATTAATAGAGGTTTTAGAGCGTTGCAAAGAAAATAAAGCGCCTGGTGAAGATAGAATTCCAGCAGAATTTTTAAAATATGCTTCAGCTGAAGGTATCACAAGGATTACAGAGATTTTCAACTACATATACGATAATGCAGAAGTACCGGGATGTTTTAAAAATTCAATAGTTTTTCCACTATTTAAAGGAGGTGATCCGCATGAAGTAAAAAATTATAGAGGAATATCATGTTTAAATTCGATAGCAAAAGGTTTTACAGGCATATTACATCAACGTCTGCAAAGTTGGGTCGACGATAAAAAACTACTAAGTGAATTTCAAGCAGGCTTCAGGCGAGGTTACTCAACTGTGGACAATGTTTTTATTCTGACAAATATTGCAAAATTATACGTTGAAAAAGGAAAAAAATTGTACGTGTTTTTTGTAGACTTTAAAGCCGCATTTGATTCTATCGACAGAGATGCTATGTTTTATAAATTAAGTAATTATGGTGTATCTACAAAAATGATAAACATACTGAGGGCGTTATATTGTAACAAGACTGCAGCAGTATGGGATGGAAACAGTCTTTCTAAGTGGTTTTCTTCGAACACAGGAGTAAAACAGGGTTGCTTGATAAGCCCTCTTCTTTTTGCGTTGTTCATAGACGATTTAAACAATTATCTTTCCGAAGGTATCTTAATAAATGGTACATGTATTAAATTACTATTATATGCAGATGATTTAGTACTTATAGCGGACTCACCTTTAAAGATGCAAACTATGATCAATGAATTATATTCCTACTGTATGATATGGAAACTTAAAATAAATATTTCTAAATCTAAAATTATGATATTCAAAAGGAATTAAAAGGAATGAAATTTGGAACTTAAATGGTGGAGCGTTAGAAGTAGTGAAGGAATACAAATATTTAGAAATTTTTTTTTAAAATTTCTATAAATTTGTTCTTTTACATATCAACTAACCATAATGCTGCATAAAAGATGTACCTCCATCACAAATACCACCAAATCTGCGCCAATCTTCTAATTGTATGAATCAAAACTTCTCAGTACCTAATGAAATGACTGGTCTAGATCAAACATCTAATAACGATATCCATCCACAAATAGTCATATCACATTCAACACCAATACATCAAATAGGTATATTATATACATATCATACCAAAAAATTATTATTGTAAAGTTTAAAGTTTAGTTAGAAATCTAAATCAAACCAGAAAATATTTTAATTGTTGTATTTTAAATTTTATATTATTACTTATTAAAAGTATAATATATATAAGTCTTCTAATAAAATTTAAAATTCTATACCCAAATAATCACATAACAATTATAACTTATGTTATTATATTTCTCATATTAGCTTATGTTCCAATTACGTATTCTATGGCTACTACTGCACCTCGAGTTGTTCCGATAAACTCTACACCTGTGTCAATATCAATATTTTCAACATCCAACGATGTTGCTCCATTCCGAAATCCATATTTGGTAAATTTGAATAGGTCTATAGTGGATAATTTATATTCTGATCAAATACCTAATGATGAGCTTAATGCCATTTTCACCCTTAATTGATTCCTGGCGGCTTCTACAATCTTAGTGGTAGGCGTGTGCCTAAAGAAGTACAAGTATTGTTGAGTTTCGGACCAAAATATATTCCAGTGAAAATACCATCCATCACAGATTACTATGTAGCATTGAAAAATTATAATGAAATATTTTACGACCAATGTATTGATTTGAATCGTTATAGCCCTTATGAGATGCAACTTCATTACCATCATTTTATGGAAATAATGTTAAAACAACAAAATCCAAGTAAAATCCAACAAGTATTATAACAGTTATACATTTATACTTCAGAGTATATTAAAAAACAAAAAGATTTATTGATAATACAAGCAGATGAAGGTAAAACGACATGTTTGGTAAAGCGTGGTGATTATATTTCGAAAATGAATGAGTGGATTGATAAAAATGTAGAGATGGGTTCCTATGTATTGTATACAGGGAATCAAAATATCTTGATAAAGCGCCTCACCGCTATATATCGAAAACTGGTGCGTCCATTGTGCAATTGGTACCAAAATAATCCTAATTCATTTCCACGAACCATTTACAAGAATCTACAGAAAATGTTACAAAATTCCACACCTACGCTACCGTATTTATATGGAACTATCAAATTACACAAACCTAATCAACCATTGCGTCCGATATGTAGTCCGCTTAACTGGTATATTCATCCACTACATCAATTATTACAATATGTGCTAAAAACTGCATTATCCACACGTTTATCATCTCATAATCTCCTTAATATGGGCCATCTTACAAAACACATATTGGAACTTACACTATTCCCGGTTATGTGTTTATTAGTTTGGATATTCGTGATATGTATCCAAGCACCAGTGTGACATCTCTTATGCGCACTTTGAAAAATATAATGAATTTAACATGGTTTAAAAATAATTGTCCAATTCCAATGTCAATTTTATCTCAATCTTTGGAATATATCTTAACAAAAGGGAATTATTTCACATTTAATAGCAAATGCTATGAACAAGCGGAAGGATTGCCCCAAGGTGGCGCAGCTTCCGGATTATTGGCGACCATTTACTTAGATTCCAAACTAGAAATTCATAATCGGGCATTATTCCACCGGCATAAGGTCCATGCTTGGTGGAAATACGTGGACGATGTACTAATCTGCATATCACGTCATGATATCCCATCATTCATTGAAAACTTCCAGGAACTCATTGGTTATGAGGTCACATATGCAATTGAGGCCGAAAATACTTTATACAATAATTATCCTTGTCTATCATATTTAGACTACAATATAATACATACATCTACTTCATATCAGATATCACTTTACCAAAAAGAGCAACAGTCATTACGAATGCTGCACTATACTTCACATATAACCAACCAAGTAAAAAGAACAACTTTATTGTATTATTTACGTCGCGTGATATATAGAACAAGCTTGGAATATTTAGAAAAAGATTTAGTTAATTGCATTTCAATGATATTAATTAATGGGTATCCATTCACAATGGTTCAAAATGTAATTCAACATATTACATTATCTTATATGCACCAAAAATCAACATATATTCAAGTGCCTACAACCGCACGCTTAATGATTTTGAAGAAATATATCCAACCTTCATCGTATCCGGGTTTACATGACGTTCATCCACGACCTCGCCGTTATCGGAGGAGCATAGTATTCAGTTGTAATGAAATTTCCCAAGTACTCACACAAAATACAAACATGTGTCACCCTATTCATTAATTGTCAATTCTTAACAATGAAGTTTAACAACGTTGTTATGTTTTGAGAGGTGAGTTATTCGCAAGCGTCTTCGTAGTTAATTTCTTTGATGAAATATGTTATACTTAAATATATATAATTACTTAAAATCTCTTTAATTTGAATAAATGACGTGTCTCAGTTTCGTTAATGACATTTGTTATTTTAAATATTATATTGAAATAATAATTTAATGACAATTTTTCAGAAGTGGGATAATAAATCCAAAATTAAAAATGCCGAACTAGAGAAAAGTGCCGAAAACTAGCCTTGTCGACCGTCGGTAGTAAGACAGAGCTAATAAAAAGGATCGTAAACGCGGAACTCAGTACTGAAAATCAAACGGCGACATTGGATAGTTTGAATGGTGTATTTTATGGGTGCGACAGCTGTATGACTCAGGATTGATCATCATCACCAATTCCGGAAGGTTCTGTGCATGTTCCGACTAACATGTGCAGCCGACAACCTTCGGGTGATGCCGTAACGAGCACTGCTCTGCCGATTACTAATAATGCATACACGCATACACCAATGGTAACGACTCCACCGTTTGTGTATTTTACACCGCATGCAGCAATACCAAATAGTTCAATACCAATTTGTTCGTCAATTTCACAAAATGCAACGATGTCAATCGCAAATTCACGAACGCCGACATGTTCATTTGCGCCGCAGCTTGTAACAACAAATTCGATATCTACACATCAACGAAATATAGATAAAAATTATTCAAATACGCACGTTTCGTCAGCAACTCTAATGCCCAAATTGGCATATTCAAACGCTTCATTTCCACCGCAACAATATTGGTATCAACATAATGTTCGCGATATAATTGAAATTCTACCGGAGTTTAACCCACTTGATAAAGAAGGCTTAACAGCGCAGCACTTTATAAACCGCATAAATATGTTAAAAAGCGCATACCAATGGGATGATCGTTTGTTGTTGTACAGTGTACAATCGAAATTAAAAGGACCAGCAAAGATGTGGAACGATAGTTTACCATGTGTTTTTTCTAATTGGATGGAATTTTGTAATCAGATAGTGTTTGATTTTCTATCTACGGACACCGATTCTGACGTACACATGAAGTTAATGAATTGTTCCAGAATGACGAATGAAAGTCACGAAAAGTTTTACTATCGAGTGTTGGCAATAGGTCGTAGAGGTCTTATGCAAGATAATTCAATTAATCAATATATTCTCAAAGGACTAAACGACTATGGAATGCAGCAGTCGCTGGCTAGCAATTTGTACGTGACATCAAATGATCTTCTAGTTGCAATACGAAGGCATTTAGCAAATGCGCCACTGCGAGTTCAACAGAGAGTGGATAAAAATATTGCTAGGCAACCGATTTTTAAACCTCCAACGTCAAATACAAAAGGTGAAAATGCACGGATAAGATGTTATAACTGCAACGAGGAAGGACACGTTTCTATAAATTGCAAACAACCACAAAAACGCTCACGATGTAAAAACTACCAGAAAGTAGGTCACACCGAAGCAAATTGTAGATTTGGAAAAAAGCCGGTAAAGAAAATTAACAAGAATAAAATTTCTCCGTTATCTAGAATCATTAAAGAAGTACAAATAAATGGTGTGTTTTAACAGCATTTATAGATCCAGGCAGTTCAGTGTCTTTAATTAGAAAAAGTTATGCTACAATGTTTCGTGGTGAAATACCGTATACAGGACGTGCGTTGCAAGGGATGTTTGGCGGTGGTTATGAATGTACAACACAGTTAAATGTAACTTTACGGATAGACGCAATAGAATTTTTGGTATCTCTATTGATTATCGAGGACGAATTCATGAACGAGCCAATTTTGGTGGGTAACGACGTGCTGTGCCACCCAGGGGTACGATTTGTTATAGAAGATGGTTCCAGTAGAATAGAGAAAATTGAACTAACCAATTTGAGCGTTGATCCCAATATAAATGAAAATCCCAAAGATGAGTTAAATAAGTTGTTGGTAAGCTACGCTGACTGTTTTGCTTCCAAAATGTCAGAGCTGAGTAAATATACCAAAAAGAAATTATCGATTCGCCTAAAGTCAGATGTGCCAGTTAGTAGACGACCATATCAACTCCCTTTTGCAAAACGTGAATGTGTAAAAGAAATTATAAACGAACTTCTTTCAAACAACATTATTCGTCGAAGTGAGTCATCCTTTGCGTCACCAATAGTCCTGGTGAAAAAAAAGAATGGGGAAGATCGCCTATGTGTTGACTACCGGGAGCTGAATAAAATCACAGTCAAAGAACATTTTCCTATGCCGATCATGGAAGAGCTGTTTTCTTCGTTAGCTGGTAACCGATATTTTACCATGCTCGATCTCATGTCTGGTTATCATCAAATCGCCGTAGAAGAAGGCAGTAAGCAGTACACTGCGTTCATGACTTACGATGGCCACTTCGATAGACTGTATATAATTAATAAATATTATATAAACTTATACATATAAATATATGTGGGGTGTGTTTGTGCAGTACGACAAAAGAGCAGAACAAACGAATTCTTGTTGCCATGACTACAAAGAGAAGAGGTAGTCAGTCGCTTCGTGGTGTTCAGCGAAAACGGTCGAGTAGCGCGAAACATTTTTTTCTTATATACATTTTGTAATTTTGTATCACTCTAATTTAATTTAATTGTATTAATGTTTTTAAAATCAACTTTCAAATCAATATAGTAATAAAATTCCTACATTTTGGGGGCTCGCCCGAGATAAAATAAAAACTGTAGTGATAAAAAACTGTGTTAAAACAAACTATATTGGATCAAGCTGGTGTGAAAAAGTTATAAGTGTTTGCATGAAATGGCGTCGCTGGGCAGAATCGACTCGCTACGGCATGTTCTGTCTAAAGGTAGAAGGGAGAGTATTGCACTATTACACAAATTTGTTTTTCAATTTGGAGGCGATAGAAATAACAGGCAACGGCTCAGGGATTTTGTAGGTTTTGACTTTAGCCAAGATGACGAGGGTTTTAAGTCATTGCAGGAGTACGTTACTGCAAATTTCGAAAGCAGCGAATTAGTTACAATATGCAACATGTTGGGAATTGACTACAAGGCTGATGACTTGTTCGTGCACATATTCAACAATTTAAGTAAAGGCGGTTTACTATGTTCCGTTAATGCAGTTGACGACACTGACGACGAAAGCGATGATGATTTTGATGATAATGAAGACGATCATCGAAATGACGCTGTCGTTCAACGCAACGAAGAGAGAGATGAAGCAAATAGTGGAACAAGCGACAATGACCAATACAATGAAGCCGAAGGCGAATTAGAGAGTAAAATTCGATGCGACAAGCAATACGGCAAAAGCGACGACGGAGTAAACAGAGAAACAGGTAAAGTGAAACAAAGAAGTATGACATCACAAAACAAAACTATTAAAAGCAACAACGAGTTACGACAAAGACAACAGCGTAAACAAAATTCAGTAAAGAATTTTACAGTAGCGGCCGAAAATATAGTTACACCAAAATTTGTGTTAAATTTTCGTGATGTTGAGGATTCAATAAGACCATTTAGTGGAGATGATTTGTTATCAATTGATGTTTGGCTAAATGAATTTGAAGATATTTCCGTAATGATGCAATGGGATGATTTACAAAAGTTTATCTTTGCAAAAAAATCAATAAAAGGATTAGCGCAAACATACCTAATGAGTGAACGAGGTATAAATAATTGGTTTAAGCTAAAAAACGCTCTGATAAACGAATTCAAAGAATCGACAAATAGTGCTGAACTACATAAACTAATGTGCAGTAGAAAAATTAAGAAAAATGAGAGTTGTCAAGAATATTTTCTCAATATGAAAGAGCTAGCGTCACGTGGTAATATAGAAGAAGAAGCTCTAATGCAATATGTGATTGAAGGCATTAATGACAAATATAAATAAAATTATTTTATATGGCGCGAAAAACCTACGAGAGTTTAAAGAAAAACTAAAATGCTATGAATCGATAAGTGGAAAAGATCGTGCGGTTAACCTGAAAGTTAATAAAAAACCTGCCGAACAACAAGGAAAAGAAGCCGAAAATATTTTATGTTATAATTGTGGCATGAAAGGGCATGTGTCCTCAAATTGCAGTAATAAAAGCAAAGGTATGAAATGTTTCAAATGCAGTGATTATGGTCATATCGATAAGCATTGCACAATTAAACAAAACGAAAATGCACCAAATGCAAATACACGAGTTTTGTCTATTAAAGATGATAGCATGGTGAAAGAAATTAAAATAAACAATTTAAGGTGTCGAGCTTTATTTGACACAGGTAGTAAGTGTCATATAATAACGAAACGGATGCATATACGTTTAAAAGAACCAAAACTCCGCGAATCAAAAATATCCTTGGTTGGATTTGGAAAAAGGACGAGTAAAAGTAAAATAAAACCCCTTGGTCAATGTGATTTAAATGTCTTAATTGATGGCGAAGACTATGAAATGAATTTTCAAATAGTACAATCAGAGTGTGTGGACGTAGATGTGGTAATTGGTGAACCTTTGAGGAATCAAGCCGAAATAAAAATTAATAATGACGGGGTGTTCGTAACAAAGATGCATGAAAATGATAATAACTTAGCTGTTATGCAAATAGAAATAGCTCCAGAAGAAACCGAAATTGATACTGCATCAGATATTAGTGCTAAAACTAAAAAGAATGTTCAAGAGCTAGTTCAAAACTATCGACCGAAAAAAATAAAATCGACTAATGTAGAAATGACACTAACTTTAACTGATGATACGCCGATTTACAGTAAACCAAGACGTTTACCTATTAGTGAAAGGCAAATCGTAGATCAAGAGATTGAACGGTGGTTAAAAGAGGGTATTATTGAAGCATCCGACTCAGAGTTTTGTAGCCCTATAGTACTTATACGAAAGCGCGATGGCACTCCAAGATTATGCATAGATTATCGCAGATTGAATAAAGTAGTTGTCAAAGATCGTTTTCCGTTACCCTTAATTGAAGATCAACTTGATCGTTTGCAGAATGCTAAACTCTTCAGTACAATAGACTTAAAAAATGGGTTTTTTCATGTTCCAGTGGCACAATCATCGAGAAAATACACTTCATTTATTACACACAGTGGACAATTTCAATTTTGTAAAGTTCCGTTTGGACTATGCAATTCACCGAGCGTATTTCAAAGGCATATTTGCGCAATATTTCGAGAAATGAGTTGTAAAGGTATAGCATTGCCATATATCGATGATGTTATAATACCAGCGCAAGACGAAGAAGAAGCTGTAGACCGTTTAAAAATCGTTTTTGATTTATGTGAGCAGTACGGACTAGAAATAAATCTTAAGAAATGCCAGTTCCTACAAAGACGTGTTGAGTTCCTTGGGCATGTTATATGTAATCAGAAAATCGAACCGTCTCCAGCAAAAATTGAAGCACTCATGAGGTTTAAGTTGCCAGAAAATGTAAAACAGTTGGAAAGTTTCCTTGGCTTAGCAGGTTACTTTCGTAAGTTTGTACCTAATTTTTCAATTATTGCGAAGCCACTTAGTGATCTTCGTAAACAAGGTCGCAAATTCGAAATCAAAGATGAACAAAAATTAGCATTCAGACAGTTGAAAACAATTTTGAGTGAGCAACCGGTATTAAGTATTTTCAACCAACAATATGAAATCGAAGTGCACACTGATGCATCGATCGATGGTTATGGAGCAGTGCTCATGCAAAAACTTCCAGAGGATGGTAGATTTCATCCGGTGTACTACATGAGTAAGAAAACGACGGATGCAGAACGCAAATATTGTAGCTATGAGTTAGAAGTGTTAGCTATAATTGGCTTTAAAAAAATTTCGTATTTATTTATTGGGTCAGCAATTCAAATTGGTTACGGACTGTAATGCATTCACAAAGACGCTGGACAAGAAGGACTTATGCACGAGAGTGGCGCGATGGGTTCTTTTTTTGCAAGAGTATAATTACACAGTAGAACATCGTCCTGGTTCTCAAATGCAACACGTGGACGCACTCAGTAGAATGATGATGATTGATACAGAAAGCATATTGTGGCGAATACAACAAGCGCAAGCACAAGATGAACATCTAAGGGCAATAATTGAGATACTGAAGAAAGAAAATAAGACTTACAACGATTATATTATAAAATCTGGTGTCCTGTACAAACTTGATTACAGGTAGAGGATGGTATAGTGTTAGCTGTTAAAAAAGCACAAAATCTAGATGAATTCTGTCCAATGACACGCAAAATTTTGGAGAACGGGCCATATCAGAACTTTGAAATGCGAAACGAGATACTGTATAAATTTGTGGATGGAGCATATTTATTAGTAATACCCAAGACAATGAGAACGAAAATTCATGAACAAGGACACTGGAGTGCGGAAAAAGTAAAAACGGTAGTGGAGCAAGAATATTTCGTCCCGAACTTAAGGAAGCATGTTGAAGCGGTAACAGCAAATTGCATTAACTGCATTCTCTCAGCAAGAAAACACGGGAAAAGAGAGGGATTCCTTTCACCTATTGAAAAACCTGATATCCCTTTATACACATATCATCTAGACCATTTAGGACCACTTCCTTCAACTGCAAAAAATTACAAATATCTTTTCGTGGTAATAGACGCTTTCACTAAGTTTATATGGATATACCCTGTAAAATCCAGTTCAACAGAAGAAGTTCTTAAAAAATTGCAACAGCAAAGCGAGGTGTTCGGGAACCCTCATCAGTTTATAACCGATAGAGGCGCTGATTTCACTGCGAATAGCTTTAAAACGTATTGTATAGAGCGAAATGTTCAGCATCATTTGATAACAACAGGTGTTCCCAGAGGAAATGGACAAGTAGAACGTGTGAATAAGGTAATAATAGATTTGCTAACCAAACTATCATTTGAAAATCCTTTAAGGTGGTACACTTATGTTAGTCGTGTACAGATGGCGATAAACTCCACTAAGTCCAGAAGTACAAAAAGGACACCGTTTGAATTGTTTTTTGGTGTCTCCGTGTTCAACACCGAATGTCAAAATGTTCGACAATGTTTTGAAGAAGAGATATTAAACAACTTCGAGGAATATCGACATGAGTTGCGCCAGCAAGCCAAAGAAGAAATTTTAAAGGTTCAACTAGAAAACAAAAAACATTTTGACAAAAGACGCAAGGAAGCCGTTCGTTATCACGTTGGAGACCTAGTTGCTATACTTCGAACGCAGTTTGGAGCTGGACTTAAGATTTTTCCGAAGTACTTGGGCCCTTATGAAGTCACCAAAGAAAAGAAAAACGATCCTCATGAAGTGAAGAAGGTAGGTTCGCATGAGGGACCAAATTTAACGTCCACGGTCGCGGAACAGATGAAACCGTGGAGAGATTATGGTGAGGGTGAATCTGAGTCGTCCGAGACAGACGACGAGTCGGATGGACGAGTGCAGATAAGGCAGCAAAAATCGTAATGATTACGAAAAACGAACGAACGAACGTGAGCAAAAGAGTTAAATCAATCAAAACAAAAACGAAAAATAAAATAGAAAAGACAGAAGAAAAGAGTTTTTTGGTGAAGACACACGTGTTTTGGAGAAGTCGATAAGTTTTTGAGAAGTTATTATTAAAGAAGTTTTTTTTTGATTAAGTAAAAGTTAAATAAATTAAATTAAATTAAATTAAGTTAAATTAAATAAAAGAGTGTCGAAAAATATTGCATTTTTATTTTCAAAGAAAATAACTACATATATACACAGACTATTATACATAAAGACATCAACATTATAAATTCCAGAATCACAGACATTGTCATCTTTTTTATACCACAAAACACGCCCAACTATATGCTGCATTTAGAAACAGGATTGTCAACTTTATATATAGAGACGCTAAAACTACATTTTAAATATATAAATCACGTCAGGAATCTGAGTGACAATAGACTCCCTAAAATTCTGGCAAGGTTCCTCCCAAATACGAAGACAGGTTTTGTTGAAAAATGGCAATCACTGGCTAATACGCATGATGAGGTATTGTTGCTCGAAAATAGAGAAGTATGGCGTGCGTGGCAAAAAAAAATATTGATAAAAATTATGGCGAATGAAAGAGCTAAATTTACGTTGGCAGCAAGGGTAAGTGATTATAGACATGCTTACAAAAGGTTGGAATATGAATTACGCAATCGGAATTATTTTAAGGATGAATATATTATTGGAACTATCAGCCATATTTTTAAAACTCGGGGCGAACTCCTTAAGTTAAACTATAGACCATATGTGCAAGTAAATTCAACACATTGTTCATTATGTAATTTAGACCAGCCAGAGGACATAATACACTTTATTGGATTATGTCCAATTCTGAAAGAAATGCGCTACAAATTCTATAGGAAGCACACTATTACAGAGGAGGAAATAATAGAGGCATAGTCTCTATTAAAAGTCTATAGAGACTATACTGCAACAATGAGTCAACAGTATGGGACGGAAGAAGTACTTCGAGATGGTTCCAAACGTGTACCGAAGTAAGACAAGGTTGTGTTTTAAGCCCTATATTGTTTGCACTGTTCGTTGATGACTTAAGTAAATTTCTTTCTGGTGGTGTTACGATTGCCAATATGTGCCTAAAAGTACTATTATATGCTGATGATATTGTGTTGTTTGCAGATTCTCCAATAATGTTACAAAATATGATAGATGAATTAAATAGATATTGCAACTTATGGGGACTATCTATAAATACAGACAAATCAAAAGTGATGGTATTTAGGAAACATGCTAGAAGATTGAGAAATAATGAAAAATGGTACCTTAACGATGATCAATTAGAAGTGGTTAATAATTATAAATATTTAGGAATAAATATGAAATATAACGCAAAATTCGATAACCACTTGAACGAGAAGTTGAAGGAAGCTAAATTGGCTATTAATTGTACCTGGATAAATGTCTTAGGAAATCCGAAAGTGTCACTGCCCGTAAAATACAAAGTTTTTGAAGCCACAGTTAAGTCAGTTCTAAATTATGCAGCGCAAATCTGGGGTGTTGATAAATATGACGCAGTAGAAAAATTGCAGACATTTTATATAAAGAGAACGTTTCGTTTGCCGAAAAATACCCCAAATTATATGGTGCATTTAGAAACTGGTCTACCGACGCTATATACCCAAACATTAAAATTGCATTTTGATTACATCAATCGTGTTAGGAATTTGCCAGACAATAGGATTCAAAAAACATTAGCGCAGTACCTAATAAATGAAAAAACATTATTTTTTGAAAAATGGTCAAATCTAATGATTTGAGTATTAATGAAAACTGGAAAATGTGGCAAAAAAATATAATAACGAAACTAAGTATTGAAGAACGTAGAAATTTTGTAGAAACGGCAAGAAACAGTATATCGAGAGATGCATATAGTAAGTTGAATTATGATCTAGGTGTCAATAATTACTTTCACGAGCAATATAACCTAGAAACAATAAGGACAATCTTCAAAACCCGCGGCGAGCTCCTACGATTGTGCTACGTACCGCATGAAAGTATAGACACGCTGTGCACGATATGCAACCTTAAATTAAAAGGCGATGTTATACACTTAGTAGGTGAATGCCAAATTTTTAAAGAACATAGATTGCTGTACTTCGGTAAACCCGCGCTCGATGTCAATGAAACCATACGGTTACTGAATGGCCCCAACTGGACATTGTTAACGGCGTTTATTAAAACTACATTTAAATATAGGCAAAATATTATTAATGAACACTTTTAAATTAACTTATATAAAATCTATTATTTTTGTTAAAGTAATTTAATTTAATTTTTATGTTGTATTGAGCTCATAAGTAAGAATATCTATTTAATATTTATAAAAATTGGATTAATTAGTTATTAGTTAATTAGCTATTAGATTAATCTAAACTTCCGGCAGACGGCTAAAATGGCATAGCTGTAAGCTTTATGTATATTTATTATAATTATATGTATTATAATTATTATATAACTTCGATGTAATATAATAACTTTAAAATGAAGTAAAAATAAAGCTACTACTACTACTAATAGAGGCATTAAATGGGGAAAACTAGACCGCACTCTCTGGCTATGTTATATTATATTATATTATATTTAAATATATATAAGATCAGTTTAGAATTGTTAATTTTATTAACAAGTGGGGTAATGGTAGTCCATCTTAGACAGAGTGTTGTTAGGATTATGTATGTGCCGGCAGTAATAATTACTGTCCCGGAGGCTATCATTCTTTGATAGCCATTGCGAAGACTTGTGTTGGACTAATCTGGTTGGTACCAACAAAGTAAGGGTAATATGTCTTGTCTGTTAAAGCGCCTTCACATACAGTATTACTCATATCATACAAAAAAACTGATTGATCTATATTATTTCAATATTGATTTATTCAAAAAAATTATTTAGTTAATCGTGAGCAAATTATTTAATTTAATCGTACTATTACAAAGACAAAAGTTAATTAATTCTTAATCGTAAGAGAATAAATATATATATATATTGTGTTGAAGGAAAAAAAACCCGATATGTATTAGTATTTAAAAAAAAATAGAATATATACATTGTTAACTATTTTGCTCCTATTATGTATGTATATCCTGGCGGTAACTGGATGTGCTGTTTACCGTGGATTCTGGAGACGAGCGTCGTGCAATCGCGTTGAGTTCTCCTCAGGGCAACTTCGATTACATATACAAATTCCTCAGCTTCTATTTTTAGCACAACTATATATAATATAATGTTGGATATATATATGTGTTGAATATATATCCCTGTGCTACCGAAATCAAATATATACATATTAATTTTAAATCCGTAGTCGTAAGACCGCCGCAGGATTTTCAAACAATTTAATTTTAAATTTGGGGTAATACCACACTAACGAATGATCAAGAACTCGTCCCTCCTTGGAAAATGCGCCGCCTTAAATACCCATATGCCGAAGGGAGCTTTCCTATAGCGTGTTTTACTTTTTGCCGTTGTGTAACTGATGGGTTTTATTATATAGTCGCTGTACTTTTGACTTCGAAGTATAGTTCTGCATAGTTTATATAGGCGGAAATTTGGTAAAAGTTTCCTTCCTTACATAGAATACATAACAGCTCCAGAACAAAATGGTAACATTGAACGAGATAATCGGACTGTGCAAAAAGGTGCAAAAACAATGTTAATTGCAAGTGAATTACCGAAAATGTTATGGCCAGAAGCAGTACGTAGAGCTAAATATTTATTGAATCGCACTACAAACAATAAATGTGTTGGTACAACACCGTATGAAAAATGGTTCGATCAAAAACCATACTTGAGTCACATTAAAATTTTTGGAAGAGAATGCTTTATGCAAGTAGCGAAATAAATGGGTTAAAAGAAATGGGATCCAAAAGACAGAAAGATATTTTTAGCTGAATACGAATCTATAATTAAAAACTTGCGTTTGTACGATCCAAATAGTAAAAAAGTTTTGGCTAGTTGTGACACATTTTGATTTGATGTTCCTCATTCAGGAGTGTAGCACATATAAATGTGTTCATGAGAGTTGAGGGGTATGGATCATTACGACATAGTTATTACTGATGTGCAATTTATATATTATTATATTTATACAATATTATTTTCCATTCATTTATCTATTTACCTATTTATTTATTTATTCATTTATCTATTTACCTATTTATTTATTTATTCATTTATCTATTTACCTATTTATTTATTTATTCATTTATCTATTTACCTATTTATTTATTTATTCATTTATCTATTTACCTATTTAGTTATTTATTCATTTATCTATTTACCTATTTATTTATTTAGTCATTTATCTATTTACCTATTT
This sequence comes from Teleopsis dalmanni, assembly GCF_002237135.1. NCBI lineage: Eukaryota > Metazoa > Arthropoda > Insecta > Diptera > Diopsidae > Teleopsis > Teleopsis dalmanni. The sequence goes on along the minus strand of NC_051846.1, from coordinate 142,380,187 downwards.
ATTTATTTATTTATTTATTTATTTATTTATTTATTCATTTATCTATTTACCTATTTATTTATTTAGTCATTTATCAATTTACCTATTTATTTATTTATTCGTTTATATATTATCGCCAAAGACCAGCTACTTTTCATTTATAACGCTATTCTAAGGACTGCGTATTCTCCAAACGACTGGAAGCTATCCAAAATTATAATGATACCCAAGCCTGTAAAGGACCCAAGTCACCTCACATCGACCCATAAGTCTACTTCCAATTCTCTCAAAATTATTCGAAAACTTTTTATAAAACAGCTGATGCCCTACATAAATAAAAAAAGAATATTACCTTACACAATTGAACAAGTACACCGGATAGTACAAGTAATTAAGGAAACATTTGAGAAGAGGCGGTATTGTTCAGGCGTCTTTCTAGACATAACTCAAGCCTTCGACAAAGTTTGGCACAAAGGATTGTTTTGAAAACTTGAAAAACATTTTCCATACAATATATCGTGTTATAAAACAAAATTCTTTTGTCTGCAATGCATTCCCTATTATGGCCGGTGTACCCCAAGATAATAATCTTCACTCTACGACGAGATACCTGCCCTGCATTTCGTATTAATGGGAAAGTAATACCCCAATGCAATGACACAAAATACTTAGGAATGCACCTCAAATGAAAGCTTACTTGGAAAAAAACACATAAAAACCAAAGTAACCCAATTAAAGCTCAAGCAACAAGAACTAAACTGGCTGATAAACAAAAATTCGAAACTTAATTTCACCCTTAAAGTGCAACTTTACAATACAATGATAAAAGCCATATGGACCTACAGAATTAAAGTCTGGAGCTCTGCTTTTCTATCAAACATTGAAAAACTCCAAAGAGCTTAATCAAAAATTCCCCGGAAAATAGTCGGTGCCTCCTGGTATATAAAAAACACGAACATTCATAGAGATCTTCGAATTAACACAGTCACAGATGAAAGATAGATAGGTAGAAGCTTTACTGAAACGACATCAGGAACGCAAAGAACTTCTTCACATTTTTCCTATTTTAAATAAGGAAAGTTTAAAAGAATTCGAAGAAAATATTGCATCTTATGATGAAGCCACTTTGGTAAGATACTCAATAAGTCTGACTGATTAATTACTCATATTTCTCTTCTTATCTTTAAATTTCAAATGTCCAAGAAATAATTTCAAACGGAGGTTTTGCAAAAAATTAGCACAACATTCTTGAAAAAGGAATTATTACCAATTCCAATTATGATGGTATACAAGCAAAGTACGCTTTCAAGGTGTATACTCGCACCAATAATATATTTTTCAGTTAGAATTTTTGTTTAAATTTTAAAATCAACATGTACATTGTCTAATGTTGTATTATATTACAGAAGCTACAGGTACTGAAGTCCTAAGTAAGGAAAATTATACGAATGAAATAATAAAGGGCTTCAAGGTTGCGAAAAACAAATACTATATAGAGAGACTTTCTTAAAGAAAAAAGCAACAAAATAGATTAATTAGGTATAGCTATAGATAGTTCCATAATGTAATGCAAATATTATTTAATCTTGCCTCACAGTGGCAAATTTTTGAAAAACAATGAGATGAGTGTTGAGTAAACGCCTAACTAAGGTTGCAGTGAATACCCCAGACGTAGAAATCTATGATGAAACAAAGGTAATCAGATTAGGTAATGCATGGAATTCCCACGAGTGCCTTTGGCCTTGAGTGTTCAAGGTCCATTGGATAACAAATCCTGAGAATTATGCGCATTTCCTATGTTAGCATAAGCGTAGTGTTAATATTTTTGTATAAAATCATAACATTTTTAATAAAAATTCAATTCAAAATCTGAATTCATCCAAAAGTTTTCTTTGGTTAAAGTGCCTAAGAAACTTTGAACAAATCGGTTTATGTGCCGAGTTTGTAAACAAATAAAATCAATAATAAAAATAAATACAAGTAACTGGTTAATGTGCTAGTTTACTTGAGTGAAGCTAAGTTGGTTGAAATACCGAATTAGCAAATTTGTATCAGACTAGGTACAAATTATAACAAATTTGTGACGCTAACTTAATTTAAGTGCCGATTTAGCAAAATCCGTATTAGACTAGATACGGATCATTTATCTAATCGAACAGGAGCTGTCTACCCTCCGTCACGGTAACTTGACTCTTGTACAATTTTATGAACAAGTTAAACAAAAATTGACTTTACTTACCAACAAAGTAATTATGACTTTTAATGGAACCTTGGCAGCATCCTTAAATGAAAAATACAGAATGGACGCGCTGCGTATATTTATTACAGGTACAAAGAATTCCTTAAGCAACATTTTTTTTCGGCACACCCAACTAACGTACCCGCAGCATTAGCTGTGGTACAAGAAGTTGAGGCAAGTCATGAGTGCTATAAATTCCCAACAAACTTCGCGAGGAGTTTGGAACATGAGACTCACAGAACTAAACAAATGATACAAAATAATGAAAAAAATATAGGCAAATATAGTCAGGTAAGCAATTATGTCAAAATTAGTCAAGTTGATAATGAAAAAAAAATCCATATTTTATAAAACAAAACGCTGAAAGAAGACAGCAAGTTGAAAAATGGACGTAGATCCAAGCTCATCAAGAACGAGGCAGTGGAACAATGCAAAAACTCAAAGGACTAATTAAATGTCGGAGAAATACAACACTATTTTCGGAGCTCAATACAAAGACCAAAATATGAAGAGGAGAAATGAATCTGAAAGATTAACAGGGCAAAAAACGCAAAGAGTGAGTTTTATGCCACACGAAGGCACTTCTCAAAATCAAGAAACGAGGATATACGAGGAACTAGCTGAAGAAACGCTGATAGAAATTGATGACGACACTGATAGTTTAGACCATGTTCATTTTTTAGGGGAAGCTCCCTGCTACCGTTCATAGAGCGAACTATTACATGGAAAATTATAAGACTGCTAATTGACACCGGTGCGTTAAAGAACTACATCAAGCCTCTTAAAGGGTTAAAGTATACAAAATCAGTATCCCGTGTGGTGGCGGGATAAGAATACCACCTCAGTATGTCTCTGCTTGTCGTAAAAGGCGACTAAAAGAGAAAATGCACAGGTTAAAGTAGAACTTCTACGATTCCTGGTAAGTCGTGAGGGCACACAGGCCAAAGTAGCTTACTACGACTCCTGATAAGACGACCCTTCTGCTAGCAGGTCGGCCCGGCATTTGCTCAGGCCCTGCTAAGTTGACCAGCCTTCGGGAAGTGCGACTATCTATCAGGTCAACTGTCAAGCGATAAGTACGGTCGTGTCTCTGCTTATCGTTTGACGCAGATAGTCGGGCGGGGTGAAGGAAAACACCCTTTTAGTGAATGAGCAGTGAGCTGATCCACCCCAAACTAAGGTGGAACAGCTACGCCTTTAGCTTGGCTGCTGGGGTAGAAGCAGTCTTAGTAGCGAACTCAGGACACCTGGCGACCTCCTGTTTTAAACAGCCTTACCTGTGCAATGCGAAGCTCTCCGCAGGTGGACATATTTCTCTTCGCAACTCGTGGGAATCAAAATTGAAGAACAAATTTTAAATATACCAACTCAAGGCGAAGTGGTTGACGCTGATAAGGTGGACAATGAGGTCTCACAGGCCGAGCTGTTAGCCTTAGCTTCAGATACTACAACGCATGACGGTCATGAGACCAACAAAATGGTGGACGAAGAAGCCACGCAAGAGGCTGAGCCGTTAACCAAAATAGTTAGAAACATGACAGCGACTGATCTCGACTTGGTCGAGCGTATCCGTCGGAACAAGAGGGAGAAGCAGAAGCGAAGAAGAGAGAGGCAAAAGGCTGCAGAAGCCACAAAATCGGTTGAACAACTAGCCGATCGACTCAGCGGACTATCGCATGTGGAATCATCGCTGGAGGAAGAACAGCTAGCAAAAAAGTATAAGGGCGGATGCCCTGAAGCTCCGACAGCAAGCTCGACTCCGTCAGCTAGAATCACAGGCGATAACTCTGATAGTGGACAACCAGTAAAGGATGTCAGCCAAGCTGAATCGACAGTCAAAGATCCAACCAGTGCGCAAGGTGGAGTACCTTATCAGGCACTCAACCGACCCGCATTGGTTGGTAAAAGGACCGTTGGTCGTCGTGGTGGACAACCTTTAGCGGCTGATAACCAGAAGAGAACGCAAAACGGATCTGGGGTTAAGAATGGCGGACAATCCATACAGGGTGTTAACCAACCAAAACAAGGCAGACAACTTATAACTGTTGTTAACCAAGTGGGGCCCCAGACCAGTACAGCGGACCATCTACCTAGCACAAGTAAGGCTGCAAATAAACAGAATTACGGCAAGCGGGCAGTAGGAGACGCAAAGGATGGCCCTGCCCATAAGAGGTCCTATGCCCAGTTCGCTGTGACGGATCTCAATATGGGCATCACCGATTCAAGAGTCGAAGGACCTCTTGGCGAGAAACACTTAGTTGCTTTTAAAGCATCGTTTTTGAACGCCGTGGAGTCCTTAGATGGCGGAATAGGTGACATAGGGTTTGTTGGCAACGCTCGCCTTGAGGATGGGTACATTACCATTAAGTGTAAGAACCAACAGTCAAAGGCATGGCTAATCAGCACGGTAACTAAGTTGGAAGGTCTTTGGCCTGAAGCTAAACTGACGGCTGACACGCTAACGGCGTTGCGCAACGAAAGGAGATTACTTATTTTTGTGTACGACTCTACCGTAGGCAAGGAAAGTATTCTTAGCAGACTGCAGAAGCAAAACAGCTGTGTTAAGGACACTTCAAAGTGGAGAGTTACTAACTTCAACAAGTTTGGCGAAGCGAGCAGTGCTGGCGTCAGGCTCACAGTGTGGTGCCCGAAAGAAGACGCGGAGGCGATTAAGACCGCAGGGGATAGGCTCAACTGTGGTCTTGATCAAGCCAAAGTAAAATTCTGAAGGGATACACGACGAGCAAGACAATGCCTCTGGTATGGGGCTAGCGGGTCTGTGTAGACCGTTAGGGAGGCGGGTGGGCCCATACCAGAAAAACATAAAGGTTGAACAACTGAATATTTATCACAGTAAAGCAGCATCAGCAATGATCCTGCGACACTTTGACGAAGAAAAGTTGGACATACTACTGATTCAAGAGCCCTGGATTGTTCAAAACGCTATTAAGGGACTTGGTACATCAGTTGCCACGCTGTTCTTTCCACAGGCAGCTGGTAAAATAAGGACATGCATAATGGCGAGGAAGGGGATACAATGCATCCAATTGCCTCATCTATGCTCACCAGATCTTACTACGGTAAGAGTAGAGAGTGGTGCAAATACCTTTATCGTGGCGTCAGCCTATCTACCATACGACTCTACTGAACCACCTCACAGTCACTCTACTGAACAGTCAGGAGGTAATCAGACTGATGGAGTATTGTAGGACGAAAAAGCTAGAAATTGTCATAGGATGTGATGCGAACGCACACAACATTGTGTGGGGTAGCAGCGATAGTAACAACAGAGGGGAATCTCTCCTCGAGTTTGTTGAAAAATACAATCTGATGATTGTAAACAGGGGGTTAGAACCTACCTTCGTTGACACACGAAGGTCAGAAGTTATTGACCTAACCCTGTGCTCAGGCGCAATGACACAGAAAATTGAGAAATGGAAGGTCGCTGATAGACTAACAATGTCGGATCATCGGGCTATACACTTTAAAATACTCTGTCGTCCGAAACGCTGTGACGAGTTTTACCATCTCGTCACAAACAAAATATATAATGCACTATGCATAACTATTATGATTAATGTAAAACTAGAAAAAAAAAACAACAATAAAAATACAAAAAAATATATAACAATAGAATTAATGTATTTTTAGTTAAAAATAATTTGTTTATTATTAGTTAAGATGAACATAAAATAAAATGTTAGTATAAGGTAGTAATAAAAATTAAGGTATTAATAAGTTTAAAATTAAGGTATTATTAAGTTAGCATGTAAAATCAGTATTATTAAGTTAGTATTAATTTAATAAAAATTAAAAAAGAAGAATGCAATTCCTTTTAAAATATATAGTAAGTGATAACACTTCTTTTTGTTTGAGTGTAACTATTTTGTCAAATTTTAACAAATGTGCAGCAACAGTAAACATACCAGCCGCAGACATTTAGAATCGGCAATAACAACTCAAAAGAAAGCTGTACGATGTGCACTCAGCAATTAGAAGTCCCGTTTTAGGGAATTTACATATATAAAAAAGAGGAATTATTCAACAGAAAGACACTCAATGACAGCCCACGAAGCAGAACACTTGGCAGAACCAGAGCAAGTGTACAATCAGGTAACTAAAAATATTTATTAACATTTTTTCTAGTTCACCAGTGTAGCCCAATCGGTTACACTGTTCCTTAGCAACGCAGCCTTATCGGTAGCGTTGGTTCCAAGTCCACCAGTGTAGCCCAATCGGTAACACTGTTCCTTAGCAACGCAGCCTTATCGGTAGCGTTGGTTCCAAGTCCATCAGTGTAGCCCAATCGGTAACACTGTTCCTTAGCAACGCAGCCTTATCGGTAGCGTTGGTTCCAAGTCCACCAGTGTAGCCCAATCGGTAACACTATTCCTTAGCAACGCAGCCTTGTCGGTAGCGTTGGTTCCAAGTCCACCAGTGTAGCCCAGTCGGTAACACTGACTCTTTAACAACGCAGCCTAGTCGGTAGTGTTGGTTCCAAATCCACCATTGGTTAGAATTTTTTTTATTATTTCAGGAATTATAATAATTCTTAATATTTGCAATTATAATATATATTGTTAGCAAATAAGTTATAAATATTGTAAAAATTAATTTCGGGAAAAAAATAAATAAAGAAATTAAAAGAACAATTAACCGGCTTTAAAATTATTATTCGAAAGATTCAGGGTTATAAGAAATATTCTTGTAACGACTCTGGGATCCGGCGAGCAAAACCTCAGCTGATAAAAAGGTTCATTACAACGGACTAATAGTCAGAGGCTAGTAAGAATTCCTGAGAATACTAATCAGGTGACTTACTTGACGGTGTTGACGGAATTATTACAAAACAGGCCGCTGAGGAAACTCAAGACCACATGGAATGTAGAGACAGAAGTCAAAGCAATTACTGCTGCGATGATTAATGCATTCGAAAACGCTTGTCCCCAAACCAGCATTGCAGAAAAGTCATCGACACCTTGGTGGAGTCAGGATCTTGATGTAATAAAAAAGGAGACAAGGAAAGCCTTTAATAAATACATGAGGGAGAAGAACTCCGAATCATGGGACCTGTATAATGCCAAAAAGCGTGAATTTAAGAAAGCACTACGCAACCGGAAACGGGAGTCGTGGCGGAATTTCTGTTCGAGCATGAAGGGGACCTCTGAAGTAAGTCGGTTACAAAAGATGGTCACCAAAGATCCGGTCTCAAGACTTGGTTTAATCCGAAAAAAGGATGGTACAATGACAGAGACAGTAGGTGAGTCATTGAGTACTCTCATGGAGATCAATTTTCCAGGAAGTTTCAAATTTGATGATCACTGGCCCTCTCCCAAAAGGGGAATGAACAGAGAGGAAAGATTTGATGCAGAACGGATAGTGACCATAAATGCAGTTAGGAATGCCATTTTGACATTCGCTCCATTTAAGTCACCGGGGTTGGATGGCATATTTCCAGCACTCCTGCGATGGGGAATTGACCTGCTCGCAGTTAGGCTCACGGAGATATTCAGGACGTCACTGGCAACAAGGTACGTTCCTAAAGCTTGGAGAGAGTCAAGGGTGACTTTTCTACCAAAGCCAGGAAAAAAGGATTACACAGAAGCAAAGTCATTCAGGCCAGTTAGCCTTACCTCTTTCATGCTTAAAGCTATGGAAAAGGTAATAGTGGACTACCTAGAATGCACCACGCTAATGAAATATCCTTTAAGCAGATGTCAACATGCCTATAGGGCGGGGAGATCCACAGAGACTGCCCTGCACGAAGTCGTGAGGACAGCTGAGAGAGAGCTGACTTCAGGAGGCATTTCGATGGCCATCATGATGGACATCGTAGGAGCCTTTGACAAAGTAAGCTTTGATAAATTACAATCTGCTCTAGCTGACCGAGAAGTCGGTTCACTCATTATTGGATGGATAGATTTCATGTTAAGGCAAAAAGCAGTAAACCTACAAAATGGAAGACATAGACTGAGAGGCAGAACAGTCAGAGGCTGCCCACAGGGAGGGGTGCTTTCACCATTTCTGTGGAACGTGACCATAGACTCTCTACTTCAACAGCTTGACTTCAAAGGCATACAAACAATTGGGTATGCGGACGATATAGCACTGATGGTGAATGGCAAGTTCCCAGACACAATTAGAAACGTGATGAGAGGTGCTCTCAAATGCGTCGAAAAATGGTGTAGGGATCAAGGCCTGACCATCAATGCTACGAAATCAGATACTATCCTCTTCACGAGGAAGAGAAGTCTGTCAATGGAGCCTTTACAACTTTTTGATAATAACATTCGCATATCAAAGTCGGTGAAGTATCTAAGTGTTGTCCTAGATAATAAACTGACTTCATCCACATGAAAAGATCAGGAAAGCGAAGAGAGCTCTATTTCACTGTAAGAGAGTGTGCGGAAGACGATGGGGGATATCCCCAAAATCGATGCACTGGATCTATACGATGATGGTCAGTGTCTAGAAGGAAAAACGCGGACTTTAATGAAAGCATATAAAGTGGCAATAGACAACAATAAACGAACTGGCGCTAGTCCGTGTTTTCCACCTCATATGAAGCTAATGGACGAAATTTTCGGAAATTCTCCAAAAATTAGAAATACCAATGCTTTGGATATGGGCTTCGAAGAAGTGGTAATGCTAGACGACTCTCACTCAAGTATGTCATTTTCGTAATTGTCGCCAGCATTGCCATCCCCGCAACCTTCACTAAATGATATTGAAATTGAATCATAAAATCCAGCGCCAAGTGTAATCGGATCACTGATTTCAACTCCAGAACTTGAACCACTTGAAGGTGGCTCAAGTTCTAGAAGAAAAAGCCTTAAAAAAACAAATTTTATTCACAATCATTTAAAAAATGAAATTTTCTTACCAATAATTGCAAAGAATTATTTATTTTGCTAATTTTCACTTTAAATTTTATTATGTGTTTTGCATATACAAACAAAATTTCCAGTTTTTCCAGAGTTGGCATCGAAAGTAGTGCTTATTTTATTTGTTCTTTTGTGACATGCTTACAAAAGAAAACCTCTTATGTTATCCTTTCCTGAGATGTGACGAATGTCCGTTGTAAATTGACCAATGAAGTCGAGGTGATGAAGTTGACGTGGAGATGCTTTGTCAGGTTCTTCTATTTGCGCATTTTCCCAATACTGACGTGTTTCGATGTTTGTCGTGTTTCATGAAGTATTAATTTATCAAATTTTATTTCAAAGCTATGGAGTCGTCGTGGGTGACACGTTCACAGCACAAGAAGCTCCAGTCGGAAATTGGTATCTATTCAAAACCAAACACTTTGGAAGATGCAGCAGAAAAACATAAAATCATAACAAAGCTTCAATCAAACAGTAAGATTGAAATGAATACAATCACCAGTAGAACTACTAGTAGTGGAATAAAAATTTATGTTGACAATAGTGAGAAATCAGAAGTGAAAATTATAAACGTCGCCGATGAGGATATTATAGATTTAAATGCTGAGACTAAAAAAAATATGCCGCAATCACTCAAAAGTTTGAATGAATTATATGTGAATAAATCATACAGATGATGATGTTGATGTTGATGTTGAAAGTAATATAGTAATGTGGTGATTAAAGATGTTTTAATATATAGAAATATTGGCGACAGTAAGGCATCAATTGCAGATCTTAATGAGAACAAAAGTCTCATAAAAAGAACGGCAAAGTACTTGAAGCAGAATCTCGCAACTCAATCTCTTGGACAAGTTGAAATATGATGAATGAAGGCGAGGCAGTAAGTGCAGCAATCAGCACTACAATACAGCATGGTATAACAGCGGCAGAAATTTGTCGCATAGATGTCAAGCCGCCTGTATTTAGCAAACGTGATCCTGACTTACACTTCCTGCAGATGGAGGCACAATTTCGCAACGCACATATCACACAAGACCAAACTAAATACGATTACGTGATTGGGTCATTAGATGGTGATACACTAAGAAATGTTGCGGATATTATTAGATCACCTCCATCAACAAACAAGTATGATGCAATAAAGAACCGCCTTATTCAAGATTTCGCCGATTCTAAGAACAAAAGGCTACGCAGACTCATACTAGAGTGCGAACTTCACGACGACAAGCCGTCACAGTTACTTCGCACGATGCGCGACTTAGCAGCAGGAATGGCGCATTGAAACAATTTTGGCTATATCGTTTGCCCGTTGCAGTTCGAGCTGTTGTGTCCATCGCTGACGGTGACCTGGACAAATGTGCACTTCAAGCTGATAAAATGATGGAGATGGGGAGTTATGGTTTCATAGCCGCAGTAGATGGCACAAAAATTTCTGAACCATCGCAATCATCATCAATTGAAAAAATGCAAGCTATAAAAAATGCTTATTACAGTTGAGCAAAGATGTAACTGAAATAAAGCAGCGACAATATGCAACCAGAAGATCTCGATTCCGTACTCCAAATCGTGATCCAGTCCAACACATTCGCACGCGTTCTACAAATCAGGTCAGTAAGCAACCCCTCTGTTTTTATCATTACAGGTTTGATGCCAAAGCAATCAAATGTGCCAAACCTTGCAAATACAACGCATCGAAAAACTAAATACAGCTTCGTCAGAGACTGTAGATGAAGCTGGTTGTTACAAGTCAAGCCGTCTATTTATTGTAGACGAGAAGATTCAGCTCAAGTTTCTAGTGAATACGGGTGCAGATTTTTCGGTTTTCCCAATAACAGCAATTTCCAATCCTAAACCTAAACCCACCAGAAATACACTGTTCGCAGCAAATGGGTCCCACATTAAAACATATGGTTCTAAACTTCTAACACTGAATCTGGGGTTGAGAAAAAGTTTCGCCTGGTACTTCACCATCGCTGATGTATCAAAGCCAATACTGGGTGCCGAATTCCTCAAAAACTTTAACTTATTGGTTGACGTCGCTAACAGGCGAATTATTGATAACCAAACGAAGTTATAGACATCGTACATTACCGAAATTGTAGTCTACTCTCGTCTCTTCAATCAACAACGACAACAAATATCAGCAACTCTTAGCCAAATTCAAAGACCTGACTTTACCACTGTCATTTAATTCGTCGGATACAACAAAAACAACAGTCCAACATCACATCTACACTAGCGGACGTCCTGTTTTTTTCACGCGCTCGGCGGCTGAACCTAAGTGTGTCGCAAATAGCCCGTCAAGAATTCAAGTACATGTGATTTTTTTGAGGAAGTCAAAGACGACCAGATATATTCAGAATTCTTGCAACGCTTTAGACAGGCCATGAACAACATTCGCCCAGTACAAATATCACAACATTCAAAGGATAAAGTTTTTGTACAACGCGAGTTGCAAAAATGTACTTTTTCTTGCGTGATGACGCAGTACGACCACCTTTGAAAGCACCATTTGAGGGACCATACAAAGTTATAAGTCGGCCTGATAAGAAATACGAGCTATTAATAATAGGAAAACCAGTACGCGTAAGTATCGACCGCATAAAAGCAGCATTCTTACCCAGCAACGAGCTGAAGCCGAATGCATCAGACACACAGCTTTCTGATACAATCAATTCACTTTGCCATGGAACAGATAACATTGTCCAGTATTCGATTGGCATCGTCGTGTACGGTCACAGACTGCGTTACTCCGCAAAGTCAAATCGCAAATTCATCCCACCCAACAGGTTAATTGTGAAACTTTAACTGAACTGGTCAACATCATTGTGGCAGAACTCATTGAACTAAAAAATTTCAATGAAATTCTACAAGCCAACTACTCCAAGTTAAGGCAGCAATTTCAAAAACTCCAGGAGCGGTATACCGAACTTTGAAAAACAACTTAAGTAACAAAGTCCAATAGCTGCTGGGAAACAATTAAGCAATAACAAAAGGAAGAAGGTCTCATTGCCTTCCCTAGTCAGCTCCTCGGTGACCAATGTAAACCCTATTTATTTATAAAAATTTGGAATATGATTAATTAAACTTGAATACCGTACGTGGATCTTTGTAAACACTATTTACTTTATATAAATACTATTTCTATGTAATTAAATAAACTTGAATAACATATATAACAACGGGCATTGACACGCAACAATAAAGAATAAGTTAAATACAAAATTAAAGTGATTTTGAGTCAAACAGAGACTAGGTACGAGTATATAATCAGAAATTGACGCTGCGAATCGAAGTTGAGCCCAAAAATACAAATTGTCTTGTAAGAACCGTGGACACTGTTGAACTGTCCCAGCTATAGACAGCCTCACGTAAAGTGGTTCATTACAGGACTCAGACGTTTTGATCATTTAACTGGCTACAGGAATAATATTTTGGGATGTGAAATTAAACAATTTATTAATAAATATGTTTGCATATTTTTATTTAAAATCGTTACGACTCAAATCCCTGGGTACCTTTTTAATAGTCCCCGGAAATTGCATTCAAACAGATCTTCTATTCAATATTTAATCCCAAGATTCAACCACTTTTCTGCGACTAATTTCTTTTTCATTAATGCGGTAAGACTCTGGAACTCGTTATCTAGCGATACCAGAAACGCAAACAACTTACTGTGCTTCAAAAAGTTAGTTTCTTAGGAACTGTCTTAGCTTATTATTACAATGTTATATTAATTTAGATTGCTTTATTCTTATTTCTTTATTTTAATTAATTTTCTCCTTTTTATCATAAATGTTATATTCGGCCTTTTATTTTTTTCTTTTTTTGTTACTGTTCGTTCTGTCTTTTATTTTGATTTCATTTATAATTGCTTTCTTTTTCTCTTTTATAATTTCATTGTTATTAAAATTATATTTTAATTTATTAATTAAATTAATTTTCAAGGAATAAATTAATTAGTATATTCAATTTTATTTGTTAGTTTGTAAGTTAGCATGTAAGATAATGCATAGAAAGGGTGTCCCTCATAGCACTTCATTATATAAATACAAAAAAAAATATTGAGCTAAAAGAAAATAACAATAATGCCGCAGCTGTACAAGTCAATTCGTTCAAAAGAGAATGAAAATGAACTTTTGAAATGGGAACTCAAACTTTTGAAACGAGAGCTAAGCATAAAAAAGCGAGAAAAAGAAATATTGATGAGAGAAAACGAAACACTAAAAAAAGAAAGTCAACAAAATGAAACGAAAAATGATGCGATAAATAATAAAGTTAATTTTTGAACCATAAAAGCATTGCTGTCTAAATTTTCTAGAACCGGTGATAACTTTCAGCTTTGGGAAACACAATTGCGAAGTATTTTAACGGCTTACAAACTTGATGTCAACAATACCAAATCTAGAATACATTGTGGAGAGGATTCCTGACTACGGTCTATGCTCACAAACAATATTACAATTTTTCCTTAACAAAAACCATCTGTTGGAAGCATTTCACAAAATAAACATCCCAAAACCACCAACGTTAAAACAACCATCAACTACTCGCCAAAGAACTTTGAATGAAAAATCAACCGAAGCCGATTTTATAGTTACTGCACTGACTCGTTGCTATAATTGCACCTCTTTTGGACATATTGCAGCTGAATGCCGTAAACAAAACGTGACCCGAGGGCGTGCTACGTTTGTACGCAAATGGGACATCGAACAGTTAAATGCTCAATGAGCATGACGCAAGTTCATTACGCCGAAGCTGTTGAAGGTGATATCGAAATGTAGAATTTAGTTTTAATTATTAAAATGTTGATCATTCACTTTTATTAGAATCATTGATTAATACTAGGTAGTCCAATCAGTTCCTGCCGTTTGGTAAATTCATAAAACAAGAAAATTGTAATATTTTAAGTTTTTCTGGTTAAATAAAAGTCATTTTAAAATACTAGATTTTTATACTTAAAACGCAAAAGTATTTGTGAATTTTAAAATATTTTTGTGAATTTTAAAATAAAAAGCAGAATTTTAAGTTACTTCTGCGCTAAAAAATAAATAATATAAGGCACTTAAAATAATTATTTTAAAGGAATATAAATCAAATTTAATTATTATTTTCTGAGTTTTATTTTAAAATGTTTATATATAAAAAGCATGCATAATATTAAGGATAAAAATTGTTAGAATGATAACTATATACTTAAATATGAGTTTAGACAACTTTTTCTTGCTGTTTTTTTTCATAAAAAATTTAGAAATAACTGTTATTTTCGGTCCCTGGCCAATTGTATTGGTGAAAACTGCTCAAAAAATTAGTTGTCATTTAATTAGTCTTCATGTATATTACGTTGACAACCCTTGAATTTGAAACACAAAAGTGCAGTTCGTGCAAACTTGATAAATAAATTTCGTAATTATTTCAAAGTCAAAATTGTTGGATGGTGGCTCATCCGCCGGAGGATTTCTTGAAGTACCTTTGACAACTGAAGTGTAGCTGGAGTAATTGATAGAACTACTACAACGGCTTGTTGTTAGCAAGAGGAGTTCCACGATTTTTGCTGAGTTGTAACAGTGCGTCAGCTGAACAACAAAAACGCCTCAAGCGTTTTATGTTACGTGTATAGCATTGACACAAACCTATTTAAAGCTTATTATTTAACGTATTGTAACAAATTTAGTCTGGTAATACAAAATCGTTGCAACACGGCAACACTGCGAGTTGATAAGTGTTGGCAACCCTGCCAAGGATGACAGATGACATATAAAGAAGAATTAACATTTTAGTTTTGTTCAGTTTTTTAACTTGTGAAATAATAATAACTAGGAGTTTTTTGGTATAAATAAATATCGAAATTATACAGATATAACAGTGGCGACGAGGATATTTTTTTTTGCATTACATTGAAAAATATATGTACAAAAAAAAAATGAACCCACAAGAATTCCAGTTATTTTTCCAAGAAATGCAAAACCAACGTGCGAAAGACACGGAAGCAATGCGTGAACTTTTCAAGGGGTGTTTGCAAATGAAAATGCATACTGAAGCAGTTCAGAAAACAGTAAAACCGGAGCAAACAATTGAGATTTTAGCATCGAGTCTCACGGAATTTGTTTATGATCCAGAAAATAACTTAACATTTGAAACGTGGTATACGAGGTATGAAGATTTGTTCTTAGTAGATGGTAGCAAACTTGATGACGCAGCGAAGGTCAGGCTTCATTTAGGAAACTCAGTACAACTGTACATAATAAACATATGGACTTTATTTTGCCTATGCATCCACGTGAATATAATTTCACTACAACAGTGGAGAAATTGAAACAACTGTTTGGTCTCCAAAAGTCGCAATTCAGCTTACGCTATAGCTGCTTACAGTTAACCAAACCACCAGATACCGACTATACTACATACGCAGCCGAGGTTAATAAACACTGTGAAAATTTTAAATTGAATAAATCAAAAAAGATGTCTGCTAGCTAGTCGGAAGAAGTTATTTTCACCTGCCGTCGAACGGAGTGTTTTTATTAGTTTTTAATTGTAAATGATAATAAATTATTCTGATATTAAAGAAACTTATAACTTTCATATTTCAAATGAGTATTCTCTTTCAATTTGTATAAGACATTTATTAAATAAAGATTGTTAAGTGTTAAAGGTTAACTGGCGTGATTATTTTTGACAGTTGCTAAGTTATTGACAATCCTGCGATACGAACGCGAGTTAAGACAGAATTACCAAAGAAAGCAAATATGTAACAATATTTTCCTTAAAATAAACTTTATAATTTTATTCTGTAATACATAGTATTGTAAATTTAATAACTCTGTTAAATTTCAGAAATCACGCAAAGAACTTTAAAAAGAAAACTGTTGAAGAATACTAGTAAATGCAACACTGCAAACCAAACACCCTTATTGAATACTTTTTCTATTTTTTCTTTTTCTGTTATATTTCCTTTCTGTTCATTGTTAATAAAAACATATTGAAATGAAGACGTGTTTTTTCATTGTGTGTAAAAACCTAACAGGTTATGTGCCCAACACGCTTGCACTGCGACCAGGAGCACGTGTTATTATTAAATTAAATAAATATTAAAAAGCTGTGTGTCGGATATAAAGTAAAATTAAAAATGAGTTCGTCTCAAATGTTTAACATTGAAAAACTTGGTGAGGATCAAATTTAATATACAAATTTAAACCCACTAACTAAGTGGACAATAAAAAAAAACAATTCAACGCTCCTGGTTTGTCAAACGCTTCCGGATTTCTGTTTGCCCAACACCTCAACAGTTCAACGCTTCTGTTTGTCCAACGCCTCAACAATCAAACGCTCCGGTTTTCTGTTTGTCCAACGCCTCAACAATCAAATGCTTCCGGTTTTCTGTTTGTCCAACGCCTCAACAGTTCAACGCTTTTGTTTGTCCAACACCTGAACAATCAAACGCTTCCGGTTTTCCAGCGCTCTCAACAATCCAACGCTTTGGTTTTAGTTCATCTATAACTTATAAAATCCTCATTAATTTTAATAAACATCATAAAAATACGAAACACAGTGTCTTCTGTTCTTATTCAAAAATTCTTTTAACATACCCCTGGTATACTCGCTGCGTTATACCCCGGCTATAGATAGGGCCGGAAAAGGTCGTTACAACTTGGTGAAGACAATTATGACTCATGGAGTCTTCAAATATAAAGTGTGTTGGTGCATCAAGAGTTGTGGGACGTTGTGTGTGGCGAAACAAAACAACCATTGCCCAGTACTGAAAAAGCCGCAGATAGTAAGGCATGGAAAACCAAAAATGAAAAAGCGATGGAAACGATAATTTTGGCTGCAACACCAGGCCAAATCCAACATATTAAACGGTGTGAAACTGCAAAAATAATTTGGGAAATTTTGCGGGAGATTCATTTACCAAAAGGGCCGATCAGAAAAGTTACATTGCTTAAACAATTGATAAGTAAGAAAATGAAGGATGATGGTGGAGTTCAACAATATATTTCAGAATTTACTTCGATTGTGGATACGTTGAGCGAGATTGGTATAACGCTTCAAGAAGAATTATTAGTAATTATGGTACTGGCTGGTTTGCCTAAAATGTATGAGAGTCTTGTGGTGGCTTTAGAAAGCTGAGATCAGCTTCCCAGTCTTAATGTACTAAAAATTAAATTAAGTGAAGAAAGTCAAAGAAAAAAATCGAGGAACACGCAGAGGCTATTCAAGCATTTGTTGCTAAGAATTCCTTTACAAAACAAGCGCATTTTTCTAAGAATAACAAGTTTAATTCTATCAAAAACAAAAACAACAACTATATAAAATATGAAACTGTAAGTAAAGCAAATTTTAAAAATGTAAAGTGTTATAATTGTTCTCAACGAGGTCATTATGCATCACAGTGTCAAATCAAAAAAAGAGAACACCTTAGTGCTGTAGCAGCGGCATCAAACTTAAGTATGTTAGACAAAGATCAATGGTGTTTTGACAGTGGAGCTACTGCTCATTTATGCTGTAAGAGAGAATTGTTTGACGATTTAAGAGAACATTCAGAAAACATAATAGTTGCCGGTGGAACGAAGATTGATGCAAAAGGGAAAGGTAAAATTAAATTGTGTAGCAACGGAATAAACATAGAACTCAATAATACATTATATGTACCACAGTTACAATGCAATTTTTTGTCCGTTAGTAAAGTAGTTGAAAAAAACTATGCAGTAAAGTTTGGAGAAAATAAAGCTTTTATTTTGAACAAAGATAATAAAATTTTATTAACTGCTAATCGAGTTGGAGATCTATTCTTTTTAAATTTAAATAACATTAACAACAATAACTTACTTGTTGCTTATAATACAAATGAAGAAGCCAAAAAATGGCATGAAAGATTTGGACACCTAAATTTTAATAGTTTAAAAGAAATTATTGAAAAAGAAATGGTTTATGGAATTAATACGAAAATTAATAATAATTTAGATTGTATGATATGTTTAAAAAACAAATGCTACGTAAAGCCGTTTCCAAACTCACGTAATCGAGCAAACGAAATTTTAGAGATAATTCATACCGATTTATGTGGTCCAATGAGCAAACCTTCAAATGGTGGATCGCGATACATATTAACATTTATTGACGATAAATCAAGATATATTTTTGTATATTTCATAAAAAGTAAAGATGAAGTTTTTAGCGTTTTTAAAGAATTTCAAACAATGGTCGAACGTCAGACGAACAAGAGAATTAAAATACTTCGAAGTGATAACGGGACCGAATTTATAAATAAAGAATTTAATAATTACCTAAAAATTAATGGGATAATAAGACAATTGAGTGCTCCATATACA
The DNA here is from genome assembly GCF_002237135.1 of Teleopsis dalmanni. NCBI lineage: Eukaryota > Metazoa > Arthropoda > Insecta > Diptera > Diopsidae > Teleopsis > Teleopsis dalmanni. The sequence continues at coordinate 142,361,753 of NC_051846.1, read as the reverse complement.
CCACAGCAAAATGGTGAGGCCGAAAGACTTAATAGAACTTTATTAGAAATGGCTCGATGTATGATTAATGGATCTAGTGTTGATGAATCACTTTGGGGAGAAGCTGTAAATACTGCAGCATATTTACGTAACCGAGCTCTTACAAAGGCTTTAGATGGGATGACACCGTATGAGGCATGGTTTAATCGTAAACCTATTGTTAAACATCTAAGAATTTTTGGATGTATGGCAATTGCATTAGATAAAAAACAGAGCAACAAACTCAGACCAAAAGGAAAAGAATACTTGATGGTCGGATATTCAGATGTATCAAAAGCATATCGTCTATTTGATAAATTAACTCACAAAAAAACAATCAGTCGTAATGTGTATTTTGTAGAATTTCATAAAAATCAAAACGAGAATATTCAATTGGAACTAGAAAATATGTCAGAAAATAAAAATACTGAAAGTAAAGATATATATGAAACTATTTCGAATGAATTTTTGGAAGAAATTTTAGAAATGGAAAAATCCCGATCTCAATGTTTTTAAAGTTGGTTCAATATTTTCATTACAACCTTCCATTTCTAAAATTTCTTCCAAAAATTCATTCGAAATATTAATTATTAATTATTAATTATTAATTCATATATATATATATATATGTTTATATTTGTAAATACAAATGATATTTGTGGGAAAATTTTAAGTAATATGTAGAACATATTATATACAAAGTTGCCGTTATTCTAAAGTGTTTCATTTTAATCGGTGTATCATGGCTCCGCGACTTAATAAATTCGCAATTCTTCAACATTTTAATATAAATAGTGATAGCGATTTAGCAGTTTGTAAAATTTGCAAACATTCGTTGAAAAGGAACAGAATATTTAATTTAAGAACACATTTAAAATATATGCACCAGTTAAATATAAATGAAAATGAAGATTCCAGCTCAAGTAGTAGTGCAATAGTTGTGAAAAAATCATTCCGAAAACAAACAATTAAAATCGAAATGAGCACTGTCAATTTTTAAGGAAATCAATCGCTGCTATTTTCAGAACTGCATATTCTTGTACAGGAAATTTGCAATCCAATAGTTTTAAAATCTGATCTTTTTGAACCATTAAGTTCATCTTTGGAAACATTTTTTGGTGCCCACACCATATTTCAGTTATAGTTTCGAAAACTTTTTAAAGACGAAAAGAGATACTATAGATGCAGTTACAGAAGAACAAATTAGACTTACATATCGAAATTTCATAATTGATTTTATATATCAAATACGGCAAAGATTACCACACAACCTATTAACTCTAAAGAAAATTAATTTTTTTTCTGTCGAAAATAGTTTAAAAATTAATAGAAGTAACATATTTGACACTTTTCAAGAAGAAAAAATAAGGATGAGTGATGAGGAAATCACCACAATATAGAACTTCAGTGGCAAAAATTAACACTTCATACTTGGAATAATATAAACTCAACCATCGATTTTTGGATTTGTGTGCTTGAATACAAGAATGCAATATATGAAAATCCCTTTAATGAATTGGCGACTTTTGTAATGAAATTTTTAGTGTTACCTTTTAGTAATGCGGAGGTTGAACGTGTGGTTAGTGCAATGAATTTAGTAAAAACTAAACTTAGAAACAAAATCCTTATCGAAATAATGAATTCTATTCTTTACATACGTTGTGGCTTAAAATTGCAAAATAAATGTTGCGAAAACTTTGAAATACCTCTCGATCTCGTAAAAAAATTCAGTAACGAAAACAATGCTTTACGAAACTCCGTTCAAGATGAGGAAGTATTATACGATATCAATTTGGAAGATGTATTTACATAGAATTCTTCTTTGTAAATTTTTGATAATGTAATATATTGCAAATAAATAAAATATTCTTTATTATGTTCTTATTTGATGTTTAAAACGTCATAAAGTTTTATTTTTTTTTAGCATTTTTTTAAAGCCGATATAGCATTTTATTTTTCAGGGATGTGGTCACACTGGTAAGAATTATAATAAAGAAATGAAAGTCAGTTTGACTGGACACTCTTAACTACACAGACGTGTTTTATTTAAACTCGGAGGCTGACACATATTATATGAGATGAAAAAAATGATAGATATTCAGGAAAACAAAGTTGTACTATGTAAAAAATTTGAAAATCGCATTTGGAAATTTGGTGAACGGTTTACTGATTATTTCTAATACTTGCTAAACTAATACTTGCAAATGAATTAAAAATGTGCGAAGATGAGTTGGTCGACTTCATAATAGAAAGAATTCCTGATGAAAGATATTCGTCTACAAATGAACTATTTCAAGCACTAAAAAAAGTTAACTTTAAAGCACGACCTCAAATGATAAGAGGAGTTCTAACGTCAGTGGAGCAACAGGGGCAGGTGCATCAGTCTACACTCTCATCACTTGCCAGTGATGCAGACAAAACAAAGTTCAAGTGTTTCAACTGCAACAGAATTGGACATTTTTTGGCGGAATACAAGAAGCCAAAACGGTAAATTGGTTCATGCTTCGCTTGTGGAGTCGTTGGACATCGTGCATCGGATTGTGTCCAATATAAAAAAAACTTGACCTTTGATGTCAGCAATGAGTACGTAAGATGTTTACATGTAAAAGTTGCAAATAATTCTAGTGTATCTATGTTTGTAGAACATCTCATTGATTTCGAGAGCCCCATTAGCTTTATTAAGAAGTCTCTAGTTCCAGCACAAATTAATAAAACTAAATAAAAAATGTATGTAAAATTTTCAGTTCATATAAAAATTAATAATAAAGAAGTTCAAGTTTATCTAGTGGTGGTTGGAGACGAGTCAATGATTCATTCTGTTATATTAGGAAGAGATTTTTTAAATGCTAGTGGAGTTTGCTAGTGGAGTTTAATTTTACTTGAAAAAGAAAATAAGACTGTAAAGAAAAGATTGGTTATCAATAATTGTAAATTAAAATGTGAAAGCTAAAATTCTGTTAAAAAAAGGAAATGTGAAAACTAAAAAAAAACTGGCGAATTTCGAATGTGTGCTGATTTTAGATTAATTAAGATTAAGATTAATATTCGATTCCGTTAATAGACGACTTGTTAGAGAGATTAGCTAAAAAAAAAAATATTCACAAAGTTAGACTTGAAAAACGGATTTTTCCATGTATATATGCATTAAGAGTCAGTTAAGCATACGTCTTTCATAACGCCTTTGGGGCAATACGAGTTTTTAAGGATGCTGAGGGATTTCTGCATATTGTACCAAAGGGCAATGTGCCATTCAATGTCATACACATAGACCACTATGGCCCAATATGCAGTAATAACAAAACTAAAAAGAAATATATATTGGTTATTATTGATATACTACAAAAACCACAAGTAGTAAAGAAGTTATAGAATCACTTAGAACTTATTTCAGATCTTACAGTCGTCCTCAAATTATTGTATCAGTCAAAGGAACCTGTTTCACATCTAAAGAATTTCAACAATTCTTAGATGTCAACAACGTTAAACACATAAAAATGGCCACAGGGTAACCTCAAGCAAACGGACAAGTAGCGAGAGTTAATCGAAACTTAGAACCAATGCTAACAAAACTAGTAGACTCCGAAATAGTTCCGAACTGGGAATAAATTGTAAAAACGGTTGAGTTCATAATGAACAACACGTTGCACAGAATGATAAATGAACATCCTAGTAGAATGTTGTTTGGTACTGAATAAAGAGGTACAATAGAACTATGAAAGGGATATTAAATTAGTTCGTAGCCAGGCAAATGCAATACAATCACAGACGCAGGATTACAATAAACAATACATTGATAAGAAGCGCAGGGAATCAACGAAACATAAGGTAGGAGATCACGTAATGGTTAAAAATTACGATTCTCACACGGGTGTATCGAAAAAAATAATAATACCTAAATTTAAGGGTCCGTACCAAATAACTAAGATATTAGAAAATGAGCGATAGCTTTTGGAGGACGTTGAGGGCTTCCAATTCTCAAGTGTTCCATACAAGGGAATATGAGTTGTAAGCCTTGATTCAATAGTCGCGAAAAGGCTATTTTTTTTTTTAAAAATAAAGTAAGCTTAAGTTGAGCTCGGCAGGATCAGGGGATCTTAAAGGTCAGAATAGCCGAATTGTGGTAATAAGTGTGCACTGTACCCAAGTGAACAAGATTAAGAATGTATACCATAAGAGATAAAAGAAATAAAAGAGTTCAGTTGAATTTTGAACACCGCCGAGGCAAGACACGCTAGTTTCTGACTTCAATATGTATATTAACGTTTATCATTATTAAAAAACTAAATATTTTTTAAGACAGTTATATAAAAAAATAAAATAAATAATATAATTTAAACTAACTCTATCTCTGTTCTTATTGCGAATAAATTCTCTATATTAATACTGATACACGTTTTTCAAATATTCAGATACAGATTATTCAAGGTCGGTTAAAGAAAAAAAAAATAAGAACGTGTGATTATTTAAAAAGCAATAAATTATAAATTTCGAAATTAATATCGTATTCTTTTTAATTAAATTATACATTTCTATAAGTTTATAAACTATTCAATAATTTCAATATACCAGACTTTTAAGGCATAAAAATCTGGTACAAATTGTTCGAAAAAATAAATTTTTATTTCTCTACAAAAAAACCATGGATGTATGTAAGTTTAGTACCTCAAATATACAACACACTATATACATTTATCCAAAAATCCCGTTACAATACAATTAATACATAGCTGACACAGCATAGTCCTTGTTTACACAGCTGCATCCGGAGTTTAAGGCTCAAGATCAGTTTATATAAAAACTGTTAAGTTCAGTTCATATAAAAAGTGCTTGCTCCATAAATTATGTTTTATATTATAAACAGTAACATGTAGTTCTCCTAAGCTACAAACTGTATTGTAGCTTAACACTGCAAATTAATATATACAATTGGCTTAGGATAAGAAAATCAAAAACTGTATCTTTTAGTTATTAAGAAACAATAAATGAATAAAGTTGCTTTATTAAAAAAACTCATATAAGAAGAAATAAATTAATTTGTACTTGTTTCTGCGGACCTTCAATCTGCTCAAAGAATTGTATTGTCTCTGGTTTAGACAGCCCTGCCGGAGAATGTACGGCAGGTGTTGTGGTTACATGCACGATAGGGTGTGAAAAAAACGGTTTGGCCGTTATTAAATAAATATGCAAGTATAGCCTTGGCACTAAGTCTCATGTTACGATGCGGTAGCAGAAGGCAACGATCCCGCAACGCGAGCGTGGAATGTGCTGACACTACAAAACGTGACCAGCAAACACGCTACTTTGGAAGCTAACGCAAAAGTACAGAAACTTTTGACTGGCAGTTGCTGTTGTGTCTCCATCGAACAAGGAACGATCTAAACCGAAAGCAATAGCGCGATCTTAACGTTCTAGTGTTCATATATATCACAGTCGGGCTGCACGGTTCTAAAGCATTTTGACTTTGTGATTTCAAAATAGAAAATGGTTAAGTTAAGCAATGAAAGAAAGTGAAATAAAGTGAATTCTATGAGTGATAGAAAACAGCCCTAACTTGAATGAAGTGATTCTAAATTGTTGAAACAAAAATTGTCAAAAGCTCAATTGCTAACACCAAAATATTTAAAAGCAACGAAAACGTTTTGTGTTAATACAATCTGAAACAAATATCGTCAAAAGCTCAATTGCTAACACCAAAATATTTAAAAACAACGAAAAGGTTTTGTGTTAATACAATCTGAAACAAATATCGTCAAAAGCTCAATTGCTAACACCAAAATATTTAAAAGCAACGAAAACGTTTTGTGTTTAATACAATCTAAAACAAATATCGTTAAAGCACAATTGCGAACACCAAAATAATTAAAAGCAACGAAAACGTTTGTGTTTAAGTCAATTTAAAACAAATATCGTACTCCAAAATTCGTTTTTCTTCAGCAGCCGTTAACCAACATAAGATTTATCTTCTTCCTCATCTTCCATTTTACTTCGTTTTTCCTCCTTTTGAACTGATGTGATTCTTGGTCAAAACAACAACAACCTTCACGTTTCCCGAGCAAAACACTGTGTTACCACCAGCAATAGCCCTAATCTTTAACAAAAACTAACTCGGTTGTGATCATAGTTGTTTCATGGAAAGCAGCAGAGGCACAGCAGAAGTATAAGCAGAACAACACCAGTAAACAACTGCAGCGGAAGTAATCCCATCAACCACTAAGTTGGAATTAACAACACCAGCAGCAACAGGTCGGCATCAGAAGTTCCGGATCATAGCGAAGCAACGACGGCATTTAGAGTAGGGTTTAAATCTAATAAATAGACAAGAGCTGAACCCCAACTCCACGTGTTTTTTTTGTAATATCAACACCGATAGGGACCACGACACAGGGCAATAATTAAAAAAAAAAATTTGCCAATAATAGTTATATAGTGAACATTTTAATTTATACAAGTTAACACACCCACGATAATAGTAGCGCATTCAGGCGCAACATTGTATAAATGTTTATTTACCTATTATATCTTTTTGCATATAATAGAATAAAATTTTTCATAAAATATTTCAAATGATATATAGTTTTTTTGTGCTTTGCAAATACATATTATATCAGTTTCATTTATTGAAACTGAGTAAATATATGACCGTATTGCAAGTGTTGCCACCTTAAGAAGCGCTTATTTTATGTAGTTTTTTGCAACAGACTAACAAAAGATCAGGCCTATTATCGTTCCAATAAAACTTGTCAACAAATTTTCCACAATGTAAAATGTAGATAATACATTTAATAAAAACTACAATTTTCAGAAAGGTAAATATAGTATATAAGAGACGTGTGTATATGAAGAGATGCATTCTATTTTATATGTTACCATGAAAGCAAATTTTTTGATTTCAATCATTGATTAAATAATATATATATATATATATATATATATATATTATGTTTTAAATTGTAATTACACGTCAGTTATGAAAGTAGTGACTATTTTACTTAATAGAAACTACTATTTCGAAACATCTTTATATTATTTTATAAAATTACTTAGAATAAAAACAATTAAAAAAGAAACCATTAAAAAAATGTTTTATGTAAAAATAAATAAAATAATTATTTTTTAATAGCCCGTATTTGCAAAAAAAAAATATATATATAATATATATATATATATAAACATATATATTATTATGACATATATGTATTATATATATAATAAATAAAATATATAATTATCTTATTATGGTTAAATAATTAGAAAAAGCTTATATTTCGACACACCTTAAAAATAATTTATCACAATAATATTAGTATATATTTAGAGAAGACATATTAATATTTAATTTAAACCGAAACCGTTTTCATTTTATATGTTCAATATTTATCCAATAATCCCTAAACACTTTCTTTGGTATTCATTAACAAATCGCCACAATAGTAAAAATATTTAACAAATTTTTTATAATATATTTTTACCAACTTTATATTAATTAATTAAGTTTTTCATAATGGAAGCATAAAAAATTTATATTGTTTAAATGTAGTTTTTTTTTGTTTTTTGATTATGTTAATTCATAATATTAAATAGTGTTAGTAGTGGAAAAGTTTTAACTTATCTGTTTATTACATCGTTCCTTAGTATCTTATGCTGGAAAATAACAATTTGTATCGAAATAAGCTCAACTTGCTGATGTTTGATATAATTAAACAGTGGTTTGAACGTTTTGTACTGCTTTAGAGAGTTCCACTTTAGATGGAATAAAATAAAATGCTGGCGACACTTCCTCTCCACAAGGACATTGGCAACCTAAAATTCAAATAAAATTGATTTATTTATTTCAAAAAGATTGCATTTATCAAAAAAGGTGTGATCATTGGTGAGCATAAAAATTTTATTGCAACTAATTACATCCAGCCCATCGCATATTAGGCAGAGGCAATGACAGACATTTGAATGTCTAACTTTCAAACGCCGCATTGTATGCCAAGAAAAATAGGTAGCTTTGAAAACTATACACATTTGGGAAGACATTAAATTTCAAAAATACTTAAATATTTAATGAATTTAACAAAAGCAATTAGGACAATAATGTATTAATACCACTGTATGTAGTACCTTTTTATTAAAATATAAGTTCCTATTTTCGTAACAATCAATTGTAAAAGAAATTGGCTTTTTAGAAATTTTGCATACCGTTTGTCTTAATTTTAATAATATTAATTATTATTTGAAAACGGTATTTAATTTCATAATTCATCTCAAATAAAAAAATTTATTTCAAAAAAGTACACACATCTGTGTCCTAATTCGATTCTCTTAAATTTAAAAACATCTAACGAACTCATTAAGACATTCCCTCACGATATCAGTGTTGTAATATATACGCTGACAGACCGCTCTTATTCAACCAAAAACCATTAAATTCACAACTTTTGCAAAAAAAAGTAATATATTGCACTTACCATTTATCCAACTAAAATTTCCTAACTTCTGTTCGCATTTAGGGCAATTTAATCGTCCTTGGGTATTATGCGATATATTTTTCATCCAGGCAATCGGCTCAACAAATATAATACTTTTACATGTTGAAAATATTTGCTCATCTCCAGTATTATTTTGTGGTTCGTCTGTAGGAGAACCAATGGAAGCTTTACGCATTTGAGACGCTATTTGATCAAGTAAACGTGTTGTCTGTTGCTGAGGTGTTTGAGCATCTCCAGAGGAAATTTGTATGTTAGCATTCACATTTAAATTTGATTTACTTTGATGTGCTAGTAAATGTGATTTTGAAGCCAATATACGCCTGCATTTACGACACCGATACACTATTGGTTCCGGATTTTCTTGTGTTACTGATGGATCAGGTTTAATCAAATTATTAAAACTTTGCGGCAATATTTTTACTAAAAAATTATATAAAAATTATATTATTTATTTATTATATAAAATTGATATCGAGTAATTTTTAATAAAAATCTATATGGATACAGAAACTTATATTAGAAAAAAATTAATAAAGAGGTTTTTTCGAACAGTAATGAACTACAACAACAAAAATTCATTTTTATATTATTTTAATTAATTGAATTTTTGGCTGACCATACAGCTGTTTCGAGTATTGCCATCAGTGGTCTTGAAAATAATTCTTATATTTAATTATTTGTAAATAATTATTTTTGAGAATGCAAAAATTAATATTATTTATATAATAGATTAAATTCTTAAATTTTTAAATATTATTGTTTTGTTTTATTATTGTTTTTGTTATTTATTTGTGTACATGTTGAATTTTAACATCATCAAAAATTATAAATATATTTTTACATTGTAAAAAATTATAATTATTAAATAATAAAAAAATATTTCAGATACCCCTGAAGATGTTGGACAAAAACCCAACGAAACGAAAAGTAAAGAAATAAAAAGTAAAGATATAATTTTCTAGAGTGAACCCAGTTTTTAAAAAAGTTTTCAACTATTTTAAAGAATGTGGATAAAGTAATCAAACCAATACCTAAACAAATTCTTTCCTTTCTTTTCTTCTTTCTTCTGATTTGTGGTTTTTAACGCATATATTCAAATATAATTTATTGTTAATATATGGGATTCACTCAGCGAGGCCTTCAGTAAAAATTAATTCACCAAAATTAATTTTTAAAATGCAATCAATCATATGTTTAGAACCATATTCAAATATATAATTCATACATGAAATGTTGTCAATGAAAAATTAAAATAATTAAGTTAGAAAGAATATAATTATAATTTTACCTTTACGAACTTGTTCTCCCGCTAAACGTAATCGATAAATTTTATATTTTTGGTATTGGGTGTCAATTTTACAACCCATACGTTTATAAAGTTTTAACTGTGCTATAAATCCAGAATTTGGCTGCACATACCGCCTTTTTGATTTCACCAAATCAAATGCTTGTTGGTAGTCCAGGTCATGAGTTTTCATTACAAAAGCAATAACAACGGAAGAGCTCCGGCTAACACCGAAATAACTAAAATAAATTAATAATTATGAACAGTTTTCGATGTGAGATACAAAAATTTTTCTTACCAATGTACTAGAATATGTTGTTCCAACTGTAATGCCTTACCGATAAAATCTAAGCACTGATCCAAATTGTGGAGAATATCTTCTTTTGGCATATCAGCAACTAATTAGCGAAATTAGATTAAATTTTAATACATTAATTTATTTATTTTATTTTCATTGAATAAAGGCAAAAGTCTTATTAAAAATATTTAGTACTCGAAATTTATAAACATTATTTGTTTATATAAATTGATTGGCTCTTTTAAGTGATCATCGGAAAGCAAATTAACAAATAAAAGAAATGAGTTCATATAGACATTTTATAAATACGAATTATCTAATTATACAAATATTTAAATAAATTTCTTGTGCATAAAATATCTTAAATTTGTTATTCAATTTTTAACATAATTTTTAGTATATTAAGTGCATTCGCTTTATTACGCATTGATTATTTGCATTTTTAGACTTTTATCATATTTAATATAAAACCAAAATTATTACAAAAAATCTATAAGGAGATATGTCAACTGTCACAAAATATATGATTGCATATGTTAGCATCCAAATAGCGATTTGACAATTCTCAAACAAAGCGGTTCGATGTATAAAGATAAAATATATATTAATAAAACCTTATTAATAGGATTGGTAACGTCTGCACATTATTCAAGAAACTACAAGCAGCCGCAAATTCAAAACTTATAAATTTCATGAACTTACTTTCATGAGAAACATAAAACATTAGGATTATTAATTTTTAATTATAAATTAGTAATGTTTATAAACAAGATTCTAAATGTTCTCCAAATGACTAGTTTTCGTAAAAAATAATCTTTAAAGCAATATTTCATATTACCAACTCAACAACTATAAAAATAATAGATAATTATAAAAAAAAAACAAAGTTGGGTAGACCGATAACTTCCCAGAGTAGTCATTCAACTATTGCTGACAGTCTCAATGTCGATATTTACACTGAATACAAACAAATCATGATCAATCATTCATTGATGATCAATCATTCATAGATGATCAATCATTCATTGATGATCAACCATTCATTGATGATCTATTATTCATTGATAATCAATCATTTATTGATGATCAATTATTCATTGATGATGCACGAAACCTTGTAGCCTTCGACCAAGCCTAAACGTAACCGACGCAAAGTCAACTGAAAAGACAACTTAGTTTTTCCTAAGTAACATAACTAAATAATCTGAAGTAGATATAATTCTTAAATATAATAAAATGTAAATTTTTAGTTTGTTAACTTATGGAAGATTCGAAAAAATAACTATGAACTGCGGATTTCGACTGGCTGACATCACATGTTGGCCACCTAACAAGCAGGATCCAAAATGCTTCTTGCAACTTCTGTCCCAGCAATAACTTCTTGCGTTGCACACAGATGGACATTCAAATGGCATCACGTGTAGTAAAGCGCTTCTTACAACATACATACGTCGATCCCATTCTTGATATCATGGATATATCGACACCTCTCTTGGGAAGAATGACACCTTTCACGTTGCCATATGCTAAACAATTACTTTCTACGTATAAATGCGTCAACTCTGAATGTATGCGATAAGTTCACCTCTATCCGCTTTAAAATCGCCCATCTGTTTTCATGTCTCATGCACAGACTGACTTGGGTCCAATCGATCGGTAAACCCGTCCCATTGAAGTGGCTAGGTTTTTCCACCTTGACCCAAGTTGAGTTCAAATAAACTCCCACACATCTCTTTTATAAAAACTTGTTTTGAACTATTGCACCTAGGAGCCTCATGACCGAACCTCTAGAATAACTTTTATGGAATTTAAATTAAAGTTTTATTTTTTCTTAGTGTCCTAGTGGGGCATAGGAACGATTCTTTTAAACCGCAAGTCCAGCACATTGAGCGGCATTCCTTACTCACTCAAACTTATTTTGTAATTCGATATAACTCAATAGAATCCCAACGCCAAAGTTTAAATCTTGCAGATGCTCGAATATGCCCCATTGAATACATGTTTCTAAGCACTTTGTTCAGAATTTCGTCTACAGTTAGAATGAATATGATAGGCGACAGAGTACATCCGTGTCAAACTACCATTTCAACTCGAAAAACGTTAGAGAGTTCCTTTTTTATGTATGGCCCTGCATTTTATATTGTTGTATAGTTGTATGTTTAGATTTATGTTATAATTTTTGTAGTCATACCTCTTTTCAGTAACACATACCAGATAAATTAGCGGTTGTGGCTTTCAAAGGGTTTTTTGAAGTCTTAGAAAACTGCATACATGGGTGCTCGAAAGTCATATTATTCAAAATTAAAATACCTCAAAAATACCAACGAAAATGTCCTGTTAAGTTATGACAGCAAATTCGAGGTATTTGATAAGAAAACATGGAGAGGAAAAAATTAGGCATATCAAAAAGAAAAACAATATCTACAGTAAGTTACGATGGGAGTTCATTTATTTATTAAATTTATTACTGCACACTTTAATTAGACGCAATCAATCTGTATTTAGTATTACAGTATTTACAGTTTTTTGTTGTATTGCTTTTTTTGCTGTGAAACAAATCAAAAATTTTTTTTAAGTTTAAAGAGATTTGAATGTTTTATAAAAAAATAAAAATCGAATCCACTATTTAAACTATTGGAATAGAACAAACAAATGTCGAATCCACTATTTAAACTATTGGAATAGAACAAACAAATGTTGGATATGTAGTGTACACTTTATTTTCACGCTGACTGTGTATACAGTATCGTGAAAAACAATAGCAATTTATGACTACACACATTGCAATAAAATTCACTTTTTTAATTTATAACCGCGAAAATGCCACTTTTAGTTTAAATATGATGATAAATAATTTAATAATTATTATATTAGGAATGTTAACATAAAAAAAATTAGCAGTTTGTTGTAAATTAAACGAAATCCACAACAAAAACAAATCCTATATCATTTTTTGACTGTCAAGTAATTGTTTACACATTTTTTGTATGACTCCAAAAATTAGGCTTCTCAAAATTCAAATCGCTTTGAAAAAAAAAAAACAAACGTTTTCTGTACAATTGCCCAGATCCCTCCAGATTAATTATTTTATATGAAAGCATTACAAACTTTTGAGCCAGTCACAGATCTCAAATTTAGAAGTAAATGGATCACTATCTTTATTAACATCACAGATTAGCTTCAAAAATTTCATGTAGGGTGTAGGCTGTCAAAATGACGTTACACACAACTACCTACAGATTAAATTCTTTATATAAATAAAAATTAATATTTCAACTTTCATGTAGATATGTTTGTTGGTATATTGCTGCATAAAAGAAAAAATAGCAAATTCTCCTAATGTTATCCTTAATGTCAACTCAATAGATTTCTGCCCGTGTGTAAGCACAAACACATGTATATGTAAAATGTTATCATTCATGTGTGATAAAATATTAATAAGTCTCCCTTTCTTGTAATGTGCAGCGAACTAGGAAGCACTGCATTGGCGACATTATTCTGTTGAAGCCTTTTTTCAATCATCCAAGTTTTATTAATAAGCACCTTAAAACTTATGTACGCAGATGAACAGAAGGTATTTACATGAAAGTGGCACCCATTTGTCAATATGATAAACAACTGAGATGACTACAGCTTTATAAAACATAAATACAAATACCGCTATTCATAGCGCTGCACTCAAAACATCAGAACATAATGTGACACAAAAACAACTAATTACAAATGCTAGAAGGTCATAGACAAAAGATTATGTGCATCTTTAAATAAAAAAACTTTATAATACATATATGGATAAATATATTTAGTGTTTGGTTTATATACACGTTTGAATTGACTTGTATAAATAATAGTATTATCATGTTTAATAATATAAAGTCAACATATATAAATTGATTGATTATATGTTGGTATTACTTATACATACAACTTACTTTGTATAAACTTTGTAGTAAGGAACGTTGCTTCCAATATATGCTTTGGTAGAGGCACAGTGTCCAATGTTAAAATATGTTTTATTTTGAAGGACTTCAAAGTTTCCATATTTGTTGCTGCAGATAAGTTACCTATACAAATATATAATACAAAGTTAGTGGAAAAAAAGCAATTTACAACATGAACAGTTATAGAACATTGAACATTCATATAAATTATTTCATACATTTTGAAACTATTTTTTAAATGTACATAAATATATATTAATACTTATAATATATAAAATGATTATGAGTCTCTTCGTAAACACTTACCCAAAAATAAACCGTTTGTTATTTCATCCAAACTAACGGGACCACCATCAAAATCCTCACGTAACAACGTTCCTTGCACTTTATAACTTTTTAAATTGAAAGAAGCATTTGATTTTCTTGTTGTAGAATTTGCTACAGAACAAGATTGTTGTTTTTCATTTGTTTCCATTGTAAATTCTATTTGTTTACGCGTTATACGCTCAACAGCAAAAACAAAAACAATTACGCGCAAATCGTTCCTACACCCAAACTATTCGAACAACCGCACATGAATGAGCGCTGCTGTTTGTATTGAAGTTAGCTGCGAAGTGACAGCTGATATGAAAGAAATATACAAACGACAGTGTGTTGAGAATATTTAAAAATTAATATTCTTAATAAAATTTTAAACATTCATTCTGACCATATATAATATACTACTAATCTGTTATAATGCAAAAATGTAAATTGAAAATGTATTCACATAATTTTTTTTTATTTGTAATACGTTTTAACAGTTAATATTTAGATTATCACAGAGAAGAGCAAAAACATATGATATTAGTAATAATATTATAATTAAACATAGAAACTATTCACAGAGTTTTATAATATAATAGGTCTGTTCCACTAGCTACTCGTAGTAAAACTCTAGTTAATCACAAGTAAAGTACAAACTGAGAGCGTAACACAAATAAAGTGCCAAATTACACTCTTTACACAGATTTTCATGGAACAGCTTTCTGTAAAATCTGGTGAGAACACTAGTGCTGCGGAAAAAACCAATACAAAAATTTAAATTCAAACCAAAACAGCTGATTCATACATCAACACAAATATTACTTGAAATAAAATGTACAAGTATAATCTGTGTAGCATATTCAAATTTCGACAGAGATATTTGCTGGTATCGGGTTTTTTTTTTTTTTTTGAAAACAAATTGATTATCTATTAATATTTATTACATTATGTTATTTATTACATTATACATATATTCTACAAAAGTAATTCATAGCAATCACACGGTGTTCTGCAATTGGTCCTTCAAATACAATTCATATGAACAAAAATAAAATATTAAATGTTATCTATATATTATTTAAATATATACCCTTAATTTAGCTTATAATTACCAATTTGTGTATGCACTAATAACAAATAATTACTTAAAACATAATTAACTTTCGGTGAGCTTCCCAAAAACAACAGCGTAATTTATCACACCAATGGATAGACGATCGATAGAATTTATATTATTATAATCTGGTTATTCAATGCTTAAGTATAGTTTTTGAATTTATATTGTAAATTTCCTAATAACACAAATTTAATAGACTCGGATTACAGCCCGAAAACAAGTAGCAATTAATAGAATATTCTAATAAAATAACCATGTCATATATATGACGTTGTGAATTTGGAAATTTAGAACATTTTTAAGATACTATCCATTTAAGTCTACTATCCATTTTCATTTTTATTTTAAATTGAGTTACCAAAATAAAGCATCGTATTCTCTTCATATAACATTCATTCTAACATATATCAACCACAACATACAACAAAATAAAGAACCGTATGCTCTTCATATAACATTCACTCTACTATTGTTTAGCGCAATATTTCTTCTGCTTACAGTTACGACACACTTAAAAATTTGACAGTACTGTGTGTTGCATAAAAGCAATTGGGCATGTACCTTTGTTAGTACTGCAACCACTATCGCATCGTATAGCGTTAATTGTGTTTTCAGCATAAGTTTATTTTGTATAGTATTTTATTTAAATACCACATAAAACTGTTTAAACTTTTGTCTTTTCAAACTCTTATCCTATTTGTGTTCATGCATTAATATTGAATACATGAAAACATAAACTCAAATCTATGTCGTAAAATAATCCACAATTACCACGGCAAAAATGGTTCTGGGCAGTAGCGGGTAAATTATATTAACGAAGCGAGTAAATTGTCAATAAATATTTTACAGTCGGACATAGTTATATCGATTCGTAAAACTCGATTATATTATATATAATATGTTATCATACAGTTTAGTGTGTAGGGTATGGAAATCTACATAGTGCCCAAACTACACATTTTTATAAAAAATGTCTTTCTCCCTGTTTCCATCTAATTAACGTTCCTCCAGTTATATACCATAAAAACTTAATTTTCCATATGATGACCTTGATTCTAATGCAAAAGAAAACAAAGATAAAATAACAACAAACAATTCTTCCAATTGGAAAACAAAGAGCAAACAAAAATAGCTGCAGGCATTTGTATTTGCATTTAGAACGAGCATCATTAGTGGAGAACTTGTTGAACACGTCGGAATTAAAGCTGCGAATTCAGATTTTATTTAATTTTACACAACGAAAATATGGCACAACAAACGATACCATTAACTACCAAGAAGTATTTAATTGCTTTTGATTTCGATTGCACAATAGTTGCACAGAATACGGACACTGTAGTTCGAGATCTGCTACCCCAGAATCTCTTAACTTCCGATGTGAACAAGTTAATAGAAACAGTTGGATGGACACAATATATGCAGAAAATATTTCATATGCTGCACGAGGAAAAAGTTACGAAATATAAAATTTGTGACGCAGTGCGTGCTATACCGGAAGTGCCAGGATTTGTGCGACTAATAAAACGTTTGAAGCAGCAAAACAATTTTGATTTAATCATCATAAGTGACTCTAATAGTATTTTTATTGACGAATGGCTCAAGGCACATAATTTATCGGAGCACTTTCTACAAGTATTCACTAACCCGGCAGTTTTTAATGAACACGGCTTACTAGGCATCAAGCCGTATCATCACCAAACAACCTGTCATGTGAGTGCACCAAATTTATGTAAAAAGCAAGTGCTAGAACGCTTCCTCACAAAGCAAGATCTTCACTCTAACATACGTTATGACAACTTAATTTACGTAGGCGATGGAAGTAATGATTTCTGTCCAATCACTAAACTTGGCAGTACTGACATCGCTTGCGCTCGAGAGGGCTTTGCTTTGGAAAAGAAATTTCGAAAACACAAAGACCAGCTGAGACATCCTCCGCTCTTGGTTATTTGGGAAAATGGTTTTGACTTACTTGAACAATTGGAAAAAATGTTGTTCCATAAAGACGAAGCACAGTAAAAACTGCAAACAACTATACAGTTTAATAAGAAGTAGATAAGATTATTTTGTGACCATATATTTTATATATACATATATAGAAGATTTTTATTGTTACCTTGAGCAAATGTTAAGATGAGATGAGTAAACATTATTATAGCAATAAGTATTATGTATACAAATCTCTGGTTATATAAAATATTAGGCAGACTGTAATTACGAGTATATTCCCCAACACTGAATGCGTCTGCTATTTATTTAAGAATATATTTCATGCACATAAAAAAATTATATTAAGAATTTATGTTTAAATGTTTTGATCTTGAGTAATTATTAAAATATATATGTAAGTATTATAATGTATTCGAAAAAATAAATTATATGTATGATTTTAACTAATTTTCATTTTGTTTTAATTTACATTCTGGATATACATACATATATATATGCAAAAAAATAAGTATATGTAAAAAATATATACATATATGTATGAAATTATATATAATAAAATAAAACATTATGTTAGACTTGGTGAAAAATTACTTTCAATGCTGGACTTTACAAAATTGTTGATAAATAAGTAATATTTTGCGTGCTTATACATTACGTGTGAAACACATGGAAATTCATCAAAATTGAATTTAAGCGACCAAGTTCCGGCTGTTCCTTCCAGCAGGAACTCAAAAAGCAGATCATAGGATGCTGCTACAAATCAGTAATAAATTGTTACAATTGTAGTACTAGGGTGTTCACGATCTTATTTAATATGGTAAATTGTATTAATTGGCATGATATGTCAATATTTAGCATATATAAATTGGATTGCCAAGTCAGCTGTTGCCAGTTTATTTACATGTAATTTTTTTGAAATGGTTTTTAACGTTTTAGTAAACTCCGGTCTAATTAAAAAAATACGCATTCACGAGATATCTTTTTAACAATCCAACAACTTAGCATTTGACTATGAGTTTAACATGCTAAAGAAATGGTAGAGATCTATTATTATATTAACTTTTATCCTTTAAATTTAACCAAATTTTCTTTGAAGAATTTCAATCTTAAAATTTTAAAATGTTTAATTTTTATTAATAGATTTAAATTTTAATAAGCTTTTAGTGAAAGTCTAGCCTGTTTTAATTTTATTGTATTAATAATGATGTTTATTTCTACCTTTGTAATATGTATTATAGCGTAAATGCAGATAAATATAAATTCAGAAACTTGTAAAAAGATTCAATGTTATTGTAGAACTACTAAGATAAAATAGATGCTTGTATTTTTATTAAGCGTAGATATCAACACATAGATGTTATTATTGCTTACTGACAGTCAAAATAATTTGCCAAAAAACTGGTAAAATGGGCAGAAATATACTATCTTAGATTTCTGAAGTTATTATTATTCAAATGGAATTATTTTAACCATAATAGTTATCATTTCCATTTGTTATAATAATTTCTAAGCACTAATTAAGTGTGAGGTTTATAATCTTCTGTTTATAATCTTCTGCTATCAAATGCGATTATGACTGGATATCACACTTTCAAACTAATCTTTTTAATATTTATTTAAGATTAATAGAAATTTGTAATGTTTAAATAAAATTTCACATTTTTTTACGATATTTTTATATTTTAAATTAAATTATTGTACAAAAATAATTTTGCTTATGATCAAACATGCATATTACATAAACTTTAGTAATATATGGATTGAAAAAATAAATTAGTTTTTTTTTAAACTGTTTACAACATATAATGTAAATTTATAAAATTTTGTTATGCAAACCTATGAATAAATTATCGTATTAAATTCACATCATTTATTATAAATACGAATATTATGTGGAAAGCCGTTTGATTGCATGTGCCATACTAATAAGACTTAGTTTTTAAAACTATAAAACAAATCATTTTGTTTATATTTTTTAGTTACTTACATGTTTAAGGCATTATATTATAATTAATAATTTCAGATATTTTACCCAATATAAACAACTATACAAAAAAAAAAATTTAACATAATGCTCATAACTTTACATAAACTACAATATTTTTGTAGATCAGTTTTTGAAAAATACCTTACATATGTATATAATAAAACTATTGCATTTATAAAGCATTTAATAACTAATTTGAACTAATTGTTAAGATATTGTAACAGCACAGTTGCTGTGGCGGGAGTATATAATTCGAAACATTACTATACATAAAATCTTTTAAATATAAATACAGATTTATTAATATTTGGTAAATTTTAAAAGTAAACCTAAATTTATAGTCTCATAACTAAATATAAATAAGAAATAAACCGTTTTATGCCCGCTTTATACAAGTACTGTAATAGTAAAAATAAACCAAATTCAAATTTTAAGACAGTTTTTAATTTAATGTTTACCTATATATATATTTCATATGTTTTGAGCAATATATTTGATACTGCTATATATTACAATAAGTATAAAATATTCTTAAATCACTAATTTAAGTAAATGAAACTTACTATATCTAAATTTTATTAAATTTAAATGTTATATATAAATAATACAAAAAAATATGTAATATGTTAAATTAATTATAGCTTAAAGCTAAAATAAAACTAAATTTTATTATATTTAATATATAAAATTTTAATTTTAGTCTCTTTCGGGTGTTTCATCTTTTTAGTACTTTTATTTATTTTATGTAATCTGAATTAAACACTGTTATGTACATTAACTATTTAATATTATGATTATATTACAAAGAAGGCATTTAACATGATAAAATTTTTTATCAATTTTATTTAGTTTTAACGAGTTCGATAATTTACCTTTCTCTATTATAAAATTCTAATATTTTATTACATACTTACATTTAAGTTAATAAATTAATATTGAATAGTATTAAACTATATTGAATTCCTATATACTAATATAATATTTTACATGTACAATTTGTTCTTTCAATTTAATTTTATGCTTTATTTGATCTGCTGTTTTAAATTAAGCTAATTAGCTTCATAAAAATAGTAAAAGTAATTTCTTAAATAATTAATTATTTAACTTAAATAAAAAACTAAATTATTATAAAAAAATAATACAAAAAGATTTTCATTTTATTAAACTTAACTTGTAAGTATATGTGTAGCCTATTATATATTTAAAAAAATGCGAAATTTTTGCTTCATAATTGAATACTTTTTGATTGAATCACAAATTTAGTTAGTATTAAATAACGCATTTATTTTTTAAAAGAAATAAAAGTACAAATATAAAATCACACAATGGTGTGATTAAAAAAAAAATAAAACAAAATAAATTATAATATACGTTTCAGTTTTTACACACATATAGACTAATATTTAGCACTAAGTTTTAACCATTTGCATATGTAGATTGCGTATTCAGTTACTACTATAAATCTGTAATACTCCGTTTTGGACAATACCGTATTACCCCCACTCAGGCAACTACCGGTGGTATTACCGTTCCTCCACTTGAATTGTTATTCGAATTTGTTTTTATTACTGGTGTAACCGGTGTTGTTGCTGCTGTATTAATAACAGATGATGGAGCTGGAGTAGGAGGTGGCGACATTTGAGTGTTGTTGCACTGTTGAATTTTAATTTGCTGTTTTTGTTGCACCGTTGATGTTTGAACAGCATTTGTAGCACTTGCATTTATATTACTATTCACACCACTAGCATTAATAGTGTTGCTACTATTATTAAAATTATTATTTATATTCGGTAATGCAGGTACTGTTCGCTTCACTGTTTTTGCACGTCCACATGGCACACAAAGCATCGAACAGTGTTCTCTTAATTTGGTTATATGGTCTATACGATACTCATTAATCCATTTCACTTTTTTGTGTTTGACTTGTTTGACTTTTTCTCCGTTTGGAGATGTTAAAGTTTGTTGCTGAACTTGCGGCAATCCTTCAGGTTTAGTAGCACCACATCGCATACATATACTGCAACGTTCACAGCTCCAACGACCTTAATATATTAAAATACATTCATTTATCAATTAAATATCATTAACACATTTTTTTTACTTACAATCGGGAACTGATTTTATATTTATACAGTATATATGATATCCTCTATCGCATTGCTCACAATACAGCATTTTATTTTCATCCTGCTTGCGCTTGCATTTAACACAACACTTGCATTCGTTGCATTGCCAGTTATAATTACGCACTCTTAACATCATTCGATGGGGCATTTCAACACAGCTCGGATGAACTTAAATTAACAATTAACATTTTTTTTAATATAAATATGATTAATAGAAATTGAAATTAATTAACAATAAATGAATCTAACCATGTCATGAGTGAGAAATGATGGAATGATTTTGAGTTTTTAAAAGAAATGCAAAAACTAATATCCCTCAAATAATTTATTAACAATGTATTAACCACAATTTTTATATCAGTTCAATTCACATCTTAATTCAGTTGCTAATAGTCTATTATTTGTATCATTTTATTAAAATAATTAATAAATCAGTTTTTTTATACAAATTGTGTTTAACCATCAGTACATACTTTAACAAATACTAGAACTTATTGTTTTGGACCTAATAGTTTATATAATTTATAAATCCAAATCCCAACAGATTAGTTTTAATTAGACATATATATGGCAATCTCAATAGTTGTGGATTATAATCCGCAAAGATCTACATAGCAGGGAAACACAAACAGAATTACAATACGAATACATGTGTTAGGATGGATCTAAGTGTAGGTTGACATTGAAGAGGGGTAGGACAAATATGAAAGTCTGCGTGGGAACAATTGAAACTAGTCTAACTGGAGGTAAAGAAACCTACAAATTCCATGGGACGGCATCACAGATCAATAGGACTCAATGTAGTACCGTATTTAAAGTAAAGAACGTTATAAACATTGCAACGTTATACATTAAGACCGAAAAGTTTTCGGAAATTCTCATTTAAAATTCGCGCGCTGTATATTTTTCGATATTTTAAGTTTATGTAGTTTGGCAGCACTGTCCTTAATTACTATGCCAAAAATGAGCGCGATCTGTCAGACAGTTCGTTTACGGCAGCTGTTGAAACCAGTTCACCTCAGTAGGGCGTTGCGAAAAAAACAATGGAAAAAAATATTGAACAAAGAGTTTGCATCAAATTTTGTGTTTCGAACGAAATTTCGTGTGCAGAATCGTTGCGAATGCTACAAAAGGCTTATGGGGAATCAGTTTTATCGAAAACTCAAGTTTATGAGTGGTACAAAGCCTTCCAGGACGGTCGTACGACCGTCGAAGACATTTCGCAACGCACTACTGAGGTGAACTGGTTTCAACAGCTGCCGTAAACGAACTGTCTGACAGATCGAGCTCATTTTTGGCATAGTAATTAAGGACAGTGCTGCCAAACTACATAAACTTAAAATATCGAAAAATATACAGCGCGCGAATTTTAAATGAGAATTTCCGAAAACTTTTCAGTCTTAATGTAAATATTAGAGCGATAATCTTTTTAACTATGTAAAATATTTAATAAAATGAGAGGAATAAATAAACCTTATGTTAGCTTTTAAGAATGATTCTCAAATTTGGAATTTGGAATGATTCTCAAATTTGGAATTTGAAATGATCCTCAAAAATTTGACATTTGGAATGTTTCGGTTTATTTAATTAACCTAAATTTTGGATAGATCTGTTCAGATGTAGATATAAATATAAAATGCCAACACACGCTCTTGTTACAGCATGAATCCACACGACTTTATGCTATAGTGACAACTCAAGTAAAGTTTGTTAAGTGTTGGCATTATATATAAAATTATTCAAATTTTTTTGAAATCAATTTATTTATCTATCTTTGAATAGAAAAAGGGATGACAGTGACAAAATTTAAATCTAATCATGGTAAATCAAGCAGTAGAAATTATTATATGAGAAATATAAAACATAAATTAAAGATTTTCTAAATTTTAGAATATATTATTTTTGTTATTCGTACACAGCTTATAAATTATTCTAAACAGTTAGTGTAATATACATACCTTTCCGGCGGCAAGTGTAACACTTTATAAATCGTTCTGGTAAATCTTTAAGGTTTCGATGCTGAGTACGTTGACAAACATTGCATGAAGAGAGATTTGTTTCACTTTCAGAAGATGAGGATGACGACGAACACTCGGAATCAGAATCCTAGAGATAATAAAACAATAAGGTTAATATAAACGCAAGAAATATTTATACTAATTCTTACCGATTCGCTGGAGCTCTCCTCACTTGAAGAGGATTCGGAAGTGCTTACATATTCTATTGGCATATCTTTTTTCACGTTATCTTCAATACTACTTCGTAAAGAACTATCATGTGTTTCTGCTCTTTGATTTTGTTCAAATTGTTGATTATTGTTTTCACTTTTAGTAGATTTGTGCTTATTTTCTATTTCCGTATCTATTTCCGAAGCATTCAAATCTTTCATATAATTTTGTAATGAATGTGGATTATCCAGCACTGTATTTATAGGATAGCAACTGTAAAATTTATAAAAATACATTTATATGAGTTTTTATGTATTTGTATATTCATAATATGAATATAATTACCGTAATTCAGTAGATGTGTATTTCCGATACTTTTCACAAAATTGACCCGGAACTAATGATAAGGGATAAGACATTTCTTTAACCATTAAATTATTAAAATTTCTTGGTTTTAATAATGTTGGTGGTTCCTTTATTGACTCTTTTACTATTGCATTTGTAATTGCATCTGCAATTGGACGGTTGACAAGTGTTGTAGACGGCGCTTCTATTGGTAATGGCACATTAATTGTTAAGGTTTGTAAATCCAAACATTTTGGGCGATCCTCTTTACGGCTATTTTTAGAGATAATAAAATGAATATTAATAAAACAAACAATATTTTAAATATATTTGTTGTTACCTTTTATTAAAGTATGCATTCCATTTACTTGCTGAAAGCATAGCACGATCTCGTGCTTGCAAACCTCGTCCATTTACGTTTAGACCTAATGCTTTTTGTTTAGTTTCAATATCAAGCAGATGCTTTTGTCGTATGAAATCTTTATATTCTTCATATTTATCATAGAAATCAGCATACATTATATCTAAAATATCAGATGCCCAAACAGCTGTAATACCAAGGTCGCACATTTTTTCTGACACCAATCCTCTTTCTTGCAGCCAACTACGTTCTTCCATATCAACTTGACGTCGAGGTAAATCCGGATATTTTCGTTTAAAGCTTTTAATGCCCAAATACAAAGCTACCTGTTCTTGGATCATAAATGTATCACGGTTTTTTGATGGACAACAACCTTTTGGTGGTGGCCAGTCATATTCAGCAATAGATCCTACTGTGAAATCAGTGCTGCAAATTGTAAAGTTATAAACATGTTTTCATATACAATTTTTTTTTCACTTACTCATCTGCTACGCATACTTCCATTTTCTTCTTTTTAGGTCGTTTTACTGCAGGATCTAAGAAACTTGTATTACTAACAATTGAAGATTGAGATTCTTCATTGTTTAAAAAATCGGGTTGCCTATTTTTGTTAAAAAAATAAAATAAAATTAACGTTCTCTATTTCATAATTTAATAAAAACACTTACCTAAAGGAAATATCCGAGTCGTTCAAAAATTGACTTTGACTTAAATCTGCGCTCATTCGAGTATCCTCTTCAAAAACTTGTGGCAACTATAAATAAATAATATCATAACTTTAAAATCATAATTTCATAATCTAGAATACAAATATATACTTCAACATGGTAAGAGCGAGCATTCAACAAATAAGATAATTATCAATAGATATTAGCGTTAAATACACCCTGATTAGTTTTAGTATTTCTTATAAGTCTTAACAAAATTGTATGAAATTAACGAAATAATTGGTATAAGAAAGATTAGGTTGAAAAGACGCATGAACTCCTGCGCTCTTAGACACTAGTATTTAGTTAAAAATATTAAATTAAAATTCATATTTTATGTTATCATATGATTTTGAAACAAAATTCAGAGAAATATTACTCATTTAAACATTATAAATGTTTACATTATTTCTTAACGTAAAAAAAATTTAATAATACTATTTATAATTAGAACATAAAAGTTGATACTCTTAAGAGACACATTATATTATAAATAAAATTACTTTGCAAAGAAAATCTATTAAATTAAAATTTTTTGTTCTACAGATTATTTAATATTGTAGTAAAACTGTTATTTAAATTTATGTATTATTTTTTTTTTGATTATCCAACATCACGTACCGGTGTAAAAAGACCTTTTAAACGTTCTGGATCCGGAGTGTGTTTAAGACCACCTACACAACGTGGCCGGTTCATAGCTATTGCTTTCGCAACCGCACTTGCTCCACGACCTAATCTATGGGCTCGTGGTCCCCTCCCAGAACCTCGACCTCTTCCTCTGCCGCGACCTCGTCCACGACCTGGTGTTATTGGTGTCGTAGGCATTGAAGTTGAGCTGGTTGAATCATCTAAAGAAATGATAATATTTATTAATATTATACTGAAACATTTTTTTAAATATAAATTTAAAATATACCAGTGATTCCACCGACATCTTCATCTTGCGAATCCGTTTGATGATTCATCATTGATGAGGTTAATAACAATTCTGAATCTATACTAGAATTTAGCGATCGCAACTGTTGTGATAAAATGATAGAGGAAAAGTCATTTGGTTTAAATATAACATCAGGTGTAGGATCTGAAGATAGTATAGTAGTTGGTGGAAGCATAGAACTGGATCGATTATTAACTACAACACCAGATGCTGTTATAGTACCCATTGCTCCATTGCTAGCTGATGATGATGATGATGACATCGTTAAGTCAATTTGAGAGTTCATTGAAATATTAGCACAATTGCCTAAACGAGATGGTGTTCCACTAACAGCAGTTGTGGTTACAATACTAGAACTAAGTGAACTAGTTGAGCAAGCAGATGAGAGGCTCGAATTTGATCCTCCAAAATTATTCAATTCTGTCATATTCTCATTTCTAATATTTAAGCGATTACGATTTTTTATTGAAACGTCATTATGCCTTTTTACTTTTTCATTTAGCAAAATATTGGGCGTTGCACTTCGACGTGATGTACGTATTGGTGTACGAACTACTCTGTCATCTTCGATGTCATCTGTTAAGAACGTATTAGGTTTTTCGGAATCAACCATATCAATAGCTAACCGCTTTCGTAGAAGTTGAACACGAGAGAGACGAGATTTCGGAGGCTTATCAGTTTTGTGGATTTCTGCATTAGATGCATTGTCGTTTAGGTGCATTGAATTTATGGAGTTTTCTTCAATTGGGGTATTTATTTTATTTTTTTTAGGTCGACCCCGTTTTTTTATTATTGGTAAATCAATCTCTGATTTGTCTTTAGAAGATGAAATAAGTCCGTCTAAATTTCCATTATTAGATTGTAAATTAGATGATGTTTCTGAAACGTTTACTGTATTAAGAGCCACTATATCTTCTTCTTCCACATGATTTAGTAAATTATCATGCCTTTGTTTCCTCGACCGAGGAGTATTTTGATGTTTTATAGAAATTTGCTCAATATTCTGTGTGCTTTCGAGGGCAGAGCTTGTGGTACAATTTATACCTAACGCGGTTGATAATATTGTTTTTTCAGCAACATCGTTAGAATCATCATTTGATAAAATGGTCAGTGCTACTCCACTAGAATCAATATCGTTACGCGTAATCTTATTGGATGGGATCTATAAATAAAAATAATAACATTAAATTTTCATTTAAAATAAAAATATATAAAAAAAATATTGTACTCACATTTAACTTTTCAGCTGCAGTTCTGTCAATATAGGAATTGGAAGTATTAGGACGTTTTGAATTAATATTAGATTTGTTAGAAGTCTTTTGCGAATCTGCATCCAACACATTTTTGGTATGGTTTGATAAGCTTTCATGTTGATTCATAAATATACCAATATTGTTAACATGATTCTTCAAAACGCTATTGTTTGCTATTGAAAAATCTATTGTATTTTCAATTGAAGGAATTGGACTTCCTTCAGGAGTGTCTAATATCTCTATTGATTCTATTTCTTTTTCCAATTGGCTTTTATTGCTCATCCTATCTATAGTAATATCCATAAGCGGCCGTATTGAACTGTGTACACCTCCATTTGACATAAGACGTTCCGCTAATTGTGGATATTGCGTTGCAGTGTTGCTTGGATTCTGTATGATTGCTTTAGATTGCGACGAAACTGACGCTCCTAATTTTGTTATTGAATTCGGAGATGCTGTAAGTTGGTTTAAAAGAAAGTTCGTTTTTTCTATCGCTGGTGCGCATTGTATTACGCTCGTCTCACGCGACACATGTTCCATAAGTAAATTCGTACGCTGTTTTCGCTGAAGTAATTCTTCTAAGGTATTCTGAGAAGGTGTTTCAATTTGGTTGAAATTTAAATGTGAAGGTGAAGAATTAGGCGACGGCGATGACGTCAAATCAACGGTATCAATAACAGTTAATGGGTGTTGTGATTTCATTGATTGTATAAAACCATTTTTTTCTGTAATTGGTGTAAATGTGTTACCATTGCTTACTGAAAAATGACTGACATTGTTGAACATTTGCGTTGTATGTTGTTGTAAGCTTTCGTCAATATCCATATCATCTGAATTTCTACGATTTTCTAAAATGACTGCGGAAGGCGCTGAATTTATATGAAGATCATTAGTATTTTCGTTAAATCCGCAAAACTCCTGACTGTTACTAGATTCGCCATTAACAATCAGTTGTTCGTCACATTTCTCATTTGTGACGTTTTCTATGCTTGGAGATTTTAAATCCAGCGACACACTTCCATCGTTTGCGTTTTTTGCACCGCTGGATTTTAAACAATTTTTTGGAACGGTTGATATTTCTGAATTTGTAGCCTCGTCTCCAAGCACCGCCTTCATTTTTAACTTTGGTGATAGTAAATTTTTAATTGTAAGCTTCGGTACTGTTTTGTTTGAGTGTTCTGCTGATGAATTTGATTCCATGTCAGTATCTTCAAGATTTTGTTGTTGAGTGGACGGCATCGATTTTAATATCATTCTTGTTATATTATCATCGTCCGAAATAGTATTTGATTTGATAGCAAATTTAGAACACTTATCCTTGCTGTCCAAATTTTCTAATAGACTTGTTTTTATGGTAAGTCTTGGTATTTTTTCCGAAACTTCACTGCAATGATTTGTTTTGACACATATCGCATCCTGACGAGAGATCATTAATTTTGGTACACGTTCGGGTGATTCTGTTTTGCGAGAGGACTGAGAAATTTGCCGCACCACCAAAGATGTTTGTTTCGGAGATTGTGGTGATGTTGCCGTACTGTCATAACTAGAAACAGATATAGTTAATTTTGGTACTTTTTCACCTTCACTTTGCTGATTTTTAATACAAAACATTTGCGTCTCTACTGCAGGTTTGTCATTTGTTTTAATTGTAATTTTAGGTATTTTTTCAGGTGGACCATCTTCACTGGGATCACTTGAACATTCTTCTAGCGATTTCGTTTTTATTGTGAGTTTAGGTATGGTTTGCATATTTTCTGTGTCATTACGTTGAGTAATAATAACTGCATGTTCATGGCCTGTTTTTATCGTTAGTTTTGGTATTTTATTCGAAGCACAATCTTCACTACCTTCAGTTTCGTCCAATGTACTAATACCACTTGTACAATTTTTATTTGTTTTAATTGTCAATTTAGGCACACTTTCTTCTGGTTTTTGAACCGTTTTGATTGTTAATTTAGGAACAGGAGTAAATGTCGCATTTGTAATATCGGTTGATGTTGCCGTTGTAGCTATAAAATTACTGACAGAAGGCGACTTCGCTGACACCATTACACATGAGGTCGAAGAACTTGATGATGTTGATGATAATGTGGGTGATAACGAAGACATAATAGATTCGGTATTACCATCTAAAGTTGTTTTAATAGTTAGTTTTGGTAGTGGAGGTGGTGATTGTTCAGAAGATTGCGATGAAACTGCATTATGAGAAGATAAACAATTGGAAATATTTAATACGTTCATTTGGGTGTCAGACATTTTTATTGTTAATTTTGGTACAATTGATGTATGCGCAGTGCCATCCTCCTCACTTGCAGAGCGTATTGTAAGTTTCGGTACAACACGAGGCTCTAAACTATTGGTTTCTAACACAGATGATGATTTGATAGTTAATTTCGGTATAGGAGACTCTGAATGTGTCAATGAACATGACGCAGATACTTCATCTTCAGCTGATGAAGAACAATCTGAAATAGCATCAGATTGTGTTTTCACAATTGGCTTTATTGTAATTTTCGGCACCAAAACTTGACTATGATGAGTAGAATGCGAATGTAATTGCGCGTGCGTATGTAAATTTATTTTAAGTGGTTCCACTTTACGTGTATCAATATCTGTTGAGCATATGTTACCGCTACCAGAGCTAGTACTGGAACTTGGATTAGCATCATCGTTTTGAGATTCATGGTGTGTATGGCTTCGAATTGTTCCTTTCGGTAACTTAAGTATAATTTTATGACTTTCATTTGTATTACTTTCATTAACTGAACTTTCACTATTAGATGTATTGGTAGAATTACTTCCTCCACCAGAATCACCAACTGATGGCAGAATCTCTCGTGCAACCATTGCTGTATTGTAAGCAATATAATCCGGCTTTTGTCCTAAATTATTAATACTATTTCTTGTAGCTGTTGTAATATAATGACAATTTTCAATCTTTCTCGTTGTGATTACTTCTGCTGAAGATGTAGTCGGCATTGCATTATCCAATAACGGATATTATATAAAATTAATTACATATGCACATACTGTAATTCGCAAAATATTGCTTTCCTGATGCATTAGTTAAAACACATGATATCTTAAAATATTTTTGGTATATATGTGTGTATTTAACGAGTTAGCAATATAAGCTGTAACTTGAAATATTAGCAGTACAATATATTATAGCACAACAGGATGAATACAACGAGAAATTTCAATCTGCTCCGAACTTTGTGTTCTGTTTTCAATCAGTTGATTATTTCGAAGTCGATGTTCTTTAAAATTTAGATAATTTTCATTGACCAGTTCCATTAACGTCTTTTTTGACATTGCATAAGAACCGTTTTCAAATATCCACAGAAGCGATTAGTTATTATTTGACAATACTTATAATCGTCATTTCAAGATTCTGGAATCATATCTGAAAAAATAAAATTAAAGGTTAGTAGAATTTTCATATTAGTTAAACATTCTACTTAATACATAAAAATTTATAGTAAATATATATATACATTATAAATATATATATTATATTAGGTGTGAATTTTTTTTGTAGATAGCAAATTTACATTTTGTAGTTTTTAAAAAGTATTATTCCACATAAGTTTGATCACTTAACTGGTAATATATTAAGTAAAAATTTTCTATATCAAAAGAATATATTAGACTATAAAACTACAATTGTATATTTAACATTCAAAAATGTCCTACTAATCTGTATATGGTTCCGCTGTCAAAGATATGTTCAATTGGCTTTATCTTTACGAGGTTCAATAAAGAAAGCCAATATTTCAATTTTTAATATCTATAAATTTTTACTTATTGGATTTAGATGTAATATATCAGAATAAATCTTAAATAATAGCTCTCAGCTTATTATGTATATGGTGTTATATGTTTGTATTATATACTTTACATTAGTTTGAAAGATACTAAATGGCTAACTTATATTACTAGTTTTTGGAAATCTTACAAATCTTAAAGTATGTATATTAATTATTTTTATAAATTATAAATGTTATTGATGCGTCAGTAGATCTCGTATAACACGATAGTTAAGTTCCGTATTATATAAATGCATATTGTACGAGTCACTTAAATTATATGAATGCATCTGCCGTTCACAGCCCAAAGCGATTCATTTATTTACTTGTTATATTTAAAATAACTTTTTTTTTAATAATCTGGCTTTACTACAATACAATTTTACTGCCGTTAAACAACCCATGTTTTTTTTTTACTATAAATTTATACGTTTAACTATGTTTTACAAACACGATCACAATTTTTCTGCTGTTATGTGAATCTGTCTTATAAGAATGCGTGGTTTAAACAGATCTACAATATATTAATATATACATAATGAATTGGTTAATAATGCTATTTTTAATGTTTTGACAATACTTATGTCGCCTTGTCCTGCCACTGATATGTTGATGTATCAGGATATGTCCTGATACACTAAAACTTGAGGTCAGTATAAACTGACCTTCGAATGTTTTTTCTAAACATTCTTACTTTACGGTAAAAGTGAAGTAAAAAAATTGTTGAACTATATACGAATAGAAAGCGAATAATTTTGTTGAAATACCGGAATAGGTCAGGAACAAGAATGTACCTCATAATCGTCTAGTCAGTATATCATCAAAGCTAGCAGGATCATTTTACATAGAAATCCAATTTCAAATTGCCATTTGTGGAGCTTACAATCCATTTTTATAAACTCTGATAAGGCGGTTCAGAGTTTAATCAACTACTTTTTACCAAACCGTCAGAAAGAAAAATACTCTCAACAGTCATCCCATGCCTTCTACTTTAGAGAGAAATAAAGTGCTCGTGCAGGTGCTTAGATTGAACTTAATAATTTAAGAGCCTTTAAAAAATCTACTATCACTAATAGTTTTCCATTATTAATATGTTCATATCTAGTAACTGTGAAGAGTTTGAATGTATCAATATGCCAAAGCGATATTTGCGAATTATAACATAGAATCTACATCACAGATATACATAATATTATGTATTAACATGACTTTTCAAATATTTATGTTATATGTTAACTTCTACATAGAAAAGTATTTGAAAATTGATATTAAGAAATGAATATTTGAAGTTTACTTGTATAAAAGTTAATAAACATTGTATTATTTATAGAATAATTATTAATTTATATATCTAATATCTATTACAACGAATCTTTTATTATCATTTTTATAATTACAATGTTTTTTTTAAACCAGTTAATATGTATCTATATATAAATACATAACATATACATACATAAATAAATTTAAGTCAAGTTCACCTCGTTTCATTTAGAAATATCTAATTTTCAAACAATTCGTATATATTTTAGTATATAGAGAACAATTTATTTAACAAATCCGGTTTTCAGTGTATTTGTCTGGTAATTGTCTTGCTTGAGAACTTTTATACAGAACGTTGAATGGAAGTGAATATGAATTTTTACAAAGACATATAAAATCTGCTATTCCAATCTGATCAACTAACGAAACAAAACAAAATCAGTAATGTGCCAAGACGGTATGCAAATTTGAATGAATGATTTTATTGAATTAACAACAACGAAACGAATTTCAAACTAATCAGCTTTGAGACAACTCGGTTCCTTACGACTCTCTCCTCTCGTATCTCTGTTCAGCTCTCGTTGTAGAAATACTATTTTTACGTATAAATAAACTGCAGATTTAAGAGAACCACGGGACTTTTTCAGATTTTCCTGAATTAAAGTTTTGTATCTCAAATAGCCGTGCGGTTTGCTGTTGTTGCCGCTCTTGTTTGATGTTTCGACTTTCAGTTGCTGCTCATAAAATAGCGTATTGCTATTTTTATTTTTATTTTTATTTTTATTTTTATTTAATGAACTTGTGCAGTCGTTGGACGGCATGCAAAATTCTGCTATCGCATTCGAGACAAACACTTCATGCCGAGCAGAGCTAGACAGAATGAATCTATTTTGGAGCGCATACATCGCAAAATTTTTTTCATTTTACATTCAAACTAACTAATAAATAAAGTTAATCTTGTTGTAATTTTAAAATGTACATATACAAAATTATTTTTATATTACTTATAAATGATAAGAAACAATTGTTTGTTCAAGACATGTTATAGGTACCGGGAGTTGAAGTAGCCGGCAGTCAATATCAAATAATATTAATATATTTTACAAAAATACCTTTAATTCGCTTCCTTTACCACAGATACAAAGATTATCATATAATATTTAAAGATGTCTCTTTTGTAATTAAAAAAAATAAGTTTAATTAAAACAAATTATTTTTAAAAAAATAAATCTGTGTGATAAACACTCATTTTTAAGTTTTTGCTGAATATGAAGAATTAATATTTAAACTATTAACTAAAAGCAGTGTTCAAAATTATAAATATATTCGCTTAAAATTAAAAAAAAAGTTGAAATGTTAAGAAATCGAAATTTTATATTGTCAAATATTTGGTAGAGAAACAGTTTTTTTTAGAACAGAACACCTGATCTCCCTGGTTAACCTGAATCCTATTCAACGTATGGTAACATTACATTGCTCATTTTGTCAATATATATTTTTTGATACATATTTACATCAATTTAATAAAACACAGCTATAGGAAAAAAAAAATTTAATTTGGCATTGCCATTGCTTCCTCAGTAATATACTTGCGGACCTGAATCCTGTATTTTAAGAATACCATACGACTATCTGATGTTTTTTCCTCCAAATAAAACCATTTCGCTTTTTCTGACCATAAAATATTTCCCAATTTTTTCACTAACTATTTTACAGACTCTCTAAGCCTCGAGTTGAGGCGTGCAACTTTAACATTTATTTTTGTTAGGAAAGGCCCTTAAAAATTAACTTCTATCACTTAATGATATATTAAACCTTAACTTATGATTACCTGAAACTGTAAAGTTTTAAATTATTTTTCAGGTTTAAAATATATAACATTTAGTTTCAATTTCAAATTCAATATTTTAATAACTTGAGATTTTTCTTCTTATACAATATATTCCTTAACCAATTACAATAACCAATTCAACTATTTGCTTTAGATCTTTGTATGATAGGTATATATAAATTTCAACATCAACTGATTTAAATATTATAAAAACATGATCTATGATTTGGATTTCCTTGGAATGTTCATGCGGAAAAGGATACTCATTAGCTATTAATGCGAAAAAAAGGTCTACAAAACTTGTTAAATAAAAAACATTATATTAATAAAAAATGGATCTCAAAAGAAACAAGTGTTTAAAAATTGTTTTGATTAATTCCTTTCTACAAATAATGGTTAACTGATTTATACTATTCTCACATAAGGTAAATTACAAAAAAAAAAGATACTTGAACACCATTTTATATTCAAATAATTTCAAACATATAGATATTAACATATTAATTATCTTCATTGTGACTATTAAGAATACATGCAATTGGAGATTTACGATGCCTCTTCCACTTTGTAAACATATTACAAACATATTTATATTTAAAATTTCTACACTTTTCTAACAACACAGTAAACTCTAGATTTAACAAATACTTGATATGGAACTCTTGAAATAGCGAATAATTAAATCAAATGTCTGTAAATAACATACCAAAATATGTTTTCTCTAAATAAGGTATTCGAAATAACTAAAGGCCTTGACATTATGTCTTTTGCTATCCCAAAAGTCAATTGCATGCGTGTGAAGGTATAAAAAATGTTTTATAATCTTTATAAGTTGTGGTAGCGTGACCCAACATCCACTTACTAAAGTCATAAAAATGGGTCAGACAATTATTTTGGCATATAAATATAAGCCAATAAGTTCAATTTAAATGAGTTTAAATATATATGTATGTGAAAATATTTAATTAAATAATATATTAAAATTAGAAAATTTAAATATATAAATAAATAAATAATTAAATAATTTTGAAGTAATGACACAAAAAATCTATTTTATAGCTTTTAAAGCTTCCAAGAATTAATTTTTGATTTTATTTAATTGGATTTAGATTTATTCCTATTTTACTACTTTCCATGTTACATCAACAATGTATTACTTTGTATATATTTTAAGAGTTTCCAAAGTCCTGCAGACAAAATCTTATAAGAATTTTAAAATAATCAGCATAAAGCATGGTCGTGATGTTCTGAGACTTACTGACGTATCTAATAGGTATATCAGATATAGGTATATCAGATATAGGTATATCAGATATAGGTATATCAAACTGATTATAGATTATTCTAAAGTTGTAGAGTTATTTCTGCTTTCAAGATTTTCTGATATCTTTAAAAGAAAATTATTATTTTATTTTAAGCACTTCTTTTGCGCCATAAATCATTTACCTTATTTACTCCTCTCCATGTTACACTTTTGACTACCACTATATATTTATTTTAAGTTTTCCCAGAGTCAGTTATGTTTTCAAATTCTTGCAATAATTTTAAAATAATCAATGAGAACATTCTACGACTATGGTTGGAATATTCTATGACTTAATCACATAGCTTGTACTATAGTATATCACAATGTTGGCTATACCCTTCATTTTAAATTTGAATATTCTAGAGCCTTAGAGGTACCTAAGTTTATAAATTTTTCTCATATCCTGAAAAAAGAATTGGTCCAGAGTAATGTACTTTACTTATTTATATTTAAGCGTTATAGCTTTTGATTTATTTTGAGTTATTTTAATACTCTATGGTCACATCGTTAAAAGGAATAGTTCAAAGCATGATGACGGGGTTCTATAGCGGGTTTATGCAGTGTTTGTACCACTTCATTTTCATTGATAATATTGCATCTTGCACATATGAAAAATGTAATGTTAGCACGAAATTTCAAAGAGTTTTATGGTATTTCTCTCATCGGTTTTCGGTACATCCAAAAATATTTCCAATAAAATTAATATTTATAAAATTTAAAACTCCAGGTTTTAACTAAAAGATTTGAATTTTTTATTTATTGCTTTCATTTGAAAAATAAATATTTTTGTCCACTTATTTACTGTATATATTTATATATGTAAATGATGTGGTGAAATTATAGCAATTTATTATTGAAAATGTAAAATATTTTAAGTTTCGAATAAAATAGTATTGAAATTTAATAATTAAAAATAAAAATATAATTAATTAATTCAATTATTCTACAGTTGGTTTATGATTTCATTATAATATAAACACAGCTAGTGAATTTGTTAATAAAACTTTCACAGCAAAGTAACAAAACTCCAAAAACTTCGAACAAACAAGTCAGGTACGGCTTTGGGTCATTTGGCGCTGACTCTGAGCTACAAATTTGACAGGACGCGACTTCAAGTCCTGGTACTTGCAGTTCCAAAAAATTATTTACGAATAATTAAATACAAAAATTATGTCCAAGACCTCTGATTTGACAATACTCGAAACAGCTGTATGGTCAGCAAAAAATTCAATTAATTAAAATAATATAAAAATGAATTTTTGTTGTTGTAGTTCACTACTGTTCGAAAAACCTCTTTAACAAATTTTCTAATAAAAAAACAAAAATCAAAATTACAAAGCGTTCTTCAAATCTCTGAGGCGACCGTTTCAACAATATAAACATATTTCGAATTTGTAAGGCACTAGGCTAGTCTAATAAATTTCAAGAATAACGTACATAGTACATAGATCAGTGGAAACCGGAAAACCTAAGCAGTGAAAACACGAACGATGTTTCATCAACTTGAAACTTTTTTTAAGCGTATGCAAAAGAATAGTATAACTCGCGGATAAAATGACGACCAAAACAAAACAAAAAGAAGGAAGAACTAGGCACACAACACAAACAAAAACAAAGAACATGGAAAAGAAAAACGAACAAAAAAGCAAAAACAAAAAAAAGCAAATAAAAGCAAAAGCAAGAGCAAAAGCACAATAAAAATATAGGAAAATATAGCAAACTAATAAAGTCAGTGAATAATAAGATACAGCCACAGCCAGCAGCAAGTAAATATTGAGAAAAATAATCACTGTCGAATTTACGCCAAACACCACTCTCAGCGAGGTAGGAATGAATGTGAACGTAAAAGCATATATGTGGCGTGGCTTACACTATTTCTGTTGTGTCGAGAGTGCCTGACGGTACGTACGTACGTACGGTGTCGATGTCGGTGTCGAAGTCGTGGAACCGACAAGCAGGTGCAGTGGGGCGAGCGAAGCACTCTTCATTTGTCACACAGTTGTTGCATCTCGCAATGTTTTGGTTTTGGGTCATTCACCTCATGCCAAAGCAGAAAATCGTTATGAGCTTAACTTAGCAGGGCGACAGGCAGGCAGTTGTTAAAATGTCTAATGGACTAAGAAACGCGCGCGGAAAACTCTTTATCACACTCGTAGAGGACAAATACTCCAACAACAATTTCAATGAAAGATATGTAATTGATTTCAAAAAATGAAAGGCATGAGAAAGAGAGTAAGAAAATGAGGGAAAGTATGTCGCTTGAAAAGAGAATGTGTGGAACCTATGCAAACATATGGCTTTATTTAAAAAAATTCTGCTGTTGTGTTGTTGTTGTTGCTGCTGGTGCTGGTGCTGCTGCGATGCCTGCTTTCTTTTCTTCAATAATTTTTTACACAAATTCAAAATAAAATAAAAAGGCGGGAAAATAATTTTGTTTAATCATTTTCTGATGAATTTATATTTAAATTATTTCTCTTAAATGAAACGAAAAAATATTATTAACAAAGCAAAATAGTTAAAATTTTAAATATTTGGAA
Organism: Teleopsis dalmanni; assembly: GCF_002237135.1. Lineage (NCBI taxonomy): Eukaryota > Metazoa > Arthropoda > Insecta > Diptera > Diopsidae > Teleopsis > Teleopsis dalmanni. Next base: position 142,323,734 of record NC_051846.1, on the reverse strand, counting down.
AGGAAATGTGAAGTTTGGAAGAGTTTAAGGAATTACAAAATTTTATTATAAACAATTTTATTAAATATTAATATTGTAAAATTATATGTATTTATTGCTTTCAACTATTGCAAATTTATTATAAATATAATTAGTAAATATTTATAATAAAACACAATTATATATAATAATAAAATATAATTTTATTAAATATTAATATTGGAACATTATATATAATTACTGCCTTCATCTATTCCTAATTTCTTATAAATATAATTAGTAAATATTTATAATAAAAAATTTTATTAAATATTAATATTGTAACATTATATATAATTACTGCCTTCATCTATTCCTAATTTCTTATAAATATAATTAGTAAATATTTATAATAAAACATAATTATATATAATAATAAAATATAATTTTATTAAATATTAATATTGGAACATTATATATAATTACTGCCATCATCTATTCCTAATTTCTTATAAATATAATTAGTAAATATTTATAATAAAATATAATTATATATAATAATAAAATATAATTTTATTAAATATTAATATTGTAACATTATATATAATTACTGCCTTCATCTATTCCTAATTTCTTATAAATATAATTAGTAAATATTTATAATAAAACATAATTATATATAATAATAAAATATAATTTTATTAAATATTAATATTGGAACATTATATATAATTACTGCCATCATCTATTCCTAATTTCTTATAAATATAATTAGTAAATATTTATAATAAAATATAATTATATATAATAATAAAATATAATTTTATTAAATATTAATATTGTAACATTATATATAATAATTATAAATATAATAAGTAAATATTTGTAATAAGATGAAAGTAGTAAATATAAATTATAATTTCATTTATATTTTTTCAAATTTTAATATTAAATCCACTATTATTATTATATTTTATATTGAAAAATGTAAGGAGTAAAAAAATATGCTTGTATATATTTTAGTAAAAATTAAATACAGTAAAATCCTTTTAAGCGGCACTCATCGTATGGGTCTCCGACCAAAAGAGGTTAGCTTTTCACATAATGATGAAACTTAATTTTATTTTAGGAATATAATCACCTCATAATAAAGACAATCTGTTTTCATAAAATATGAATAGAAGACTATTCACTGAAATTTTCCTTAAATGTGAAATATGTAATATTTTCCTATTTTATTTTTCATAAAATAAAAGTAAATTTACTAAATTACCAAATTTTATTTACAATTTAAAGATACATACACGTATTTGCATATAAATTTTTATAAATTTTGTATAAAAAAATAATAATTGAATTGTAATGAAATATAGACAAATTATAATAACTTCTCAAAATGTACTAAGAAGTATTATTGTTTGGAGAGAAAAAAATTAAACTTCTAGATAATTTCATTTTATAACAAACTTTTTAATTGCAAAAATAATAATACTTTAAATACTTTTTAAAAATTATAATTTCCTCAGTAAACGAGAACTTTTTGTCTTAAAAATATAACAACATCAATAAATGATTTGAGAAACGTCATATAAAACTACCTGATCAGTCAGTAAAATATAAACCTTTTGACACAGTTATAGGTGACGATCAATCACTATAAATTCCTAATACTTTGTAACACTCTGGAATTACTATTATTATTTCTTAAAGTTAGATTTTTTTAGAACTATAACTATAAAGCAGATAGCATACATGTATACATGGATTAGGATATGAATAGATAATGGAAATGTAAGATGGGACGGAATTATTAAATGAAAATCTCATCAACAAAATAATTATTTCAGTATATTATAGTATATATGTAAAGTATTTTATAGTATAACTATATATATATCTTTTGGAGGTCCGATAAAAGCTTCTTTTAGACATGTATGTGTCAATGAATTTTCTCTAATTTCACAATTAAATATTTTAATTTAAGTTACAATTTTGAATTCTTATCTTATAAAAAACAGAATTTTTTGCACGTAAACTCGCTGACTTTTGTTTTCAAGAAAGTAAAATCAAACATAATTCCAGTGTTCAAAAATTTTATCAAACGTATTTATTTTAATGTAGAATATTAAAATATATATTATGCAAAATAATATAAAGAACATATGTGTAAACATTTAAATTAGTTTCTAATGTAAAAAACTAGTGACTAATTTATCAATATTTGCAGTGAAGAGTATTTAAGGCTTTTTATTAGATTACTTTGTGGAATACATAGTTTATAGAAGAAATAAATAACGAAATGTATTTGCGATATCCTACTTCTATCTAAATTATTCATATTGGACTGGTAATAATACAACCAAATAAGGGTCTCACTTACGTAATGGAAATAAATCTAATTTTAATTCCATACAGTACAAAGTTTCAACCTCTGTTATATCCTGAATAAAAAAATATCTCTCTGTTAATAAAAAGATAAATATATTAAGTGTTTTGGAATATACCTCAAGAAATTAACTTTTGAAATGGAAAATAAATTATTTTTATAATTTTCAAATAGTAGAAACCAAACGATTATTAATATTTGATCTAATAATTGAATAAAATTACTTACTATAAAATTACTATTTGTTACAATGTGTATGTCGTACTTATGTGTAATACACAAGTAACACATAACTCCAAAATTTTTCAAAACTACACATCAGAGAAACGTCGTTCATATATAATCTGTACATTATTTTTAACAAGTGGCAATCTTCAAATCATACGTGTCAAAATTTCATGATAATCCAACTGCTACTCATTGACGTTCAGCTGTTTTAGTGACACTTGGGTTAGTATTTGCAAAAAAAAAAAAAAATTAAAAAAAAACACTTTCTTGTGCTGAAAAACACTAATGTTTAAAGAAAAAAAAGAGACTATGAAATCCCGATAATGACTTGGAATGGTGACTCTATTTCGTTGAAATCAACTGTTTGCCTGTGGTTTAATTAGTTTAAACGCACCCTTACAGATGTCGATGATATTGAATGATAGAAATGTAGGAATTGGATTGTTACTTTATAAAACAAAAAAAAACGAAAACAGATTAAATGACCGTAAAGTAATCCGAAACAAATTCAGATTGACCTAAATTTAAATCGTACCCAACCCCAATACCATTTTAGTCCTAAATAGTCCCCTTCTTTCTCAGACTGCCATTACGTATCCACATCTTAGCCCATGTATACGTCTTTGTAATGACTTATAAATGTTATCTGCTTTATAGATCCTTACGACAACAATATATTTAAATTCAGAAAAATAATTGACACCGTAAAGATATCAGATGGTGTTGAAATATCATTTTGAACAAACCTTTAATGATATTTCTTCAAATACATCGAAAGGTGTATTTGGAGTAGATACTTCAGCAAAAGAACCTTTGTTTCAAGAAAGGAATTATATCGAAAACAAACTCTTAATTTGAACATAAAAATAAACTGTAGTAAAAGAAAGAGAAAGAAAGTAATGTAAGAGAAAAGTTTCAATTTAATTGTATTACTGGCAAGGGAGACTTTATTGATCATAAATTCGATTTTTACAACAAAAACACATTAGGTGGTTTCACGAAAGCCATAACATTGCGAGTACAATTATTTTGTCGTTAGCCCTTACAGTATTATTATGTTACTCGATTACTGAGGTCATTACTCGAGATCATGAAATAGCGGTATACGGTATGCTTTCATATAGTTAATCTTGAAGCGTATATAGTGATATGTAAGTATTCGTATATTCGTACAATATATGTCATATATATAAAATGTATATATGCAATATGTATCCAAGTTATAAATCTATGATATATATTATGAATTCAAAATGTTATTACTTATTCATAAGTAATAACATATATATAGTGTGTTATATATATCATGTATAGAAAATATATACATTTTGTGTAATGTTTATGCTATGTATTCAATATCCTTCAATAGTTTGGAAATAAACAAACTTTATATATTAACCTATAACTTATAACTAATGTATATAAGAACTATATGCATATATAAAATGTTTATTGA
>NC_051846.1:142301877-142319606 GCF_002237135.1 Teleopsis dalmanni | reverse complement strand
AGGCAAGGTTGTTTGCATCTTGACGGTTGTTGACTAGAACCAACACATCAGTTCCTCAGTTCGACGATAAGAAATGCTGATTTTTGGTATTTGGTTAATAATTGGTGTCATGATGTAAGTGACTTTGAAAATATTAAATGCGGAAGAATTGCAAAACTATGAAGGGCATTCTTATAATAATGAAAACTTTGCGAATTTAGCAAAGTGTATTATGAAATTATGTAAAAACCTAAATGAGTTTAAGTATATAAGATAAAATTTGTAACACTAAAAGGGAGTCGTTTGGAAGAAGTGAGTGTGGTCTTTGAAGAGCCGTTGGGCTCTGCAGACCAGTGTGTTGTATCGAAGACGCTGGTGCGTGAGTTCGGTGGTTCAGTAAGCTGGGAATAACCAATATATAAAATAAATTTAATTAATGTTAAACCTGAACTAGTGAAAATTACAAAGATTACTTATGTCAAAATAAGACTAGCGACAAGAACAAAAGAATGTTAAGATATTGAACTAACTAAATAACTAAGTATCAACTAATTTGAAAAGGAAAAAAATATAAAATAATTTTAAATGTTAAACCCGAACTAGTGAAAATTACAAAACATTTACCTATGTCAAAATTAGACAAGTGACAAAAGCAAAAGAAGGATACGATATGAACTTGTGCGATTATACTGTATGCAGTCATCTGCCTTATTACTGCTAATAGTATCATAAAAAATAATAAATAAATGTTAATAAAAAAGGAAACTAACAATTGTGTTTTATTTTGCAACTGGAAATCCTAATAAGGAAAAACAACAGAGGAAACACAACACTTTAAAGGTTGTCTTTCCTTAGGGCATATACCGAAGAAATTGAAATTGACAAAGGTCGTTTTCATTCCTAAAGCTAGCAAAAGCTCACATATTACACTAATGGGTCATTACATTTTAGACCCATTAGTCTATCCTCTTTCCTCTTAAAAACTTTAGAGAGGCTTTTGGACTATTTTATTAGGAAAGAGATACCAGATGATGGGCTTTCAAAATCACAATATGCGTACTGTAAAGGAAGGTCTGTAGAGACTGCACTATCATCTCTAATTGGGACGATTGAAAACTCAATATAGCATAAAGAATACGTTCTTTGCGCTTTTCTAGATGTGGAGGGAACTTTTAATAATATCTTTCCTCAAGTAATCGTCAACTCATTAAGAAAACTAGGAATTGACAATAAAGTATTTGAAGTCATTATACAACTGCTGGTTGATAGGACAATCGTAGCGCAGTGGGGGGAACGCTAGTAACTAAGAAGGTTAATAGGGAAATTCCACAAGGAGGAGTACTTCCTCCCCCCCTCTTATGGTTAACTGCAGTTAATGGTCTTCTTATTGATCTAGATAGCGCAGGTTGTCAGGTAGTTGCGTACGCGGATGATCTGTCCTTGATTGCAAGAGGAAAGTTTCTGAATACAATAAGTGAGGTAATGCAGGGTAATCTAAATAAAGTATCGAAATGGGCTCTTCGTAGCGGATTATCAATAAATCCAACCAAAACAGAACTAGTGCTCTTTTCTAGGAAATATAAAATTCCGGAATTTACACAACCTTTCCTAAGAGGTCAAACTCTGACGCTGAAAGATAAAGCCAAATATTTAGGTCTTATAATTGATAGAAAACTGAATTGGGGACCAAATATTGTTGCACGTACCCAAAAAGCTATGGTTGCCTTTTACTAGTATAGAGGCGCTATAGGTAAAAGATGGGGACTCTCATTGAAGTCCATTTTATGGATATATAATGTGGTGGTAAAACCGATTCTCCTGTATGGAGTGTTATTTTGGAGAAATACTCTAAATAGGTCAACACTACGCAAGAAATTGGAAAAGGTTCAAAGAACTGCTGTAATGTATATGCGATAGTTATATTGGCAATGCATATTATTACTATAATAATAAGTGGTTCTATATTTAAATGCGCAGTGTACATACAAACACACCAATTGTTTCCAAGCGCATTGCATTGTTTACAAACAAATTCATAATTCCACACACAAGGAATTTGACACCACACATATCGGCGGCACTTTGCCTTCGATTTAACCATATGCTTGCCAGGCATTGACCGCATATACAACAATATCAATAGTAAGCGTACTCGAGACAAGTGGAATCGAAGGCGCTTACTTAGCAATAAATTATTAAATAGAAAACTACTTACGCTGCGCCGTTTTGTACATAAATAAAACTACATATAAAATATTAAAATAAATAACACTAATATATAATAATTATAAAATATTTAGTAAATAAGAAAGTACATACGCTGCGTCGTTATGTACCTAGGTTAAGTTGAAAGTAAAAATTCAAATAAAAATCAAAACAAGAAATTCCGTGCAATGAACATCATCCATTTTTTGGCAATTCGATTCATAAAGCTCTCGGATGTTATAGCTGTAGAACATGACGCGGCTTGTCAAGAACTGTGATGTGTCTAGCTAAGATGAAGGAAGAGTCTCATGTGTAGTGGTCGTGTTATCTCCAGGGTCAGTGCAGGTGAGCCCCTTCCCTAGTCATAACTTTGAGGAGTTTGGCAGAAGACATAAAATGCAATGGTAGGTTTTTCCATAAAAAACCAGATGAACTTAAACAATGATGAAGGTCGGGCTGGGATATCAGCCCAAATGTCGGTGGGAGGCGCAGTTGCTACCACCGGCAGTTTCGGCGATTTCATAAGCCACGTCGCCAGTGACTGCACCTGTGCTGGGATCGAAGCAGGTTCCAGCAGTTGTACTATTACTGTCAAACAACAGCGCAGTGATGCCAAAATCCCTGTAGACTTGGGTCACAAAGGCGCGATTTCAAAAAACAGGAATACAATGCAACGCAATGACGCCATAGTCAACACAAACTCGGATCACGAGAGCGTTGCTAGTGTAAATACAATTGAGGAGGAAGCTCTTCTTCGTTCTCCGGGGGAAGCTGCTAAGGTTATTCGTAGGATAGGGCTGAACCAAAGATTCAAGGGGTTAAGAGCCAAATCCAGATACAAGGCTGCGATAAAACTCTGCGCTCGCGTCGGAGTCCGAAATAATCAGTCGAAGGACGAGAAGGACAAGCTAGTCTGAGCAAAAGAGGAGACAGAGAAAGGTCGAGCCTTTTACGCGGATAAAAGGTGGTGCGAACCCTTGGATTAGAAATTTGCGAATCGAATCGAGAAGGATACGGCATGCAAAAAGCAGCGCTCAACGGAAAGCGAAGGTCCTTCTGGAAAGAGTCAAAAGCGTACATGTGAGGCTGCCTTTCAACAAAAAACTGCTACGTAGAGGAGGAAAGCCGACATTACTAAAAGACCGGAAGCGTCCACATCTAAGGTAGCAACGGCAACAAAAAGGACAAGAGCCAATGAACCCAAAGAACTCCAATGCCATCTGGTTCAACGGAGTAAAGCTACTGAAATGTAAAGATGACTCGACCCTGAACTAGTTAAGGGGGCAGTTAAAACGCTCCAAGGCCTATGGGTAGGGGCATATTTGGAAATAGTGGACAGGAAATATATCCCGTCATTGCCCAAAGCAAAGGTTCTCATACCTCGAGTGGTGAAGCCGAAGGATGCTCTTCGTTTCCTCAAACCAGCCAAAGAAGGCGAGGGACAAAACTACATCTTATTAATCAACAATATGACCGAGGACATTCTGTACTCACGATACGGGAAGATATTGTGGGGAGCGTGTATCTTCGCCTCAAAAAACGACACCCGACCGATAAGAACTCAAATACACTCGCTGTGGAGGAAATCAAGGAGGATCTCGGACTTGAAGAAATCCTAAGCTCATCTGCCAATCTTTGCGAGGGAGAGCAACAGGGTGAGATGAATGTTGAAATCAACCCCGGGGAAGAATCGGAAGCTCATGCTAAAGATTCTACAAATAAACCTCCAACGCAGTAAAATTTGCTCAGCTCCTCCTTAGTCTAGAAGAGAGCGGCTACGATGTGGCTTTAATTCAGGAACCATGGCTGGCCTCGGACAACCTAGTCTCTGGGTTAAACTCACGAAAATACGATACATTTATTCCACATGGGGTAACAAGGGTAAGAACTGTTATACTGGTATATAAAGGTATTAATTCTTATATTGTAAACTCTCTCTCTCTACAGATGATCTAACGGTGATGGCGGTTGACGACGACAGAAACATACTGCTCGCGTCTTGTTACATGCCACACGAGGAAGAAAAACCATCAGAAAAACTTCAAAGGCTGGTAGATTTAGCCGGCGAGGTAGAACAAAGTCTGGTCATCGGTACTGACACCAACGCACATCACACGCTTTGGGGAAGCACCGACATTAATGACATAGGTGAGTCTGTGGCTTTCTTGTATAAGCAAGAAATAATGCGAAGTAACGCGAAAAGAAACTCCTGGAACAACTTCTACGCAGGTATAGAATTGACGGTGGAGGTAGCTTGGCTTAGGAAACTACTATCTAAACACCCAACTATGCCTAACCTTGTCAGGAAGGAAAACGGCGAATGGACTAAAACCAACACCGAATCGCTTGTAAATCTTACTAACACTCACTTTCCTGGCTGATACAAAAGGCTTCCGACCTAATAAAAACATGGCTCATAAATATCTATAGAGGATACTTGAAGTATAATTACGTACCTGTAAACTGGAGAGTGGCAAGAGTTATTTTTATTCCGAAAGCAAGTAGAAGTAGTCACTTCTACTCTAAAGATTATAGGCCAATTAGTCCTATCTCTTTTATTTTCAAAATTTTTGAAAAAATACTGGCAGCACATGTAGGGGATCAATTAGATTCCGAAATTCTGTCAAAAGCACAACACGCTTATACAAAAGGCAGATTCACAGAGACTGCTCCCCATACAATTGTCTCTAATATTGAAAAGGCCTTAGAAGAATACGCTCTAGGAGTTTTTCTGGACATTGCGGGTGCTTTCAATAATGTATCAACGCAAGCTATATTAAATAGCTTAGATGATGTTGGTATAGACTCGGCCACATATCAATTGATTGCAAGCCTTTTAAGCTGCAGACAGATAAAGGCAGAATGGAACGACATAACTCTAACTAGGGAAACACCCCTTCTCTGGTTATTGGTGATCAATAAAATTCTTAAATAATTTGATGGTAAACCTCCGAAACTAATTGCATATGCATACTTGATACATGACGACAAAAAGTATTTTCAATCCACTCTGATGAGTCTGGGTAGTTCCCAGGCGAAACGCGTAAGTGGTAACTTACTGAGAACTGACTTTCGGCTTCTGAAAGGATGCCAATAAAAATTTGTTTCCAATATTTATACGGACTTTTGGAAATGAATTGTACAGCTATAATAAAAACTTTTTAAAGTAATTTTCAGAGTAAATAATGTTATTTATTTATTAATTTAGTTTTTTGTCAAGTACTTAATATTTTGTTTTAATTTATAATATTGTTTGTATTAAAAGAGGTTTTTATGTTTATGAAATTTAATTTCTTTCAATCCTATGAGTTTTGTTTTTTTCTATTATAATTCATTGCAACAAAAATTACAGTGATTGATTTAGATTGATCATAAATCAATTAATCATATGGATGCATTAATATGTTTATATTATATAATTTTTGGGTATATAGTTAAGGTCTAATGTTATTCATGTTTTTACCATCAACAGGGTGAGATGTTAAGGGTAGATATAGTAGTGAACTATGATTCACTATCAGGTGTTTTGCCAATTGGTAAGATTCCTAAAGTTGGAGATCTACACCAAAGTAATTTGATATAGATTTCGAACAGAAAACGAAACTCAGAGCATATTGGTAGTGCCTTAAGGTTTGATTTCTGAGATGTGGTGCATGATTTGTCCGGTTGTTCTTATGAATGATTGGATGGTTACTGCCCCATATAAAATTTTGCTTATGCATGATAATGTGCGTTGTTGTGTTACAGTGTTAATACTATGGTACTATATTAACATTTAATACTTAATATTCAATTTTTTATTGTGCTATTAATGTGTTTATGAAGTTGTGATATTATAAAGATATTTTGAAAGTGAGTAATATTTTTTTATATTTTTTATATTTTATATTATTACTTATATATTTATTTATATTTATTTATAATTTCTTATAATTTAATTTGATTTGGACGTATTTGACTATAATTATATTCCATTCTGATGAGTCCGGTTGGTTACCGGACGAAACGCGTCAATGGAAACCATTAACTATAGTTTACTTTGTTGATTTATATCAATACTTAGGAAATCCCTTTATTACGACTGATTGCTGGACGATTGTTTTAGATATGGACATGGACACAGATTTTTAACATATTTTTATATATTTTTGTATATTTTTATATATTTTTATATATTTTTTATATATTTTATTTTTACATTTTTATAATTTTATAATTTGTTTATATTGTTATGTCATTTTATATTCTTATTTTTTTACATATGTTCTGTATATATTATATATAATTGGTATGCATAAAGGTATATATGTATGTTATCGCACGCTCTCACTTTGTAGGGTTAAGTATAAAACATAAAGTTATTTTGTAAGAGAAAATATAGAGAATAAGTTAGAATTTAAATTATGATCTGAGCAAGCTTTGAGTGAAAAGCTTTATTTGTAAGCTCAGATTATTTGAATATAAAAGTAGGAGCATTGCTCACTTAGATTAGATTCATGTACGGTTATGATACGATTAAATGTAAATGCTATTGATTAAATAAAATATTTTTTAAAATATAACTGGATTTATAATCTCATTAATTGGCGCCCGAGCAGGGACCTTGGAAAAAAAAGTGTTATACGAAAAGTGATCGGAAGTGATTTGAATAAAACATTTGGTGAACTATAAAAGTGTATTACAAAGTTGGTGAAAATTTAAAAGTAACCAAGAAGTATTAAATCACAAAAAAGCCAAATTCAATAATGAAGAATCGCGCGGTCACAAACACTAATTTCAAGACATTAAAATAATTTAATAAGAAAGTGACTTCCTATAATCAGCCGCTTCGAATAAATTATTTATCTGCTGCCAACTGGAGCTGAAGAAAAGGATTCCTGGACAGCAAAGAACCCAACCATCAACAATCAAGTATCCTCATCATCAGGAGAAACGTGAGTTAGGTTTAACAAAAAAATTAATTTTTGTATGAATAAAATCAAATTATTGTTATTATTTTTGAATTGCCATCGTGAAGAAAAAACGAACATAAAATTTTATTGAAACAATCTTATTAAGAATATTAAATATTATATAATTGAATTTAAAATTAAAAAAAAACGAACATTAAATTATATTAAAAAATTATTACTAAAAATATTAAATATATTATTGAATTATATTAAAAAAATAAAATTTGAAAATATTATTTTTTTTCAAATATATTGAAATTAAAACTATATTGAAATTATATTGTTAACCACCCTTAAATCTGGAAGAACTAACAGGGAAATTTTCAAACATGACTACAAACGAGAACACTACTTTCACCTCAGACTTAGTAACGCGTCTTATAGCTGCTAATACAGCATCTTTAAAATTAGAAATTGACGGTCTCAAGAGACAAATACAGACATTAATCGATGTCAATACCGTAACGGAATTTAAAACTGAAACAATAGACGAGACTATACACTGTGACGAAACTTTAGATGTAATCAAAAGTCTCCCTCAATTTAACGGTAAAGACGGCTCTTATGTGAGCTGGCGCGAAGCCGCAAATAATTCTCTTAGTCTATACACCCGCGGTAGTAGAAAATACTTCGCCGCTTTAACCATTCTTCGAAATAAAATAACTGATGACGCTAATGACGTATTGACCAACCACGGTACAGTTTTGAATTTTGATGCAATAATCAGTAGATTAGACTTCGCTTACGCGGATAAGCGACAAATACATATAATCGAACAAGAAATAAGTGCCCTAAGACAAGGCTCAATGACAATTTTGGACTACTATAACGAAGTAAACAAAAAACTAACAATGCTAATAAACAAAACTATAATGACATACGGTAATAGTAACTCTCTAACCGCAGAATTAAATAAAAAGCATCGTGAGAACGCTACACGAATATTTATAACAGGATTAAATCCTCCCTTATCTAACGTCTTATTTTCACTGTCTCCAGAAGATCTTAATAATGCTTTAGCAAAAGCCCAAGAGTTGGAATCGAACCAACTACGTACTAATTTCGCAATTATGTTTAGTAAAAATGCGAACTCAACCCAAGTAAATAGACATCAAAATAATCTGCGTTATCCACAACGCACTCAAATCCCAACTAATAACAATAAAAGTTATTTCCCGAAACCAGAACCAATGGAAGTAGATCCATCGATGAAAAATAATCAGGGACCAAGACCACAGTATCAACAACCAATACCACGGTATCAACAACCGAGATATCAAAGCAATTTCTATAACCCGAATCCTATACGTACCCCATTTAACCAAAACTCATGGAAGCCAACTTTTAATCATCGCCGGGGATTCCCTAACTTCGTTCCCAATCCACAACCTAATCAAATGAGTCAGCCACAGAAACGCCCATTAGAGAGTGTACAGCAAAGTGCACAACCTGTAGTAAAAAATCAACGTATAAATAACATTCAAGAGAGTGCATTTTTAGGCCAAGGCCCGGCCTCCCCTACATCTTCAGAACTAAACCTGGAGGCCAACGAGTCCGTATACTAATAGATACAGGAGCAACTAACTGCTATTGCCGACCAGGCATATTAGCAAATAAACAAGAATTAGCAATTTATAAACGAGTAAAAACAATAAACAGTTGTACTTAACAATAATCCTACTTTGGCACTAAACAAAACGGAAATTATCCTTCTAGATGTCGCATTCCAAATTTAAAAGTTCTTTGAAAGCAACACTCAATACTATGGCAAATTGTCGTAGAAGTTTCATGAAAAAACTTCTACAACAATACCAATTTTCTTATATCTCGACGAGTTTGAAATTAATGATCCATTGGGATCAAAGTCTGGTGAACAAAAAATATGGGGAATTTACTATAACTTTGGAACTATTCCAAACAATCATAATAGTAAACTAACAAATATATTTGTAGCTGATTTTATAAAATTTCCATGATTCAGGTATTAATATTTCATTAAGACCACTTCTTGATGTTTTAAAGAATTTACAGACATTTGTAAATAGAATTGATGGTAACCACCACCGTATTTATTTAAATGTCACAAATATTAGGAGATAATTTGGGTCTTAATACTGTATTAGGCTATGCCACCTTTTTTTCATTTGTTCATTTTATACTTCTTATGATAGGAGATCTAATTGATCCAGTTGATAATGTCTATAAATTCTTAGTTTTGTTTGTAAAACTAATTGATTTATTACTGTTACCTAGTTTTGATGATATGACCCTAAATAATCTTCAACTATTAAGAACACAACTAGCTCTATCAAAAATTATTTAAAGAAAATTTGAAAACAAAATACCACAATCTTGTTCACTATCCTTCTACGACCACCTTTGAGATATTTGTGATCGTTTAGGTTTGAATCTGAGCATCAATAACACGAGCAATATGCGCAAAGTATTACCTCAAGACTTAACATTCGAAAATTGGGACCTTTGAGATATTTGTGGTCGTTTAGGTTTGAATCTGAGCATCAATTACACGAGCAATATGCGCAAAGTAGTATCTCAAGACTTAATATTGCTGTCATATTAGCAATAAAAGCTTCTTTAAGATTTTCAAATTGCATTGTAAAAAACTGCTTCTTTTAACCTGAATATGTTTTTAAAGATGTTGAACCAATTGAATCGCGAAATAATTTATATATTTCTTATATAAACGTAACATATTTACATTTATACAAAAGACCAAATGAAATAAATCTTCGAGGCACAACTTTCAAAATTAGCGACATAGTAACAATAACTAATGGTGAAGATATGAATATTTACAAAATATTCGATTTCATAATAAAACATAATTTTGTAGAAATTATTTGCAAAAAATATGAAGAAATAAGTTTTTCCGAAACATTTCAATCATATTTGGTTGGTAATGAGTGTAAAACCTACAGTACCATCAAGTTTACTTTGTTAGATGGACCACCTGTTCATTTTTACTTATTAAAATTTGTTCTATTTTATGTGGTGCTTTTCGCTGTGTGTAGGCATCAAATGGAACCAGACTCAAGATGTGGTTCTATTTTTTTTTAATAACTATTGTCAGCTTAAGCATGCTGCTATTATAAAACGCAGTATCTTATCTTTAGCATCCTCCTTATTTGATCCATTGGGCTTACTAGCACAACTTGTTATCGTAGCAAAAATTATAATGCAGGAACTTTGGCTGCTTCACTTGAATTGGGATGAATCAGTTCCACAAACCGTACATTCTGCGTGGGAAACTCTCGCTCTTATAAAAATTCCACGAAGTTGCTTGTCAACTAACTATAAACGGGTAGACTTACATGGATTCTGCGACGCTTCAATACGTGCTTATGGCTGTTGCATATACCTTCGCTCACTAGATAAGTCAGGAAGGGTAACAGTTAAATTGTTTGCAGCAAAATCTAGAGTAGCTCCCACGCAAAGGAAACCATTACCTAAGTTAGAACTTTGTGGAACACTGCTCTTATCGAAATTGTATGAAAAGGTAGAGCCAATCTTAGATAACGTTCTTCAAGATTCGATTTTGTGGACTGACTCACAGATAGTACTGCATTGGCTAAAACAACATTCTTCAACGGTTTCAACTTTTGTAGGTAATCGTGTCTGTGAAGTACAAGAAGCTACGTCCACTTGTTCTTTGAGGCATGTGCCCTCAAAGGATAATGCAGCAGATATCGTATTTCGAGGTTGCACTGTTCAACAATTTTTGAATTCAATATCGTTCACAGGTCCTCAATTTCTGCTTCATCATGAAGAACATTGGCCTCCTGCCGACCTTGACAACATTGATATGGAAAAGATAACAAAGGAAAAGCGCAGTTCTACTTTCGCTATTGCAAACAATGAGAACTACATATTAGATGTTATATCAAAGTATAGTTCATTCACCAAAATATTAAGCATAATCTCCTATGTACAGCAATTTCATCATATAACCAATTAAAGATTTAGTTTATCTATTAATTCAAACAGTCTCTCTCTCCAGCAACTCGAAAAAGCATTACATTGCATTGTCGGGGTGATACAGCAGTACTATTTTGCAGATGTTAAAGGGTTAAGCAGCGTTAGGCACTAGAAATGTGTAACAGCGTTATGTGTGACAGATAGTCGTTCTACTTCGAGGAGAGTTGTTGGAACGACGAAGTAATATCGAATAATATTGATAAATATCAATCAAGAGAATGTAAAAGAAAGAAAGAATAAAAAGTAACTATTGGACCGGTTGATATCTATACAGAGATTTCTTAAGAGAAATAGAAATATGTTGATTAGTTATTTCTGTTTAAAAACAGTGACAGCTATATAATGTTTTGCCATAATTTTTGAAACAACAAAGTTGTTTTGGATGTTTTCTATTTTGTTTTGTGCTTAGTTTATTGTATTTTAATTTATTATTATTGTGACATTACTCCGTATAAGGGGTTTTTTTTAAAATGATGTTTTTAAAATTTTTAAAATAATTAATATTATATTTAATATTTACTGTCTTAAATAAGCTCATTTTTATACACATGTTGATTTTTGTGAACATTTGTAAATGTTTTGTTTTAAAAAATTTTAATAAGATAATTATAAACCAAAATTTTTTGCTTTTAATTTAATTTTATTTTTATTTTAATAAGTTTTTAATATGTAATTTGTTTCTAACAATAATTGTAGCACTGATGAAGTTCTAAAAAACAGACAGGTTTTTCATTTGGTCTGCTATCCGATAAACAATTTTATATCCAAATACGTTTGAGCCATAATAATCGCAGCAAATACGTCTCTTTACACATGGACTACAATCAAAACTAAGGACTTCAAAATGTTAAACCCAACACTAAAATTAATAGAGAGGAAAAAACTTATTCAATGATAATAAAAAAGATAAGAAAAAATTAACTATACTACCAACTGTATTAATCAGCACATAATCGCAACGAGAGACGTTATTGTGTGATCCTAAACGTATTTTTCGTGCTGAGTCCGAATCTGCATTTAGATTCTTTCTATCACGTCTAGACTCAGTTGAATGTATGATTTTGTGATAACGAAAGTAGTAATTTATTTCATTTATATATGATATATATAATATATATTACTTTCGTAATATAAATATATGTATATAAATAACGTGATTAAGAAATATGTATAAATAATAATAATGTTACGAATTAATAAATAATAATTAAAATGTCGCCGCGTAAAAAAGTTTGTTTTTTCTATGCAAACGGTTTGAGAATTTCGTTGTGAAGTGACTAAGCTTTCATCATGACTCGACAGTGTGTGAACCACCCAATGATTATTTTCAAGTCTCAAAGACTCTTGGTCCGTTGGGTGACCAAGATAAAGGATGTGCGCCTCATGTGATGTGCAGCACCTGTGTAACGGTTCTCACTGGTTGGACTGAGGGAAAACGTCATATGAAATTTGAAATGCTCCCATGATTTGGCGTGAACCTATAGAGCATTTTTCAGATTAACAAAAATTAAAGAAATTACACCGAAGTCAAAACACACAGTAAAATATCCAAACAACCTGCAATCAGCGATACGACCGGTCCCTCAGTCCGAAAATTTACTAGTGCCAAAACCACCGGAAAATGTTAATTCCTGCGAAGATTCTGAAAGTAATGAAGTATGTGAGAATGAACGAAACCCAAACACAAAGGACCCTAATTTCACACTTACTCATCTTATAACGCAACACGATTTAAACGATCTAGTGCGCGAATTAAAATTGTCCAGAAAGATTATCTAAAATTATGAAATTATCCAAAAAGTGAAATCTTAGGATGGAAAGGGATGGACATTGTTGGATCCAAAAACGAATATTTCTATGTATCGATCTCGCCATGACGAATTTAAGTTATTGTTTTCTTAAAAAACAACCTTATTTTTTTGGCGATTGTTCATTGATTCTTCCAAAGCCAGTTTAAAGGCTGTTCTCTTACATAATGGAAATGAAATCCCTTCAATACCGAGAATATGCAGTTACTTACGAGAATATGCAGTTACTCCTTTAAAAAAAACTTTAGTACGAAAGATACTAAATGGAAAATTTGTGGTTACTGCAATTTTACTAGGCTTACAACTTAGATACACAAAATATTGTTGCTTCATCTGCGAGTGGGATAGCAGAGACAGAAAATTGCATTACTTGAAAAAAGCTTGGCCACAACATAAAGCACTCGTTCCTGGAGTCAAAAATGTCCTTTTTCAGCCTTTGGTCGATCTTAAAAATATTCTTTTGCTACCTCTGCATATTAACTTAGGACTTTTAAAAAATTTTGTTAAAGCCATGGACAAAAATAAATGTGGTTTTACTTATTTAATACAAACATTTCCTAAAATAAGTGAAGCAAAGATAAAAGAAGGTATTTTTATTGGGCCACAGTTTAGGGAAGTGCTGAAGGATTCGGCATTTCAACAGCAACTGAATTGAACTAAAAATAACGCGTGGAACTTTTTTAAAAATGTAGTTGCAAATTTTCGCGATCTGCTAGCTAATCTAATTAAATCATACAAAAAATGGGCTGCAATATGTCTTTAAAACCTGACTTCCTTCACTCTCACCTGCACTTTTTTCCAACAACACTTGGCGCAGTTAGTGATGAGCGTTTTCACCAAGATATTTTACACATGGAAAAACGTTACCAACATGTTAGCAGATTACTGTTGGACACTAAAAAGGGACTTGCCACATGCTCAATATCCGAGAAAATCCTAAGTAAACACCATTTTTTAAATTCACAATTTATTATCTGAAACCCTCTTGAATCACCCATTAATCAGATTGTTTTAAGAAAAATAGACATGATAGAAAAAATCTGAGCCTAGATTTAGAATCAGCATGAAAAATATCTTTAGGACCATCCAACAACATATATGGGATAGAAAAAAAAATCTTTTTATTAAACCTTTGTAGTTTTCAAAAAATATCCGTTAGAAAGGCCACACAGTTATTAAGTGAACTACAAATTTAAAGGCTATAAAATATTGTGATGGCGTTAAATTATTTGAAATAAATGAAAACTCAAAAAACGCTGTCTTCCCAACAATTGAATTCGTAGACCCCATTACCGATATATTTGGCGATTTAAATTCAAAATATATTGAACATAAATATTCATAACCACCCATTTTTTAGAAATGATGATATAAAGCGTGATCAATTTCAAAGATATATCAATTTCATTAAAACTGTTTTCCCTGTTAGGAATAATTATTAAAAATGTTCCCATGGTTTACTTTATACTCTTTATTCTATATTACAATTGTCTGAAAATCTCATCAAAAAAACATCCAACAATTTCATACCCGGAAAAAAAATCAAGACGCTTTAGAAAACACATTTCTTAAAATAAGGTCGATGTCAAGTCTCAACACTCATCCATCAATTAATAAAAAAAAAAGACATCTTAGCCAGACTGGTATCAATGAAGGTTATCATGCATTCCCTGTTATGAATAATTATTAAAAATGTTTCTATGGTTTACTTTATACTCTTTATTCTATATTACAATTGTGTGAAAATCCAACAATTTCAACATCCAACAATTTTATTCCCGGAAAAAAATCAAGACGCTTTAGAAAACAGATTTTTTAAAATAAGGTCCATGTCAAGTCTCAACACTCATCCATCAATTAATAAAAAAAAAATACATCATAGCCAGACTGGTATCAAAGGTTTTCATGCATTCAAATTTTCGTAACAGCAACTGCGAATCAGATGGTTCGGCGTTTCTAGAAATTAAAAACGGATTGTCCAATTTGGACATAATAATGATCAATAAAATACGTAACAAATCATTTATTTAAATTTAATTCATTTATTTCATTTTATTTTTCTTGTCAAATTTTCATTCTTATAGTGTTCATGGCTTAGCCTTGAACGGTGGGTTAAGATATCAACATTTATCAAAAACAACAACAACAGTTGTATATCACACGAGCACACGTTGCTCGTCATATGAAACTGCAGATAAGCCATGCATTTAGCATGTGCAATATTTTAATTCAGAACATTATGAAAAATAAATTATTATAATAATTAAAATAATAATTATGTTTGTAAAGCAAGCTGGTATATGGACTTAGTTCAAGGTTAAAAGAAAATAAGTTTATAAGCATATACCAGGTTTCTAAAGAAATTACGCAAGCAATATTCCTTATTTGTTAATCGTAAATGCATGCAATTCCCATGAGAACTGTAACCGTTTCTACGACTAAGCTGAGCGATATCTAATCGCTACTGTTAATTCAATTGGGTACTCTTATACTTGTATTTCATTATTGCATTCAATTTATTATTTGCTTTTCTATGGTTAATAATATTTTTTAAGAATAAATCAGTGGTACGTGAACCTCTCGACCCAAAGGTGCATTTGAATTTTATTCTCTTTACATAAAATCAAAGAACGGAAAAAACTATTAAATTAAATAGTTTTCGAACAGCTACTTTAATGCAGCTTAAGGTATAGGGCATTATCGTGGGAATTGTATGCATCTACACCTTGCCAAAATTGTATAAAAACCAAAACTTTTAATAATAAAATTCAATTCAATCCCAGAATACTTTGGAGTTCTAATTTGTTTTCAAGTACCGATTAAGACTCAAAGCAAATAGGTTAAAGTGCCTAGTTGCTCACAATACTAAATAAGGATATTATCCAAGAAGCAGTTTACCTGAAGTTGGTTTAAGTGCCAAATTCAGTATTCGCAATAGAAACTGGTTCAAGTGCCGGATTCCTAATTATAAGCAACACTGAATCGATTCAGATTCAATAACAAATGAGTTATTGAACATTTTGGTGACCCCGGCGTGATACACCGTGAGGACCACGTTATCATTAATCCTGATCAGAAGGGTGTTATCGTTTTATTTACAAACATAAAAGTTATGGCAAAATTAATTACCAAACAATCAGACTTAGGCAAACAAATCCAACAATTGATCACCAATTTCAAAGAGGACTCAAACTAGAGGAAGACATCCCCTCGCTACTACGAAGAGTGTATTAGGCGACTCAACGAATTATGGGAACAATTTGATTATAACAACACACAAATCAGGAATTTGCCAGATTTGGATATGAGCAGATTTTCGAAAACGAATTGTCCAACAAAATACCTCCAACACCTTCCTCAAAGGAGTCAGCAACAACAGCAGGTCAACCAATGCCGTCACCAAGGAAAGGAGAACATGGTGCAAGTATAGCACGAATGATACACAAACAAGGTGCAATTTGTGTATCACTGAAGCGACTCATAGCAGGCATCAATAGTCAAACAGGCGTTCAGATGAAATCATTTTACGAAGTGAATATGGCAAGAATTGAAAAGCTATGGAATGAAATTGAAGCCATTAATTTTGAAATTTGGGAGTACAGTAAAGATTGCTGGCCCTGAAAAATGTGGGACTAGAAACTGATTCATGGTCGCCGCTGCTGCTTTATAGTTTGCTCCTCAAACTAGATAAGTAGACTCGCATTTTGTATGAACTGTCGCTGACTCATCCAAGAGAGATTCAGTCAATTAAGGAGTTTATGAGTTTCTTGGAATCTAGATTTCAGTCCTTAAAAGCGATTGGCCATAAGGATAAGCCATGCTCAGCGAAAACCCTTGCCACAACTATATAAAAGGAAAATATATCAAACTGTAAGGTCTGCAATAATGGATCACATTCGATATATTATTGCAAAACATTCTTGCAACCAACACCACAATGTCGTATCAAAACAGTACAGGAACTTAAATTGCGCTTGAACTGCCTACGTACAGGTGTAGCATACATAATAATATAAACAATAACATCCGTTACTCATTTCATGTGTGGTCTACTTGAGAAAAGTATTATTCACTTATTCTTAAGTCACACCATATTCGCAGCAGCATTAATTGCTGATCTTGCAATTATGAGACAAAGCACTTTGAGCTGCTTGTGTATGCTGCGCCGCTCTTAAAGATCAGATGTATTTCAGTTGTTGCATGAGCAACACCGTTTATATATGCCTTAAATAAAATTAATAAATATATATCTAAAAATAATAAAAGATAATTTTAATTAATAAAACATTTCTTTAAGAACATATTACATGGCGATCCTGCCAGTTACGTGTATCGGTATTATTATAGTTACGGAAAAATCTATACTTATCAGTGCTAATTAATTTAATTCATCAAATGGGTGCAAAATCCTCTAAGGCAGCGGATAATACCGCTAACGTAGTTACAAACATTGAAATAGAGGAAGATAAACTAGATGTAAAATTAGTGCAAAATTTATTAATAATTATAGCAATCGCTTCAGTGATTGGAATAGTGATAAAAATATACAAACTACATAAAAATCATCTTAAGAGCTACTACAAGCGGAAATTAGCCGCAGAAAATGTAGCATAAAACAAACATAAGAAAAAAAAATGTGTGAAAAGACTAAAAACTTTGAAGTGAAAATTTTGAACAAAAAGTATATTTTTATATAAAGTTGTAATTAATAAATTTTTTTTTACAAATATCCAAATACAAGATACTTAATTTAAATACCCTAATAAATAAAATGTATTGGATACATTAA
>NC_051846.1:142213054-142301777 GCF_002237135.1 Teleopsis dalmanni | reverse complement strand
GCAAGAACGGTCCAAGGCTGTGTTGCAAGCTTTTGTGAAGGTTTCCACAAGACTATCTAGCGATTGGGGACTCTCTACTTCTTCAACAGGATATAGAGGAAGTAGATTCAATAGATTGGTTCGATATCTATTCCAGTTGGTATTACGGTAGTTCCGATACGGTTTCTCAACTGGACATTGTAGATTTATATAGAATTGAATGTAACGATGGTCAGAGAATGAGTGTTCATCGAGAACTCTCCAATCCTTAACCTCGAGATCTATCATTTCAACAGTTAAGGTAATATCTAAAACTTCTTTCCTGCCTGCAGTGATAAAAGTTGGTTCTAAAATTAAATAACGACTCACTTCTCTCATTTATGTTCGAGCTTCCCCAGATTGTGTGATGAGCGTTTGCATCGGCTCCAATCACAACACCAGTCATCCTTTCCGTTGCTGTTATCACGAGCTGCTTAAGTATATCCGGTGGTGGATTTCCTATATGGTCGTGGGCCATGTATGATGACACCACCCATACGGTTTTGCCGCCGATTTCCAGACACACTAGGAGCCTATTCTCATCGAATAAGTTGCCTGGACTGGTCACCGACCCCGCATCGGATTTGTCTTCAGACATCAGAGAGAGCGAGTCCACCTCCATTTGATGTGGCAGGTCTTCCTTCTGAGTTTCTTTACAAGTCTGCTGTCTTAACATTGGTCCCTTAGCTGGTTCCTCCAGCAAGGGCTGATCGGACATAATCTTCTCCGGTTCTTCCCTGGCATCGGTACGATAGACCTTGAGATTTAACTTCTCGAAGCCATAGGAGATTACATATTTAACTTCAGATAGCGGTTTCAACGATTCCGCGATTAAAACAAGGACAGTTTGTCTGGTCGGTCCAACAGGCGCCTCTATTTTAACCACCCTCCAATTTCCAGTTGGAAGGTTGGGGTTGCAGATCCTGATGATTTTCAGAATCTGTGGTAAAGAATACACTTTATTTATTATTGATAAATAGATAATAAATACCCACCTCGCATCCTTGCAAGCGACTAATTTCACTTGTCCGTGATGCCAGCCGGCATCTTCGCAGGAGAGAGCAGGTCCTGGGTTTTCTTCCAAAACTTGGAGGAAAATGTCTGCCAACGCGGCCGACACCCATTTCCATTTGTCCTTGGGGATTCTCTCCTCCTCGGCATTCCTATCCAGGACACCTATAATGAGATTGTCCTTCGCAACCTCGCTGTACGGCCGTACCGGTACGGTGTGACCTCTTGGTTTTTTCGTATGAGGGGGATCTACCTCCTGAGACCTTTGTCTTTTAGACACTTGGTCCGGTTTGGAAGCCTCTTTATTGCTTGATTTAGCCAATATACTTTAGGCCCATTCAAGGGATGAAGCCTGCTGTTGAGTGATTTTGTCATCCGAGATAGTGCCAACGCGCTGCAGGATTCTTGTAGCCATACGGCGGTCGTTATGGGCCTTTTTGGAAGGTGAAATTCTCCTCGAGGATCTGGGTTCTGAATTGTTACTACTCTTGATCGTGACAGAAAGGGGAACGTACCGACTGGTAAATGCAGTATTTCTGCTTCCAGAAGGTATTTGTGACGTGATTTTTAACTCTTTGGAAGTGGAATTGGAGTTACTACTTGAGTTTTGAAGTCTCCTGCTTGGGGTTGCTACCGGTCTTCCAGTAGCTAAGTGTTTTGTTGATGGTTTAGTAAAATTCAAATTTTGCATGCTGATGGGTCCCAATTCATGTACGCTATCTCCACCCGACTTGTAGTTATCTTTTAAAAATGCCTCATGGGTCCCTTTGAATCATGAGCACATACATTCAGATTATGAGGACATACATTCAGAGCCGGGCATATATTAAGAGGGAGCTTCGCTCAACCTCTCCTACATCACCAACTAAACGGCGACGGGTATTGAGCGCTTCCTAAGGCCAGCCACGGTTTTAACGGGACGGAGGCACCCTCAGCATTAGCCTTAAATCATACAAACGATGTCAGTAAAGCCAAGGTTGTTGCGGTTGAAGCCATATTGGCCGTGAAGGCCGTTGGACAGAATTTTTTGTTCAGCAGTAGCCAATCCGACAAAGGAACCACCTAAGGATCTGAAAGAATCCGTCGGTATAGCCTAGTGCATCATTACCTCTGTTGTCCGCAGAGACCTCACGCCGATGAATCAGAGCAAACTCCAATTCTTAACTAGAACAGTCTGCAATCGGAACTCTCTATTACCAGTCGACACCTTCGGGCAGGGTTAGGCAGAGGATTTTTGTCGACCTACGATAAGTAATGGTCTGCTACAATTAAAAAAATTTAAGATTATTGTCTTATTTTTATATTGAACTTTTTTTCGGACAGTCACTGAAGATTTTTGCGGACAGTCACTGTACACGTGATCGAATTTGCCGCAGCAGAAGCAGGACCCTCTTCCACGTTTTTCCTTTTTACAATCAACAGTATAGTGGCCATAGCCCGAACAATTGAAGCAGCGTACCGGGTTATTTTGCAAGTTTGAACGATTTTCATTACTAGCATTAACCACAGGAAAATCTCGTTTAATCTGCGGTTTCTGAAATGGTTGACTTAGCATATTGTTTGCATTAGTAACTTGCGCAATCTTTTCATATTTTAGTAGTAGTTTTTTAATCTATACTATTCATGTAGCTCCATAAAGCATAACACTGACACTGGTGCTTTGCTCGCAGTGTTCTGCATCATTACCACTGTAATTAATTAAAGTACGGAATAGTTCAGTGTTCAAATAATGATTGAATTCTCTTTATTGAAAGTTCTTATGCTTAACTTATATGTGCATAACGACGCAGCGCATGTACATAACACTTATACTAATACATGTGCAAAACGTCGCATGTCTGAAGTTGTCATTTTCGATTGGTTTATCAATGACGTAATGTTCTTTTGCTTTGGTGGCATTATCTGCATGTTTGATTTTAGCTGTGGTTTCGCTGCATATCGGGCCTGCCAGCGTGTCATGTTAGGCTTCTAGAACCACCCTAATTATAACAAGGTTGACACAACAAATAGTGCCCAACGATAAAACGGAAACAGACTGTTTAAAATTCAAATTATGAGCACTGAAATTCTCACAAGTTTCATTAATTAGGGTAGGGTTGGGAAAAAAGCTTCCAAATACTGAGGATCATTTTTGAATTCTAAGTTTATTTTGGATAAATGTTGTCGTGTCATGTAAAAAGATGTTTATTTGTTTAGAGATAAAAGGTCGCCATGAAAATGTATAAAATCGTTAGGCGTTTCTTATTTTTTTATTAATTATCACTTTTTTGAAAGAAAACAAAATATTGTGTTTAGTGAGAACTTGGTGCGCTTCTTATGAGTGCATTTCTGATTCTGAGTTTTATTTAGATTTTAAATATCGACTTAATCTAGGTACATAACGACGCAGCGTATGTACTTTCTTATTTATTAAGTATATTGCTGACTATAGTTTAATTTATGTAGATAACGGCGCAGCTTAAGTACTTTTCTATTTGATAAATTGTTGTTAAGTAAGCGTCTTCGATTCCACTTGCCTCGAGTACGCTTACTATTGATATTGTTGTATATGCGGTCAATGCCTGGCAAGCATACGGATAAATCGAAGGCAAAGTGCCGCCGATATGTGTGGTGTCAAATTCCCTTGTGTGTGGAATTATGCATTTGTTTGTAAACAATGCAATGCGCTTGGAAACAATTAGTGTGTTTGTATATACACTGCAATTTCAAATATAGAACCACTTATTATTATATTAATAATATGCATTGCCAATATAACTATCGCATATACATTACAGCCAGCATCGTCGGGTTTCTTTTGTTTTAACAGGAGGACGTATGTTATCTTTTGGTCTATTAGAGACGCCTCCGCGACGATAACTACCTCTACCGCGGGAACAGATTGATATTGTTAGTAATCAGGGTGTTATTATCCGAAAGGTGATAATTTAATTTCTAAGAACTCGACATCCCGGACTTATTTATTTCTTTTAAATAAAAATCCATTTAATTTATGGTTTAAATACAGTACTTTATTTAATTTACAACTTAAACCTTGTATTATATGTATGTGGTCCCGGATTTGCCACAAAGTAGCTTTATTTACATTTAGTAACAAAACAGTAAAATAATTATAATCTTAATGTTGCCATTTGCAACTTCAATTATGTTTAGTAACAAAACAGTACAATAGTTATAATCTTAATGTGGCCAATTGCAACTTTAATTATGTTTAGTGACAAAACAATACAATAGTTATAATCTTAATGTACTCAATTGCAACTTTACTTGTAGTTCGTAACACAACGATACACCTTTCAACTCACGGAAGAACTCACACTGCGTACAACCGTCTCGCACGACAACCCAACTCGAACTAACTCACTCGCTGGACTCTTTGCGACATTTTAATAGCGACGCAGAGTTGCCAACCCTACATATATATTAAAATTTGTTGAAATTAAAATGTATTATATATTTAAATTTTTAAAATTTATAAATACCTTTCAATTGACATATCTTACCCGATTTTCCTCGTAGGTCAAACTTTTTGTGAAAAATTTTGCATACCAATTTACTGAGAAAGCTTAATGCAGTAACCAAAAGACCAATTTAACCACAATAGTGAAATTAACTACTTTGTATCATAACTAAAACAAAAAAAAGTTGTGGTATTAAATTTTCTCCAGTTTCTTAGTGCGAAATTGCAAGGCAGTGTTGTGAACTATTTAACCTTTTAATACATACCTCTGCAAACCCCTGTACTGGCTACTTTTCTTATAGCCAATAGTGTGCCTTGATTGGTTACTGGAAGTAAACACAATAACCTTGCCATTGAATTGGTCCTTGAATACATAAGTATTGCAAGAGGGGTCTGCGCCATACGCATAAGCTGTAAAAGATTCAACATTGAATCTCAAACATTTGAAATTTAACCCGCACGCATTATTATATTGGGCATAAGAATACCGCAATATGCATTCCAAAATTTTTTTTAAAGTAAATTTATTTGTATATAAATTAATTGTATCAGATATATTATGAACTTCAAATTCAACATCCTTATTTTTGCATAGAAATGAAATACATCGTTTATTTTTAAGGTGTCTCTACCATGATCATACTTTGGTTTAAGGCTGAAGAATTATTCGATTTTTTCATCGCTTTAAAGGCCCAATACTAAAACTTTCATCATTAGCATTTTACTCAATTTGTATTATTATCAATGCTCAAACCTCCAATCATCTTTATACGATTGGAAATTTGTCTTTACCTTGCTTACATAACCCAACAAGTAGGTTATCCAACCAAGCCTCCAGAATGTCGCTAAATAGCAACAAACGGACACAGTGATGATGGTCACTGAAACATAAATATAAATACTTAACCCTACAAAAATTTTTGATGGATAATTTACCCCAACACAAAATAAATATATACACAAAAAAACCGTACGTGTTAAATAAAAATACATATATATATAAAAAACTAAAAAACTAAAAAACTGCAAAATCTAAAAACCTAAAAAATAACATATAAAAAAATATGTTATAATAATAATAAAACTAAAATATAAATTATGTAATAAAAAATAAATATAACAATTATTAGTACACAATATATAAACTTGTAGCCGTCAATATGTCAGTAAAAATAGCTTAAAGCAATTTTTTGTATTGGTTAAAAAACCAACAGAAAACAGTTTTCTAATAGTTTCCACTAACGCGTTTCGCCTGGTAACTAGCCAGGCTCATCAGAGTGGATTGAAAAATATAGTCTGTATTTATTATGCATTGTCCAGTATCCGTACATATAACCTATATATATACACATCATATAAAACATATTTACCTATTTACCACTAACCTCATATGTTAATACAGTCACCAATAAAAAACAAACAATTATATATAAAATAAAAATAAATATTAAACAATTATATATATATAAATCATACAATATAAGACATTTTAAAAAACTATTATTACAAATATAATAACTAATACAACCTACACAGAAGTATGGGAATCAAACTTTACCAGAACTATAAAATTCACCCAACTTTTAAACAGTAAAAAAATTATTATAAATATAATAACCCTACAATTTATACATATGTTTGGAAATCAACTTTTTATCAGAATTATATAATTTACTTAAATCTCAAACAATAAATAAATCGAATTGAACAAAATTGGAGTTATGCAATTCACTTAACTCTCAAACAATAAGAAAACTTAATTGAACAATATTGGAAATTACTGGAAAAAACCCACAGCTAACTCATAATTATAAAGTTTATCCAGACCATAACCAGTATAAAACCCAAAACTGACCAAAAATTAAAAAATGCTGAAAAAACCAAATAATCTACTGAAAACTTAAAATTAAAATTAAAAATAAAAATTGAAAAAATTGAAAAGTTACTGATTAAACCCATTTGTTGAAATTTGATTATTGTAACTTAGATTTATGAAATAAAAAAGACGTGCATTCATTTAATATTAGTATTTTATTACTCCAATTCAGATTTTAGAAAAAAGAAAAACGTGTTTACTCCACGAGGTTTAAAAACGCAAGAGAAAGGCAAAACAACAATAAGTGTTGCCACAATGTTAAAAGCGAATATTTTCAACACTCCCTCTCGCTTTTAGAAATTAAATTTTTACTTAGATATTAACAAAATTATTGATAAGATACAAAATTTTTTCTTTACTTAAAGGTTTTGTAAATACATCTGCTAACTGTTCATTCGTCTCCTTGTACTGCACATCAACTTTACCTTGATCCTGCATGTCGCAAGTGTAGAAATATTGAATGTTGATTGTCTGAAAAAACAATTGTTGGTGAACGCTGTTCATACCCACAATCACACAAAAGCTGCCTAAGCCAATTCGCTGCCTTAGTAGCTGCACAAAGTGCCACAAATTCTGCTTCCGTAGTTGATGTAGCAGTAATTGTTTGTTTGCGTGAGCTCCAAGCAATTGCTCCACCATTAAGAATGCAGCCCAACCAGAAATACTGCGCCTAGTATCCTTGTCGCCGCCCCAATCAGCATCAGAGTACATTGATAACTGTATGTGCTCTGAATGCATTTTAAAATGAATGCCATAATCAACTGTACCTTTCAAATATTTCAGAATCCTCTTCACTCCTTGCCAATGTGTTTCTGAGGGTTTTTCAAGATATCTGCTTAAAACTCCAACAATATAAGCAATGTCTGGTCTGGTACAAATCATTAAGTACATAAGTGATCCAACAGCTTCACGATACGGTATGTTTGATTTGTTGTTAGTTTTGTCGTCTTTTACAAAATTCATTCCGACTTCAGCTGGAGTTGACACAGGATGGCAATTCAAATGATTAAAACGTTCTAAAACTTTTTCTGAGTACACCTTTTGAAATAATTTTAATGTGCGTTTTTCTTTATCAATTTTAATTTGTAATCCAACGAAAAACTCTGCTTCGTGATATGTTATTTCAAATTCGATATGTAAATTATGCAGTAAGCTTTTAATGATTTCAGTATTATGACCACATATAAGCCCATCATCAACGTAAACTAATAAATATAAGACATCGTTATTCACTTCATATGTAAATACGCATGGATCTGCCCACGATTGCTTAAAACCAAAATTGGTGAGAAAATGTACAATTCGTTTGTTCCATTGCCTTGAAGCTTGTTTTAAGCCATACAAGCTCTTTTTCAGTAAACAAACTCGATCGTCTTTAGCAAAACCATTTGGCTGCTCCATGTATATAACTTCATCTAAATTACCATGTAGAAATGCAGTTTTCACGTCAAACTGTATGCTGTTCATATCACGAGCCGCAGCATTTGCAAGAACCGTCCTTACCGATTCATATCTAACAACCGGTGCAAAAACTTCATCGTAATCGACGCCATATTTCTGTGAGCATCCTCTCACCACTAAACGAGCTTTGTATTTTTCAATGTCACCATTAGTTTTAAACTTCTTTTTAAAAATCCAACGGTTTGAAATTACATGCATGTAATTTGTGCGAGGCACTAAAATCCAGGTCTTATTGGTTTCCAATGATTGAATTTCTTTGCTAATTGCGTCGGTCCATTTATCGTAGTCTTTGCTAGACAATGCCTCCTCAAGAGTTAATGGTTCAACATATGCAACACATAATTCAGCTACTGGTATTGACTGAGATGGATTTTGTGCCTTTATTGCACTTCTTGTTTGATATGGACTTCTTGTTAATATTGGAGATTTTATGACTTCTGGTGATTTCACATTTTGTTGCACCTCTTGTGTCTTTGTATTATCACCGTCATCAACGCGATTATTTATATCGCATTTTTCATACACCTCGTTGACTGTAGCAGGCGTTTCATTAAATATGACATCACGACGAATAATCACCCTTCTATTTGTAGGCTCGTACACCCTGTAAGCTTTACTACCTTCGTTGTAGCCGACCTTAATGCCTTTAAACGAGTTCTTTTCCCATTTTGTACGCTGCTCTTTTGGAATATGAACATACACATCACTACCAAAAACACGGAGGTGTGCCACTGAGGGTTTCCTTTTAAACCACAATTCGAATGGAGTGCATCCTCCAATCACATCTGAAGGTGTTCTATTTTTTAGATAAACTGCAATGTGTGTAGCATCAGCCCATAAATTTAATGGTAACTTTCTATTGTGAAGCATAGATTTCGCACTTTCAATTATTGTTCTGTTTTGTCGCTCAATGAATCCATTCTGTTCGGGTGCTCTTGGTGTTGTAACTTCGTGCTTGATGTTGTTTTTTAATAAAAAATTATTTACTTCTTTGTTGCAAAATTCAAGTCCACCATCCGCAGTGCTTCAATGTTTACGTTGTTAACTTATACTATATGATATATAAAAATAAAGATAAAAAAAATAAATAATAATTTACCTAATATTAATGTTGTTCTAAACTCGTCATGGTTCCATGCAGATACACTTTCAAATACTACGTCTGCGTTGTTATTCCAACCGGCAGGAGCACCACCTTGCTGACCTGTGTAACACAGAGAGTCGTTGAAGAATGGAACACGTCGTTTAGCTCTGTATCTAAAGAGTGAGATTGCAGAGAAGATAAGGACAGATGCCTGTTTATATGCTAAGCCCAGTGGCTTCTCTCTCATATATTGGCTTTAAAGCTCGACCGACATTTCGGGAGGCGTCTTGAATGCGTGGGTTAAAATCTACTATCGCTAATGAGCCTTGTGTAGTTGTCGCTTCCGCGTGAGCGTTATATGAGGACTGGGACGACTTAGCGGCAGTTCTGATACTGCGAGCAGTAGAGGGTAAATTACTGAAAGCCCTTCAAAATTGACGATTCCAGGGACGTCAAAGTCTACATGTATAACACCGTCGTTATTTTCGACGCTAGCTGATAATCCAGCGCTGATATAAGCTCTTACTTGCTCATCCGTTAGCGGTTCAGCTGGAGCCCAACCTAGCAGATTTCGGTTGGGTATATATTGAGGAGCAAGCTCTTCCTCTTCTTGAGGATTCGATGCATTGATTGTCCTGCTGATATGGCTAAATCCATGAATAATCTGTACACAGAAACAATGGGGATGGGAGTGTCTCGTAACTAATATGTGAGACGTCGTCTACTCGCCCAAAGTGGCCGGGGATGCCATTGACTGCGTCGGCTCGTAATGAGTCCTGGACCGAGATCCAGTATTTTCGCTCGTTATAGTCGGAGATGTTACCGATACCATCAAGATAATATCCTATTTCGTCCGGGATTACCATGGGGGGAGCTGCCTTTTGAGTGAGTGGTAGAAGTTCACTTCATTACCACGCGCTGACAAAACAAATTTTAGGCGCTTCCAAAGTAAAATCACACAGTAATATTGGAACTGGGAGTACGAAAGATGTTTCTGTAATGCGCGATCTTGGCGCGTCATCACCCTATATGTACTGGATACTATTTGCATGAATTGTGAGTAGTCGAGTTGAAAATGTCGATCTCTCTCACAAGGAACTCCCGATGACACACCATCAACTAGGATGGCGTCTGTAACCAATACGTCGTTTCGTTCGGCTGATGCCACGGTGCTTAAAGCACGCGGTACTATTTTAGGCTTAGAGGTGATTTTGCCTA
This sequence comes from Teleopsis dalmanni, assembly GCF_002237135.1. NCBI lineage: Eukaryota > Metazoa > Arthropoda > Insecta > Diptera > Diopsidae > Teleopsis > Teleopsis dalmanni. The sequence goes on along the minus strand of NC_051846.1, from coordinate 142,291,649 downwards.
ACGATTCAGCTAGACCTTGGGCCTTTGGCTATGCTTGCTGTTGTTGTGGTGGTATTACGTTATTTGAAGCTTGTGCCAATGGGTTTCTGCCTGGCGGCGATTCGTGGGTAACTTAATTGGTTTTATTTTGAGTGGCCGGCGGCGACGGTTCTGGCGCGGCGCAATGTTTGGCGCGGCTGCGGGGGCGGATTGCATGTTTTCTTGGTTTATTGGATTCATTATTTTTCGATCTTTAAACACTATTTTGGCGATACAAAATGGTAAATAATAAAAAAAAATTACGTACTGAATACAAAGAAGCAAAAAAATGAGTATAAATATAAATTAATTGACTTATTTGTTTTGCATCCCAGTTCCTACTGTATTTCATTTAGTGGTAAAATCAGACTTATGCTGGCGTCTCGATGTCGTATTTACTCACTGCTTATCTGCCTTTTGTCTTTTCTGCTTTAACGTTCTGCTTCTTTTGTTGATTCGCTACTTGTAATTTTTCTACGAAATTTTGATGCATCAGTTTCAATTGTGACTGGTAAATTATCATCGAACATACTTAAAGTTGGAGCATTAGCTATCATTTCTTTTGTTCATTTTAAACAATTTTCATGGATTGACTGCCACTCGAAAAATACACCTTGTTTAAGCAATTCTCTTAATGGCTGTGAAGTTTCGGATAAATTTGGTATATATTCTTGCAAATAATTCACCATACTCAACAGTTTTTGTAAATCTTTTTTATCTTTTGGCTTACTGATATTCATAATAGACATCTAGAAGGTAGTGTCGAAACTTTTCTATTGCCAGGTAGGCAGCCTTCACCTCCAGTATGTTGGGGTGTGAAGCTTTTAAATAAAAGAATAATTTGTATGTAAAAATATTTATTAATCATTGCATCCGTTTGGTATGCATGTCTGAATTAGAATGTGTACTTATGCTCTGCTTCATAAGCTTAGAGCTAAACTTAACATACAAAAATAGCTTACGTTAACACTTAATATGTATCTAAGGGAATGGTAAAGCATGCATACATAAAATCTTATCGCACACAGCGTGGTTTTAAATAACATGAAGGCATTGCTGCTTCATGTGAGCTTAAGCAACAGGAATGTGCTGGCCAGGCATAATTCATGTAGGTGTGCAATACTAAGTAAATTATATAGTCTTTTTAGACTATTTAGCAACAAAGTATATTTATTGAAGTTGCTTTATATATGTAAATGTATGTATACTACAATGTAACTGTGAAGTTTAAAATCACTTGACGTAGGTCTTTTACTCCAAAACACCACAGAATGTAGTTGTCCTTCAAATCTTTGGAATAACGCTGCCCCGAAACCATCTTTTGATGCATCTGTGTGAAATTCAATTGATGCATCTGTGTGTAATTCAATTGATGCATTTCTACAGTAAATTCTTAAAACAGGTTCACTGGTCAAGGGATTTTTCAACTGATTTACCGCATTCACTTCGGTTGCTTCAAATTTGAACATCACGACTTTTTTTAACAAATCGGTCAATGGGCGAGCAATGTGTTCGTAGCCTTTTATGAATTTTCTACAATACCCTGTTAGACCAAGAAATAATTGAACTGGTTTTACGTTTTTTGGAATTGGAAATTGTTTAACGGCAAGTGTTTTCTTTTTACCTGGCCAAACTTTATCGGCTTCAACCGTATGACCCAAAAATTTGATTCTCTCTTTTAGAAAATGGCACTTCTTCCATTTGATTAACAACTGATATTTTGCCGTTTCTTCCAGAACTGTCTTTAACTTTTACATTCCTCAGCAGTCTGTGCATAATTTATAATATCATCTATATATAGCTGCATTGTATCTTTGGAAATTAAATTATGCAATATATAATTAACGAATCTTATAAACACAGCCGGAGAGGTGCAGAACCCAAATGGTGCTCTGTTAAACTCAACTAAACCTTCCTTGGTAATAAACACCGTATACTTGCGGCTTGCTTCTACTGGTACGTGAAGGAAACTATTTTTCAAAGCCATTACAACTAAACCTTTGGCGGATTGCAGTTTATCAAGAACCATGCTGTCGAAAATCAACGCAAATTCGATATATACCGTCTTTCTTTTTTACTACGACTACTCTACTGCCATAGTCGAGAGTCGACTTTCGCACGATGCCTTTGTTCAACTAGTCGTTTACTTTTTTTTCACTGCTTCACATTCAATTGGTGGATAACGACAATTTTAAGTAATACAGGCCATTCAACTTTTGATTGTATTGGTCGATACTCCTTTATTAATGACTGTATTAATAGCTTAAACTGCTGAGAGACATGTATACCAGTTTCTTTAAAGTTTATCATACTTATCTGATTTATTTCAGCATACTCTTGCTGTACCGATAACTGTGAAAACGTAAACCCTTTCTCGTTCAATATAACACAAAACTTGGAGGTAAAATCAAAACCAAGCAAAGTGTCGTACACTATTTTATCATCTGGCAACACGACAAAACTTCGTTGAACTTCAACATCATCCATCTTAACAAAGCCCGTAACAATACCCAATGGCGTGGTATTTGTTTTACCCAGGCCACGTAAAACGGAGTGACACTTTTGCGTGTCCACATTCACTAATTTTTTACAAATGCTGTTTTTTACAATCGACACATCTGCCCCTATATCAACGAGACACGCCACTTCCACATTGTTCAATTTAATTGTTTTTATTCGGTCTTTTTTAATTCAACATGTACGTCTTGTTACGTTCAACATCTTCGGATATTTTTCTTGTGAGCGGAGTTAAGGTTTGGCACGGTGGCGAGGCCAGCTAGCTCGTCAGAAAAAGGGTTGGATTATTTACTCCGCTATAACACATTCGAACCGTAACAAAAAATAAAAAAAATCGTGCCAGAGAGTATTGTTAAAAAAAATTGCGATAAATGTGATCAAAGTAGATCAAACAAAAAAATAAGGAAAGTAAAAAGAACAAAAAAATATAAAAAAAACTATTTCATTGTAATACGCTGTCTACCAGTGTTATTCCGTATTGTCCCTGTCCTTGTTTGTCGGTTTGGACCTACCCACCCTCACTACTCTACCGTAGTTACCTTTGAGCTGAAGTAAAAGGTCCTACTATTCCTTACAGCTCCCTAATCTTATGGTCGTCCCTGTCCTGTCTAACTCATTTTTACCTTATCTAACATTGTCCCCTTTTTCACATTCACCTGTCATCTATATTTTCTGATCTTAAGCCATCATGTTTTGAAATTTTTCTTTTTCTACATTTGTTTTATATAACATGCCTAAGTAAAATTACCAAAAAAAAAAACAAAACCAATTTGTATTATATCTCTATATTTAGGTTCTAACCAAAATAAACAATAGAAAAATAATGTGAATTACAACTATATTAAATTAAATTTACATAATTTTTACGCCTAATTTGTTAAATAACATCATAGGAATGGAATTATTAGCATTAAAAAAAATACACAAAAAAATTAAATACTAAAAAAAAATAAAAAAAAAAAATAATTTGAAATTGAAGATAGACAAATTATATTAGACAAAAAAAATTAATAATAATGTTGGACTAAATATTATATATATATATAAACTTTAATTTTGTAAAGAAAAAGAAAGGTGCAATATGTATGTATAAATGCATCAACACTAAAAAAAACATAACAAAAGAAATCCTAATCGCGCTATGTGTTACACTCCTGAGTGCCCATGCCGCCTCACTGACATGGCGATCCCAGGTTTTCTGATCTTGTGTTATGAAAGATCGTAAAATTTGGAGCACACTACGGTTTACCCTTTTAGCTGCATTTGCCTGCGGAGCATAAAATCCCATTTTGACATGTGTGATTCCGTACTTCAAAAGCAGGTTCTTAAATTTTTCTGCTGTGAATTGTTTACCATTATCACTATGAATGTACACAGGTACCCCGAACACATGAAAAATGTCATTTTCAAGGTATTGAGTAACCTTAGCGGCCGTGGCTGCTTTCATTGGCTTTAAGAAAGTAAATTTCGTAAAGTGATCCAAACATACGAATAACATCGTGTTCTTTTCGTAACTCGGTCGGAACCCATAGTTTCCATGCCCTATTGTTGGAATTTATCAAATGTAGAACACACCTTTTCAATAAAACGCGTTGTTTTCTTTTCGAGTGTATAATCACAACTGTCGTTATTTATTAAATTAAATTATGTAAGACTAAATAAAAGCTTATTAAAGCTTGACAAAATATCTATATATGTGTAATGTTATTAACATTGTGGTAATTAACAATGAACCTGAAAGTTTGTCTCAAGAGGGGTAGAGACTGGGCGACACACACTCATACGATTTTTTTTTAAGAGCTGCAATACAAGTTGTTTTTGACTAATAGTCAAAGCACCAGTTGGATTTTCACGCTCCACTTCCATACCCAGAAAATGATTTATAGGACCCTTATTTACTATCTGAAAAACATTAGAGATTTTCTTTATTATTGCGCCCAACTCACCTAGGTCTGTACACACAAGTAACAAATCATCCACATACACTGCGATGATATTCAAACATTTATTGTTATTTTTTGTGTATACACATGGTTCGCTTCGGCATGAGACAAATCCTATTTTCTCCAATTCCTCATTCAATCTGGAATGCCACATTCGGCCTGATTTTTTGAGCTGAAGCACTTTATTATCGTCTTTCTCGAATAATTTCGGTTGCTCGATAAAAATTGTTTCTTCGAGATTACCATTCAAATATGCTGATGAAACATCAAGGTGATGGACATGAAGTTCATATTCTACTGCTATAGCTAAAATCATTCTTATGGTTTCGTATCTCACTACCGGTGAAAATATTTCAGTATAATTAACACCGTATTTTTGACTACAGCCCTTAGCGACCAATCGTGCTTTGTACCTCTCGATGTTTCCAGTTGCATCGAATTTCACTGCAAAAACCCATTTACAGCCGATAGCTTTTTGCCCTGTTGGTAGCTTCACCGCGTCCCATGTATGATTTTTTACCAATATATCATACTCCTGCATAGCGCGTCTCCAGTAAGCGGACTGTTCACTCTGTAGAGCTTCGAAGACTGTTTCTGGGACTACTATATCAGTTGACGTCTTGACTGGAGCTACTAAGTTTACAATATCACATTGTGGCCTTGGTCTTAAATTATAACCAGCTCTTGTACCAGTATAGTCTTCGGATTCTGGAAAATCAGGTATATCATCTTCCTGTGGTGTATTCATTTGACTACTTTCTTTGTTGGCAGTTCCGTTCTCCTCACTGTTTTTGAGATTTTCAGTTGGAATTTCAAATTCATTATCTGGAATATAGCGGTTAAGATTATTTGCACTTAATAAAGGTAGGAGATTAATATTGCTATTATCGTTTAAATTTTCAACGAAATACACATCGCGACTTACAACAAGCCTTTTATTTATTTTGTCATATAGCCGATATGCTTCGATTTTTCTGCATAGCCAACCCTAATCATTTCTTTGCCCTTTGGTCGAAATTTCTTTTTCTCAGTTTTATCAAGAGCTATCGCCAAGCAACCAAATACTCGCAAATGACTTACCACAGGTTTCTTTTCCCACCAAACCTCATATGGAGTCAAGTTCTTTATTGTTCTTGTTGGTGATCGGTTTCTTATATATGCTGCAGTGTTAATTGCTTCACCCCAGAAGTTTTTTTCGACACCTGCGTTTAAGATCATACTTCGTGCCATCTCTACTAAAGTTCTGTTGACTCTTTCAGCAACGCCATTCTGTTGTGGAGTATGAGGCACAGTCAATTGTCTAAGAATACCCTTTTCATTTAAATAATTATTAAATTCTGTATTTACGTATTCAGTGCCATTATCACTACGTAACATTTTAATTTTTTTACCTGTTTGGCATTCAATCATGCTTTTAAATGATTTGAAAACATTTAAAACTTCTGATTTTTGCCTTATAAAATAAACAAAAATATACCGCGAGTTGTCGTCTACGAAAGTAACAAAGTATCTGGATCCTCCGATTGAATTAACATTTATTGGTCCACAAACATCACTATGGACTAAGTCTAAAATATTTTTCGTTTTACTTTGAGACAATTGAAACGGTTTAATGTTGCATTTGCATTTAAGACACACTGTGCAGTTTATATGTTTTTGATCTGAATCAAATTTTAAACCCAGCACTAGTTGTTTATTTTTTAATTCGATTAAACTATTAATATTTAAGTGTCCGCACCGTCTATGCCACAGAACTAAATTATAATTTGCATTATTATTAAAAAACAATTGCATTTTTAAATCGATTGTTTTGTTTAATATTTCACAAAAAAATAATTGTTTTATTTGCTTTGCTTTTAACACAGTTTCACCGTTTTGATCATAAATATACGCGTTATTTTTATCGAATGTCACTTTGTAACCATTGTTTGCTGCCTTGCTTACAGAAACAAAATTACATTGCAATACCGGAATATACAACACATTTTTTAATATAAGTTCACCCATGTGACTTTTTATTCTCACGTTACCACGTCCTATAGCTTTGAGAAATTTATTACCTGCAAGCATTATTTTTTCACTGCACTGCTCAAAATCTTCAAACATTTCACGATGCGCGCACAAATGAGAAGTTGCGCCACTATCCAAGCACCAAGCTTTTTTATCTAGTACCGTGTTTTGACTAACTCCAAAAACAGAAAAAAATGTTTTTGAATATTCTCCAGAAACTTTTTCAGTTCTCTTAACAGAAGTTTCTCTTGATCTGCATTCTGCAGCGAAATGGCCTTTCTTCCCACATTTGTAACATTTAAAGTTACTCTTTTTTCTAAAATTTTTATCTCCTTTACCTCCGCTATATCTTTTGGTGTGCTCGTTGTTGGAATATTTATGGCTTGATGTAGCAACTAATGCTTGTACAATACCATCTGCTTCGACTGTTTCATTATGTTTTCTCCGCTCACTTTCTTCAAATAATTTTGTTTTTAAAGCACTAAGCTTTGGGAGCTGATCTCTTGTTTCTAACGCAACAACAAAGTTTTCATAACTTTTTGGCAAACTTGCTAAAATTATTATCACAAACAATTCTTCTTGCAATTCAAGGCCAATTTCTGAAAGTTGTTCAATGACCTTTTCGAAGCTCGCAATATACTGCTGCATGGAATCACCCTCACTCATGCGCATATATATCATTTTCTTAAACAAAGATACCTTTCTTATCGGTCCAGTGGGCTGATGAATTTCTCTTAATGCAGTCCAAGCGGATTTTGCGGTATTACATTTTTTTATATGTCCAATTTCTGAAGTTTTTATTGACAACGTTATTACCGCCAACGCCTTTTCATCGTTCAGTCTCCACTTTTCACATATATCCACATCTTTTCCATCCTTGGTCATTTCAGGCATTTTTTCACTTATAACACACCAGAACCCTTGGTGTATGAGGACACTCCTCATCTGGATACTCCATGAGTCGTAATTATTTTCATCCAGTTTATCAATATTATATATAGAATTCATATTACTTGAGTTAAGCCTGGGCCCATAACCTGTTGGAATTTATCAAATGTAGAACACACCTTTTCAATAAAACGCGTTGTTTTCTTTTCGAGTGTATAATCACAACTGTCGTTATTTATTAAATTAAATTATGTAAGACTAAATAAAAGGTTATTAAGGCTTGACAAAATATCTATATATGTGTAATGTTATTAACATTGTGGTAGGATTTAACTTCAACACCTATCTTCCTGAATTAAGCCACCCGTATTAAAATCTAAACGCTTGTACACGAACCCTTCAGATACAGTTAGTTCTGGTAGTTTTTCTTGGTCTGCAACTATCTTTTCTATGAGTTGTAAATATTCATCGGACTTGAAAAATTGCGAACTTAAATTTACCCCTAACTCTACTCTCTCCACTATCACTTCTTCCGTCGCGTAGCATTCTAATTCCGTTACACTGTAATTCGCTGAGTTCGGTTGAGCTTCGCAGACATATACGCAATGGGTCGTTCATCACCAAAATCATCTTTCTGAAATAGAACTCCACCCACTCCTTCCTTTGACGCATCACATTGTACGTAAAATCTTTTTGTAAAGTCAGGATTGGTGAGTACTGGTGCTGTTGACAAACTAGTTTTGTGCGCCTGAAACGCATGTCTGGCTTAATCTGACAGTATGAATTTTTTTATATTTGACTTTGTAAGACACTCGTGCAGTTGCGCAGCTATTGTGGCATAATCTTTTATAAACCTCCGATACCACCCTGTCATACCTAAAAATCGACGTAATTACCTTGGGGTCTTTGGTTCAGGGAATTCTTCCATAGCTGTGATTTTACCTTTATCGGTTCGCAAACACCCGTCGCCTACTATGAACCCTAGGTACTTGACTTCTTTGTAGCAAAATTTGCTCTTTTCTACGTTTATCGTAAGTTTATTTTTAGCTAAACAGGTAGCTACCTCCTCTAGAAGTTTGAGATGTGATTCAAAATCTACAGAGCATACTAACAGATCATCAAGATACACAAAAACACTTTCACGGAGCCTCGCTGGTATCACCTTGTATTATTTGGACAATTTTTGGATACATGTCCTGCTTCATTACATTTAAAACATTTTATTTCCATTTTACAATCTGCTTGTTTATGATCACTTGATCCACAATTAAAGAAATGGATTATTTTAAAACTGCGAATGTTTTTCTTGTTACCATTAAACTGTTGCTTCTCAGGATTGCTGATTTCTCCTACCCGCTCGAATATTTAATATTTCTCTCTGAGTTCTGTTATGGCTGCCTGTTGTTATTGGTGTGGTCCTTAGATGCCTAGCATGGCACGTTGGCAGGCCCGGCATGCTCGCCGGTTTTGGGGTGTGTTTCTTGGCATCTAATTACCACCGCAGACATCAAACAAAAATAAATAAAAATCGTGCCATTGACTAATTCTATATATATATGTCTATAAATCTATGGGAACCAATGGAGAACATTTTACCCCTCCCAGTAAGCCTACCTGTCTTTCACTCCTGTCAAATGTTTTATATGTATCATCAGTTTATTAACATTTCACCCTTATACATACCTCCTGGTATGTCCTTGTACTACTCATGGAGCCTATAATTTATATAGACATGATCAGGGTATTCATATAAAAAAAATTATGTCTATTATTTATATTTAAGAGCTACAAAAAAAAACTAAAAAAAAATAGAATTTAAAAATTGTACACCTTAAATATAAGTTTTATTTAATATATATTCATAATAAAAAAAATATATTACAATTTTCTGATATGTAAATTATTTATTTAATATTTAATTATTAATTATACAAATTATTTAATTATTGCGACTGCACTTCACGACTGCTGCTGCTGCTCGTTTACCACTATCTCTAACTGTTTTGTTCCACGTTTTGTAAGCAGTTCGTTTAGTTTTTAAGCTGGTTTAATAAGAAGTTCGTTTAATAAGAAGCTCGTTTAGTGAAAAGCTCGTTCAGTGATAACTTGTATAACAAATTATTATTTCTAATAAAATTTTCTTAATTGTTATTAGTATATTAATGCCAACAAAATAATAAAAAAAAATTTATAAGATATTTACAAAATAATTATAATACACAACAATGTACTGTAACGACACACTTTTTGTCGCTGATGACGTTGAGGTATACTTAGCCGTTGTCCAGGGGTCGTTACAATACTATTTCTTTTTACTTTCCCGAAGTCAAAAACAGTTGAATATATTTTATACAAAAAAGTATTTATATATATATATTTATTTATATTTTTTACAAAAATAAAAAGTATTTATATATATATATATATAAATAAAAGATATATATATGTAGTTTCAGTTTGTTAAACATTAAATTTATTTATAATTTAAATTAGTATTTTTAACATTAAATGAAGTTAATTTATATTTAATAATATATTATATTTATTCACACAAATGTGTTTTATTTTATTAACAAATCAACACGACTTAGAATACACAGCAACACGTCTTGTCTTTTTACTTCTCCTCCAACGACTGCTCATTCAAAATGCGTGCGACGCTAACGAACGCACATGAGAGTTGCTTTAATTTAGTAGTGAAAAAGGGTTTCGTTGTTTACTAATGAGATCCTACATATATTTATATATTTTGTTAGCTGGGGTATTAGAATTTTATGATAATTTTTCAATTCAATTCAACATTTATTTACTTCTGCTTCTGAACTTATAGTTGTAACAGAAGGAGGTTTGATGTATACTTATTTTTAATTTAAATTAAAAATATTACTAATTAGATTTAATAAAAATATTAGATAAAAACAAAAAAAAGGTTAAGTTAAATAAATAGTAGGGAAATAATTGTAATTTTGCAAAATCTTATTCGTTTATAATAAATGATCTGATTTTAAGACTATTTACTATATATGTGAATATTGCTTTAGATGATTGCGGATCAATGCAGTTGAAAATGAGAGATTTATTGTCTCTAAAGACTGTAAGTAAGAAACTAAGATGGTGATCTCTTACTGAGGAGTAAATAGGGCACTCAAACATAAAGTGATTCAACGTTTCTTCAGTTTTTAAATTACAAAGTGTACAAAGGTTGTTGATTTCGAGTCTATGAATTTGCCCGTTAATACAAAAACGAGTGCAGTGAGTTGATGACAACCGCAATTGGGCGATAACCTTTGCCATAAAAAATTGCTTACGGTCAAAGAGGTAGCAGGCAGGTTTGTCATCCAGGGCTCTTAATAAATTGCAATTCATGGATTGTGAGTTGGCGGATTTTAGAATGTCTTTGAATTTAAGATATCTATGATAGCGTTCAAGGGCCGTAGTTCGGTTATCAATCCAAGTTGCTGCAGTCGGTGTTTTCCACAAGTTTGTCATATTTACAACTTTAAGAAACTCATTAAATTGTGTAACCCAATTAAATTCACTTGTAGAAGAATTATTTACGTGTAGGTAAATGAGACGAAGGAGACATTGTTTGGGATATCTTGATTGGTCCATTTGGAGAATTCGTATAATGAAATCGATTGCGCGTTTGAAAACTCTATATGAGATTTTTACAAGGCCTAGTTCAAGTCTAAGTTCTGCATTGTTCGTAGCTTGGGGGAGTGCTAACAAACGTTTGTAGTACGTTGATTGAACGATTTCTAGTGATTCACAGTAACGTAGACCCCACACTTCTGATGCATATAAAAGTGTTACGGATACAGTACAGTCGAAAAGTTTAGCCCGACCTTCCCAAGAATCAGATTTAAATTTACTTATAGTTTGTATTGCCGTACCGAGCGCCATTTTCCCTTTTCTTATGGCAGTTTCTGCTGCACATTTGCCTAATGTGGAGCTTGAGAAATTTACTCCTAAGTATGTGTAGGACTTCACGACAGAAATTTTTTTGACATTTGTAAAAGAAATTTTCTGCTATTGGCCTTCCCCCTCTTCTAAAGTGGACAATTTGGGTTTTTTCCGTGTTTACAACAAGTTTGTTTTTTTCGCAGTAGCTTTCAAGTGCTAATAGAATTTTTCGTAAAATAATAGGGGACCTGGCTAGAACAACGGCGTCATCTGCAAAAAGCAGCATCAAAATATCGTGTAGACCATTAATATTGATCCCTTCAATATTTGCATTCCTTAGTTCTTTCTCAAGATCAGCAATAAACAATATGAAAAGGAGAGGACTGAGAATTTCTCCTTGGAGAACGCCTTCAGTAACAGAGATAGGATCGGAGTCTTTTTGTTGAAGTTTGATCACGAAGAAAGCCTTGTCGTAAATAGATTGGAGAATTTTAATTAGGCGCGAACTTATACCTTGCGAATGAAGTTTTTGCCAGAGCAGCATCTGGTCAATAGAATCAAATGCCCTTTTGAAATCAATAAAAAGTCCGTAAGCAGAGTTACTTTTTAGACGTAGATGTAATTGAATTGTTGTTTGAAGAGTAAAAATATTATCAGTACATGATCTTTTTTTTCTAAACCCATTTTGCGACTCAGGAATTTTATTGTGTTGTTCCGCCCATGGCAAGAGGCGATCATGCAGAATATGGGTAAAAATTTTTAAGATAATATTGCATAGAGCAATGCCTCTATAGTTTTCGGGTGAGTTTATATCACCTTTTTTGTGTAACATAACAAGTACGGATCGTGACCAAGAAGCTGGTGTGCTTCCAGTTAAGAGAATGTTATTGAATACAGACTGTAGGATATAAATCCATTGACTAGATAAATTCTTAAAGAACTCTGCCGTAATCGTATCTTCGCCTGGAGCCTTATTGATTTTGATTTTATTTATTGCTGTTTTTATTTCAATTATTGTTATTTCCGAATCCAGCGCTTCGATAAAGTTTTCAGACAGTATATGTTCAATGGTAGGACGAGGTGGATAAATTTGTTCGTAGAAGAATTTCCAAACAGAATTTGGTATGGGGTTGTTGACAAAAGGTTTTCGATTGTACGATTTAATAAGATTCCAAAAGTCTTTCGAACTTTTTACATTAAAGAACTTATTTTTGACCTTAATTTCATATTCCGTTCTTTTTTCAGACAGCATTTTTTTGTAATTTGCTTTTAAAACAATGTATACCGTTTTGGTTTCAGGTGAAAAGCTTTGACGCTTGCACTGTTTTAGGGCATGATTTAGATTTTTCTTTGAGGCCCGTAGCTCTGAGTCAAACCATGGCTGAGAAGTATAATAAGGAGGCATAAAGGATTTTGTAATTACCATTTCTGATGCTTGAGCTGATTTTTGTATGGAGGATATGATTAGATCACTTTGTTGGTCAATGGATAAAGAACAGAAGTGATGATTCATGTTTAATGATTCAAGACAACGGTTCATGTGCATTGTAAAAATGTCAAACTTTTTTGTATCCCATTTTAATCTGGTTTGCTTACAAGAAGTTACATTTATACAATTTATATTACTAGTGCCGATAGGTAATTCAAGTTTTAGGATTACCGGGAAATGGTCTGAGCCAGAAGCAAGCGCTTGTACTTCTAGGCTTTTTATAAATGGGATTGCAGCGACGTTGACCAAAATTAAATCAATAGTACTGTTTCCATTTTTGTTTGAAAATGTAAAACTTGCTGGGATGTCACCGTCTGTGCAACCGTTAAGCAAAATAAAGCCATTATTTTCTATAAATTCTAATATATTTTTACCACGCGTATTCAAGATTGAATCAAGAGATCTTCTTTTAGATATGAAAATAGAACTAATTTCAGATAAGAATTCTTGAGCACCCTCTTCACCCACTCTAGCGTTGAAGTCACCACCTATTATTAAAGGGATCCCTGCATATTTTTTAATTATTTCATCGATTAATGGTTGAAGCAATTCTAAAGCAATATTTATATCATAATGTGGTTTAATGTACAATGAACCTAAAATAAAATTAAAATTATTAATACAATAAAAGTTGAAAATCCACAAATTTGTTTTGCTTATTTCGCAACTTTTTGCTAAATTTTTTTTAACTAGAGATACAATACCACCACTAGCTCTACCAGTGGACTTTTCCCTTGTTGCTGAGACTGTCAGTGCATCATAGTTGCACCAAGGACTAAGGCTAGTATTGAAAGGTGTTGTTGACCAGGTTTCATAGATAGATATGATCTGCGAGTCAGCAATTTTTGGTTCGTTAAAAAGATTTGCAATACCGTGTACATTCCAAAAAGTTATTTGAAGCTTAAAAAGATTGTATGTAGATTCTGTATTCCATGATGTTGATGGAGCTTCCTCTGTAGTTGTTGTTAATGTGTTGTATTCGTTCTTTAGTTTTTTGCCATATGGTTGTTTTGATCTATCTCATTCATGATGCTTAATAAGTTAAGATTAAGGTTTTCAAGTTTGCTTCCATACATAAATTTGAGAGTAGTAGTTGCCTCTTCATTGCCACACTTTAGGATTCCATTTTTGTTCCATTTGCACCACTTGTTTCCAATGCGTATTCTATCATCTCGAACGAGTACCTTATGCGAACGATCTATCGAGAGAATTTGTTTCCTTATTAAAAGAAGAGCTTTTCTATGCCGTTGTCTGTCTTTGTTCAGGTCTTTTTCAATTCTAATCGTAGAGTTTGCAAGTTTGTGTATGTTTTGGAAAACTAGGCCAATCGATTCTTCTGACGTCATCTCTGCCAAGACGTTGATTTTATTTTCCCGCTGTGATATGACTCTAGCTTTACGAACTACAATGTTTATGCCAAGAGTTTCTTCACACAGTTTTGTGACAGCTTCCTTGGGTGGCAGCTGAACTGTTAGGCCTTTGAAAATTAGGTTTTTCTCCTTATTGGCGTCAATTAGCCGCATCAGCTCATCGTGGTCGGTTTGTTTTTCATGCTCCAATTTAATTATTTTTTCTTTTAAAGTTTTATTTTCTTCTGAAAGCTTTTCGACTATATGATTAAGGCTGATTATATTTGTGTTGACAGCCTCTAAATCGGATTTAGTAGCAATATCCCTCAATTTCTCATCTAGAATGCTCACCATTGTTTTTTGTATGTCCTGTAAAAGCTGCGTCACATCCATACTGCCAACAGATTGTAGGTCACCTTTATTAGGTGACACCTCTGAGATAGTACGTTTTGCTGCTGGGCCAGACATTGTATCATTCATTAATTTGGTGGATTTGGATGGAGGGCTTCTTTCAGTAGGCATTATATTTTCCGTGGTCAATTTCTTGGCAAGAATCTTTTTAGATTGTTAAATGGACGCGGTTTATAACGAAGATTATTAGATTTCTAAATATGTTTTTAAATATTGTTAACCAATATTTAATTTATTATGATAAGTTACTGAATACAACTACGAATCAAGATGTATGTAACTACCTTGACGTTATACCAAACTACTAGTCAAGACGTATGTACTACCTTGACGCTATACACGACTACTGGTCAAGACGTATATACTATCTTGACGCTATACACGACTACTGGTCAAGACGTATGTATTACCTTGACGTTATACAAAGCTACTAGTCAAATCTCCAAGAAGTATCGTTTACGATAATTATTTTCTTGGTGTAGAATTTTTACATTTTCTAAATCTGGCTCATGGTGTGTGGTAATACAATGTGAAGCAAAGGCTGTTTTGGCTTCCACACCGACCTTATTTTTTGTGTAGAATGGCTGTGTTTATGTCCAGCTATTCTTGTTTTTAATTTATTTTTGGTCGTCCCAACATATACTTGATCACATACGTCATACCCAACACCTTTGCAATTAATTTGGTATACTACGTTTGATTTGTCCAAGTTATTCATTTTTGTTTGGAATATTGGAATAGAGTGCGTTTATTATATTTCCAGATCTTTGTGTGATATTATAATTTGATTGGTCATGAATATTAGATGTCAATATTTGGTTAGAGAGTTAGGAATATGTATAATGCTTTTATACATTTTGTTATTCTTATTCCAAGTGCCATTCTTAAAGATGTTGATATTTTTGATAATCTTTTCCACATTGGAAGAGGGAAAATCATTTACCTTTAGAATTCTTCGAAATTCTTTCTGTAAATCATTATGGAACGTTGGATCGGTTAGATGTAGAGCTCGTTATTACTCACAAAATCGTTAGTACAATAAACGAAAATATTCGTATTTTATGCAACGAAAAATTTCGTACATACTACGAAAGTGATTTCGTACAATGTACTAAAGGTATTTTACGAAACCTTTCGTACAATTAACTAATTTTTTAGTAAAATGACAAATTAAATTTCGTATATAATACGAAAAGGTATGGTAAACTTACTATTGATTATGTTAGCCTTTATAGTAGCGACAAAAAGTATGCAACTTTTTGTATGTTACTATCTTGAACAAGAAAGGTAGGCGGTTACTTTTATTAAATTTTATTTAAATAATATATATTACAATAGTTTTATAATAAATTAAAATTATAAATAATAGGTAATTTAATTATAATAAAGTTGTTAAAATGTACGTCCTCTGGTTGGTTTGAACCTCTGAAAGTAATCATTTCATTTTTATTACTGTTTTCATTTGCAATTTTGTCAGTTCTAGCTTACCTGCAATTTTTTTCAACAACATTGTAGTTGTAGAGTGACAAGCTTTGTGGGGCATTTTATAGAATTGTTTGTTTATAAACTCCCACATTGGTTCCCAAGCAGGAGGGTACTTTGTTTTAAAAATTTGAAAAGCTTTGAAACAGACGTTAATAGCCATTGGAACACTATAAAATTTGTATTTTATATTTTTGAAATCACACATAACTGATGCAGGATTTTCTATGGTTCCAATCACAGATATGTATGGTGCAACTGAAGACGTTGTCAACAGTACCTTTTTGTAATTTTCTTCATATTCTGCGTAATTTGCGCAGATACAAATAAACGCATTTCGGCTTTCGTCAATACTGTAGAATTTGCGTTTGGTACTGGCACTTGTCGGATAACGTGATTTCGGAAGCATGGATTGTATGAGGCGAAAAACGCAAACACATAAAAAATCTGTAATTTAAATGTAAAATTTAATAAATTTAAGATATAATATAAATGACCAAAAATCTCAATACATCAAAGATGAAAGAGATGAGTCAGTATACAGCATTAATATAGGAAACTAACAACGAGTTCTTAATTATTTACCATTTTCCATTTCATTTTTATATTTTTGTATATTTTCCAGCATATCAGCGTCAACTTCATCAAAGGTAGAGTTTGGTATTACATTTTCTATATATATATATACCATAGATTTCATAAAACTTTCCATCCCATCTAAAAAATTTTTTTTGCCAAACATATAATTAAAATCAGATTTAATCTAAAAGGAATTATAACAGTAAAAACAATACACTTATTTAATATTAATACGTCGTACCAAACCAAAACCGTCAGGATCCATTCTTAATCCTGTAAATTATTGGCCATTCTTGAACCAATAATTTACTTGTTGACCCGTCACACATTTTGTTGATAAAAGCTAATCGGCTGTTAATACATCCCCGCCAGTGTTCCATTTTCTTCTCATATGAGATTAATTTTCGCTCATGAATTAATGCACGAATGTGGTGTGCCTCATCTGAGGTAATATTGTCGTCTCTGGGTTTTTTTGCGGCATTCTTCAAATTTGTTTTTGACTTACTTTGCAGGGCTTTTTTCCAATTCCTGTACTTTTGGTACAGTTTTCCTAAGGGAGCGGCATTCTTTCTGCTGACGTGATAGTAGCTCTATTTTGAAAAAATTTTAAAGAGTTTATCGTAAATAAAATGAAATCATTAAAGTAAGGTTATATTTCACCTCCTCTTCGCCCTGAAATGCTGTTGCAATTTGCTTTGCCAAATTTTCTGAGTCCTGTACCGAAAGATTATAATTTTCTTTAATGCAGTACTGCAGTATTGATTCACAAATTAGTTTTCGCTGGTTTTCTTCAAGTTTGTTATTACTTTTATAGCCTCGAGAACGCTTTTACCGTATGCATTTGATTAAATGATAATATTCAATTTAATAGTCGGTTTTTCTTGGTTTTCTATATTCGTATTTGACGGCTTTACAATTGTAATGGAATTGTGATCACTTACAGTCTTAATCCACTGAGACCAATGATGGAAAAACTCAATCTGAACACCAATAGATACTTTTGTATTATTAAAAAGAGTTTGCGCCTGAGCAGGTATGAGGTGTTTCAATACTGGCAAGTACAATACATACAAAAAAGTCGAGCATATCTCAATTAACAGATGCTTTAATTCTTCCTTGGCTTCGTCATTGAAGTAGGCGTTGAGTAAGTGACTACTAACATACAAATTGGTTTCTGTCATGTTTGTGCAACTTTATATAATATGAATTTATAGAGTATTAATTTTAACAATATTGTTTTGGTCGTATCATTTGCAAACCTCTTATAGTTTCATGCACATTAACAGGAGGTCCAGCTAAGGAAAGAATAGGAGTTATACAAATTTTATTACTTGGAAAAGATTTTTCTATTTCAAAAGACGTGAAATGTTTGTGGTACATTTTTATTTTTACTAATCTACATATCAAATATGGCTCTTTTTTCTCTGCAAATATAAGGGCTTCTAAGATTTCAAATATAGAAGCATTTTGTATGTTAGAATCGACATATTGACTTATATAATACCCAGCCTTATATTTTTTAGAACGAAAAATGCATTCGGAATAAGTTGCAAAATTGTGAAAAAATGAATTTTCTGTACGATATGCATTTATATCTTCCAAATATTCAGATTTATTTGATGACACGGTTGTACTGTTAATGATGCAGTACCTGAATTTAAAATTAGATACGCAAATTTAAGCTGAAATTTTTTAGCTAAGCATAAACAAATATTTTTTCTGCTCGAACAACATTTTGCGTACATTTTAAATTCTCTGTGTTTATTTTCAAATCTAAAGCTCCAATAAAACCTAGCGGGCCCCGATTGTAATATGATGTTGCAATAACGTAACATTAGATGATGTTTCGGCTTTAAAGTATCCTCGAAATAACGAATGTAATTTCTATGATGACATTTAATGAGATACTGTAAATGCCGAGCCATATCTGGTGTTATTTCAAATACAAGTATAATGTCAATAATGTCTAAAAAATTTAAATAAAATAGCCAAACTTCGTCATCATTTGGTACAAGGTCACCTACCATTAATGTAAAAAGTCGAACAAATGACATCATTTCGCGTGCTGTCATTTTTAATTGAAATGATTTTAAATGATTGTTTTTAATTTTCTGTGTTATATATTCTTTTTCTATTTCACCATAATTAAACAATTTTTTTCTTGTATTTAATACTTCCAGTGTAAAATATTGCTTCAGAATTAGATTCTGAATTATATGGCACATATTGTAATGACACACGCCTTCAAATATATCGTGCATTACATCTATAGCATAATTGCTTGTTACATGAAAGGATTCAATGGAATTAAATATACAATTTTCTCTAATACCTGTGACACACATGTTAGCAGTGTTCAACTCAACCATATAATTTTCAATATTCCTGATAGATTCTGGCTTAACTTGGCTCATTGAAACAGTACTTTGCTTATTTTCTTTACAAAACCGACAAAAGAATGGATGGTTGAAAGAGGTAGTGAACCCCAAAATTTCATTTAAACTCAGGTTGTCTCCAAGTATAAGACCTAACACAAAATGAATTCTTTTCACACCTTCAGAAGTAGAAATATTTACTCCTTCTGTTTCAAGTTTAATGAGTTCTTTGACAAGTGATGCTAAACAATTTTCATTTCCATACTCATTTCCATAAAATGCTTTCCTTTAATAACCGATGCTAAAAAAATTTCACAATTTCTAATTATTGGGAAACTATAATAAAAAAAAGACATTTGACAAACATGAGACCCAATAGGATTAATAATTTCAGCATTATCAAAATAAAGAAAAAATGGTAAAACAATTTTTCCAGAATCTTCAAAAGGTCTTTTCTTAACATTCCAAAGTTCACTTGTAATAAAGTATGCCTTTGATTCTGGATTTAAGTATTTTTCTGCAACGAATTTTAGTGTTTTCTGTAGTTGGTCATTTTTTTCGAAGATTTTTTTAAGCTGAAATGATAATGGAAGTAGAACCCCTTTTACGGTATCAATGTCATAACGAATTTCTCCGCTTTGGTAAATTGCATTTATTTCTTCATTAATTGTGAATTCCGTTATGGGCTGTATAAGTTCATGACTTAAAAACCGTTGGTTTGATTTGAAATTCGTATTGAACTTCGCAAATGCATTCTGTTATGTATCTTTCTTATATATTGTGTAATTTAATTTATTTATTTGGGTTTGGAAAAAATGTTATAAAAATTTTTTGTTGGTACTGATATATCTTGCATTTGTGCTGTTTCCACTATTTACACTTTTTATTTCGCCAAAATGTTATATATTTTTTCCATAAATCAAAGCGTTTGTTTAGTTTATTGTTTTTTCTATTTTTATAATTTTTTATTAAAAAAAAACAAGTGTAATTAAATTTGTATTGACAATTTATTAAACAATCCAATTACAAACTTTTATTGTATATTCAATTTAATTACCACTGTTCTTCATAATACTTATATTGTTTTCACTATATATGTTTTACTTTATACATTCATATATGTTTTTTATTATTCTGTTTTATTCTTTTTTTTTTTAAAAAAAAATCATACAATTCGGATTTTAAAAAATAAATTTATATAGCTAAGTTTTAATTCGATACGCAACTGCTTCTGCTTTCCACAACTCAACTGCCCAACCACTCTATTCTTTTTCTGCAAATCATCACGCCACCTCTACCATTCTTGCAAAACCAGACCAACCTTCTCTCTCAAAAACAAACAAAACATCACAGTTAATCTGATCTTGCAGGTGCGGTTTACAATATTAACCTTACAGTGGCGTGAGTAAATTAAATAACCTAACTTATTAAACTATAAACTATAATACATTAAATTATAATATATTGAATACATAGAAATAATATTAATAATTAATAATTATAAAAATAACAAATTATAATAATATTAATTATAATAAAAATATAATAATAATAATAAACATAGCACTTTTGCATTCAATAATAAATATATACAACATCCCTCCTCCTTTAAACAAAAACATTTCGGAATGAAATGTTTCAACAAAACAAAAAGAAAGTTATTTACAACACCGACTGTGACTAAGTAAAATTCCATTTTTAACCTTCATTCGGACTCATATGCTACAATTCCATTGCCTTTGGTTAAATACAAACGACAATATTTATTTCCCTCTATGTAATTTTAACAAATTATTATGCAAAATATTCTCACGACCCTTAATCATCAATTTTACGTTTACCGCAAACATCTACTACGTTATAAGGACCTTCCCATATAGGTGAGAATTGATTTACCCTACATTGACTCTTTAGCCAAACTCTATCCCCTATCTTGAACATTTTCTTCTTGGTTCCTTTGTCATAATATTTTTTAGCATGTAACTTTGCCGATTCTTGATTTTTCCTTACCAGCTCGTGTGCCCGCTTTATTTGGTATTTTAGAACTTTTGAATAGTCATCATCATTATAGAGCGGAGTTCCTCTTCTCCGCAGATTGACTGGAATCTCAACTTCAAACCCGAATAATGTCCGTGTTGGAGTTTGTTTGGTAGTGGTATCCACAGTGTTATTGTGTACCTGCATGGCGTGACAGAGCCACTCATCCCAATTAGTTCCATCCTCATTTACGGAACTTCTACGAAATTCCGCCAGAGTCCGATGACTTCTTTCCAATGCTCCATTTGATTGGGGGTGGTAGGGTGAAGTGTGCATCTTTTTAATACCTAAGATTTTACATGTTTCACTAAATCAAATATTTTTTCCATCGGGTTTGTTCCCAGGTCTATTTGTAACGGGGTAGGTGTTTTCACTCTATGACAAATATCCAATTCTCTTTTGAGATTGTTAACGTGAACTGTTATCAATCTTTTTCTTTACTATCACTAACTTTACGTGGGTCTGAACTATTACTTTGTTGATTTTTCAACTCTTTAATATGTTGCTCTGATTCCTCCAACAAATTTGTAAGTTCTGCAGCTCTCCCCTTGAGTTGCTCGCACTTTTTTTCCAGCCCACTCTTCGCTTCTGAGAGCTCCTTTAATGTCTTTTCTAACTCAGCACTCTTAAGACACTCGACACTGTCAATTAGTTCATTAATATATCCTAATTCGTCTATTTTTGACAATCTCCTATGCCTAATTGTATCTTTCGTCAACTGAATAAACTGTTTGTCTGAATTTAATTCTATGAGTTTCTCTCAAGCTTGAATTTGAGTCACCTCCAGATATCTTTTAAATTTTTCTAATTCCTGTTCTAGTTGATCAACCCGTTCCTCCATTTAATATCAACTATCATAATAATCTTTTATAACAGGGCCACAGAATTATAGCAGATGAATCATATCTTTGAATGAAGTCTCAATCAATAAGATTGATCCCAAATCCTCAATTCCGCTTTATTATTGAATTCGACCTACAATTTACATTAAAAACATTCCCTTTAATACACTTGAGGATTAATAATTAATTTAATATATGAATTTATATATTGATAAAATAAAATAATAATTATAATTATATATAAAATAAAATTAGTGTCTGTGATCAAACTTTCTAAAAATATTTTATGTTATCCTTATCAGAAACAAATGTTATTAATGATTCAATAATTGGATTTAGTATTTGAGTTCTTATATTTTTCTGTATATCCGATATATGCTTTCTTACAAAATTGTTTTTATTATGGAACATTAATGTAATATTAATGCAATTTTTCTCAATAGAAGTATCACAATTTAAATACGAATTTTCTGTAAACGAATTATCAGTTGACTGATATGAAGCATTAACACATGATGAACACTCTTCGATTTCGTCTAAATCATCTAAACTACTTGTAAATGTACTAGAATCAATCGATTGGTTTGAATCATTAATAAATGACAAACATTTTTCTATTTGGATTGAACTTGTTAAAGGCGCTCTATGTTGCAAGTGTTTCTTAACATGCCTACTAAAATTGGATTTACTTGAAAGAATTCTATTGCAACTATTTCCAAATGTACATACATACGTACTTACGTGGGACTTCTTTTTGGCACAAAAAGCATTTCATGATTAATATTTATTTATAACACTTTTAGGGAATCACAACTTTAATGACATGACAATGAAGACCTTTCTTTTTTAAAATATTCTAATTTTAATTCAATATTTATTTATTTTTTATAAAAATAATTAATTCACGGGCTAATTGGTCAGTTATTAAATAATGATATTTTTTAAAAAAAAAATTTTTTTTTTATTATTTAGTTTTATAATATTTTTATTGTCCAATATTTCGACTATAATATATAGGCATCATCATCATCATTATTTATTTTTTTTAAACATAACAAAAAAACGCTGTCTAGACTTCGTTGACGCTACCACGCTGCCGAATAAAAATTAAATCATAATAACTATGCACAAAACATCCGCACTCCACTTCTGTGTACAATAAACTGACAGCCTAAAATAGCAAATAATGCATTTTCAATAATTCGCTTTAAAAGATTGTTCGTACGGCTTCGTAAAAGTAAAAATTGCGATCGGCAAGCAGAAACACGTTTTGGTCGATGATCACCGCTTTGAACATTATTTACGAAATGCATTTAGTTCAATGTACGAATGATTGGTAACTATACGAATGTCATCTCAAAAAAAATTCGTAATACATACTAAATTTCGTAAAATGTACGAAAATTTAAGTTACGAATATAATTTTAGTAATTTTACGCAAGGAATTTTCTCTGTGTGGTATGGATGGTTTGAATAAAAATTGATGATTTTTCCTGCTGCAGTTGGTTTTTGATACCATTTGGTAAAGATGTAATTATTGCGTCTTAACAATTTGATATCAAGATAAGGAAGAATATTGTTTGTTTCTGCTTCCATAGTAAATTTAATATTTTTGTGGAAGTTATTTAATATTCTTAGAGTTTCATCAATTTTATCTGTTTTAACTACCCCAAACAGGTCGTCAACGTATTTCGACATGATTCCAGGCTTAGAGACAATTTCTTCAAAACAGTTATCTAATAACTCTTCCATAATAATATCTGCTATGATGGGTGAAATTGGGGAACCCATCGGCATCCCTTTTCTTTGTGTGTATAGTTTATTTTCGAAAATGAAATAATTATTATCTTTAAGACAAAAGTTTAATATATCAAAAAATAAGGCTTAATAGTTGTAAAGGTTTTTATTTTTTTCCATTTTTTCTCTATAATTTTTAAAGCCAACTAAAAGGAGGGAGGTATACTAGGAAATAAGGAAGTAACGTCAAAAGAGATCATTTTCTCATCATCGTATATGTAGGAATTGTTAATTTTATTTTTAAATTCTATTGCATACTTTACATTATCGTTAGACGTCAATATATGGACGCCATATATTGACATGATTTATACGCTGGTGAATTAACATTTGTACTGTTTGTTCAACGAAGGCCACCACACCAGACATCCATATTTTAATATTGGCCGAACGACGGCTGTGTAAAGCCAGAGAATCACTTTGGGCTGCAATCCCCAGCTCTTACCGTACATCCTTTTGCACGCATAGAATGCCACACAAGCTTTACGAATTCTTTCGTCGATGTTGGCTTTCCAGTTAAGTTTTGTGTCAAGAATTACTCCTAGATACTTAATTTTATGCGAAAGAGTTAATCTTTGGCCATTTAATCTTGGCAGCGGAAAGTTTGGAATTTTATATTTTTTGGTAAACAGTAACAGTTCTGTCTTAGATGGATTAACACCTACGTCACACTTTGAGGCCCATTTACTAAGGTTCAGAAAAGCGCCCTCCATGATGCTACTCAGCACCGAAGGGAACATGCCTGTTACCAGAAGGACAACATCATCCGCATACGCTACTGCTTTGACTCCACCCTAGTTAAGCCTTAAAAGCAGTGAGTTTATTGTTAAAATCCATAATAAGGGAGATAACACTCCCCCTTGTGGTGTAACCCTACTGACGCATTTCTTAATGCTAAAATTGCCCATCTCTGCATTGATGATTCTAAACCCAAGCATAGAATATGTTCATTTTGCTGAGAGCATCCTGAATGGCTACCACACTGACGTTATTAAAAGCTCCTTCTATATCTAAGAAGGCGGCTAAGGTAAATTGTTTACATCCAAGAGATTTCTCCACCACAGTAACAACCTCATGTAGTGCCGTTTCTGTGGATTTGCCTTTGAGATATGCATGTTGAGCTCTTGATATTTTAGCGAAACTGTGTAAAGATCTGATGTAAGCATCGATCAGTCTTTTCATAGTTTTAAGTAAGAATGAAGTAAGGCTGATGGGTCTATAATCTTTAGCCGTACTGTGGCCTGTTCTACCTGCTTTTAGAATAAAAACTACTCTTACTTGTCTTCAGCCGCTGGGGACATGATAATTGGTAAGATCCCGTCAGGACCCGGACTTTTATATGGAGAGAAGGAATCGATGGCCCATTTCATCCTTCTGATGATACCACTGACTGTATAGTCTCGCCAGAATTGGCTGAACGATACGGCAATACCTTTGTGGGATCACCCGAGGAACCAGAAAAATGGGTATCTACTAATAGTGAGAGGGATTCCGTTAGGGATTTAACTGGATTTCCATTTACTTTGTTAATGAGAGAGGGACAAGAGTGGCCATTTGCTAGCAGTTTGGCTAGTCTAGTCGATTCTTTAATGCTTTCAATTTGCTGGCAATGAGAATTCCATGACAATTTCTTGGATTCCCGAAGTGCTTTTTTGTAAACCCTAAGAGCATCCTTATATGGTGTCCAAACCTTGGTCCGATAGCTTTCGTTGAAAGCTCTTCTTGCATTCCTGCGGAGCAAAGAGAGCTTCTCGTTCCACCATGGTGGCCTACACTTCTTCGCATACGAGCGAGGACATGATGCTTCAAAGGAAGAAATACTATTATTTGTCAAAGAGTTGACCCTACACTAAAATTCCCTAATCGAGTTAATTGGAGCGGGGGCTATATTGATTTTGCTACTGAGCAATAACCTGAAAGTATCCCAGTTTGTCTCTCTGGGATTACTGTGAGATTGCTTAGCTACCTGAGAGTATCCATCACAAACATGATATATCTATGATCAGAGAAGGAGTTCCTGGCTGAAACTCAAAAGAGACTCACCTTAAAAAGAGACTCACCTCTATCATTAATTTCCAAGCTTCCCCACAAGGAGTGCCGGGCATTGGCGTCACAACCCATCAACAATGCTAGCTTCTTGGTCTGCGCGAAATTTTGGACTAAGAGTACTCCCTCTGGAGGTGAATCATCATTGTGTGGCATATAGGCGGATGTTACTAAAACCGCAGGTTTTAGCTTCCGCTCTATCCGGATGGTGGTGATATTTAAAGAGCTTAAATGAAAGCAGAGAAAAGCATTAAGGTGCGTTTTTGCTAAAATGCACGATCTAGGCTTACCCTGTCCTTTTTCAAAAAAAAGATTATACCCATTGCTGTTGAGCCCTTTGACACATGAGCTATGAACCCAGGGCTCTTGGATGATGGCAAGGTTGATGTCTTCCTCCCTGAGTAAGACAACCAGATTGTCCGTGGCACACTTAGAGTGTTTCAGGTTTATCTGCACGACCTTGGCCTTTGATACATCAACAAGGTTTGTTATCGATGATGAGGTTATCTAGCAGCTCACTAGTGCCCTCAACCTCATCCAAAATAATATCGGGTGGCGCGTTTTTGAAGATTTTAATTTTTGCCTTCCGGATGCCGTAATGCAGCTTGCAGTCATTAGCCTCAATGACTGGCAAGCATTCTTCGTTGATTAGAAGTAGGTATGATTGGCTGTTTTTGCGGTTCTTCGGTCTTGAGAACCGACCAGTCTTCCATCTGGATTTCTGGATTTTGTAGCTTTAGCTGCTGCAGAATAAGGTCAGGAGGACCAAGGTTTTTGGGTAACCATACGCGCGCTTGAGGCCTCGATGGAATTTTCGCCGCAGGGACAAGTTTGAGCTTTAAACCGTCCCAGTTCTCACTAATCTTAGTGATCGCCTTGCTGAGAAAACTCCGCGAATACTCGTCGTCGCATCTGATCACTCGGTGACCACGGACGATATCTGCACAGTCAAAAGAAGGAACGGACCCCGGATTAGTCATGCGCTCAGCCATAACCAATTCGGACAGTTTGGTCTCAATCAGCGCCCACCTCTCCATCAGCAGCTTGCCGTTAGAGTTGTGTTTGTCGATCAAGGCCACACTAAGATGATCTCTCGCCACTTCACTGAAGGAACGAGTAGCTTGTGCCGATCTTGACATTAACTTCCCATCCCCCGTTCCATCTTTGTGCCGCTTCGCCTCCTTGCCGGGATCTTCCTGAGATCTGTAACGCTTGCCGCCATCTCCGACGTTCCTGCCGGTGATAACAGACTGGCACAGACCTTCATCATGAAGATACTCCTCCACAACAGCGTCGGCTTCGTCTTGTTCATGGACCTTGCCTTCTTTTTTATTGCTCTCAATTTTTCTGAGCAAAGCTCCCGCTGATATCGATTTTTGCGTGCCATGTTGGTCGTTTTTTTTCGTGGTTTAGCATTGCTCTTACTGCTAAGACTGGCAGCTTTAAGCGTTGGCGTGCGGTTGGCAAACGGTCTACTTTGACTGGTAGACAGAATGCTGTCGATTTTTTTGGATGTTAATTGGATTGGGTTAGACGCCGGTGTACTGTGACTGGTACAACCGGTATTGGAATCGGCAACGATCTCGTCGTCCGATTTCAGCAATTCGTCCTCCGCAAGTTTGGTGGGTTTATACTCTCCAGTCACGAGTTCCGAGACATTATCGGAAGAATTCATATCATATGCATAATCGTCCACCTTACCCGGTAAGACAGGCGCGGCGGACCCGAGGATAGTTGGACGAAAGAAGCGACCACCACAGCAGCGTCCTATACCATGGCTAGACCAGTTACTCCCCAAGGCGGTCATATATTGGAGAGGCTCCGCAAAAATACAGTCGGACAGACCTCTTGACTGCAAATCTACACTCGGTGAGCACGGATCGCGTAACACTCCCGAGTTAAGGGGACCTTCAAACCATGATCATAAGCATTGAGTGGTGTGCAGCTATTAAAGAGCTAAGGACATTCACTCAATTCCTCCTGATCTTAGCTAGGCACCGTCCTGACAACGTACAGAACGAGAAAACTGTGTGACCCATTTCCAGACGGCACCGTCGTGGAGGGTTCAATAGAAGGATTTTTTGCCATCCAATTTTTGTTTTTTGTTTTTTTTTGTTTTTTTTTATATTGTGCGAATAATTGTCGCAAATCGACCTGCCGGATATCAAAGTTGTACGAAATTCATCGTGGTTCCAGGCGGGGACACTGTGTAATGAACCTAGTTTTTCGTAGCCGGGGTAGTTCTCAGCCTAGTCCAAGGTCTTACAAGAAAATTTATATTCGCGGGGACCCAGCGTTCAACCAATGTAATTTCCACCATCGTAAGTAAGATGCAACAAACTATTTCTTTTAATTCAAAATTTATTTTTATTTAACAATTTTGTGTATATATGTAAATGTGTAATATATATAACAATAAATGTATTAAAAAAAAAGGAAATTTACAAAATATCAATAACTTAGCAAATAATAGTATAATTGTTTTCAATATAAAAATTATTTAATCACATTTTAAGCTTCAAGTTTTTTTTATATTATTTGAACTTAGGTTTTTTTAATCATTTGAATTTCAATCGTTTTCTTTTTTTTATTTCGTTATTTAAGTTTTACAATAGTATTATCTTAGCAAAAAAAAATAGTTTAATTGTTTTCAATATAAAAATTATTTAATCACATTTCAAGCTTCAAGTTTTTTTTTTTTATATTATTTGAACTTAGGTTTTTTTTTAATCATTTGAATTTCAATCGTTTCTTTTTTTTTATTTCGTTATTTGAGTTTTACAATAGTATTATCTTAGCAAAAAAAAATAGTTTAATTGCTTTCAATATAAAAAGTATTTAATCACATTTTATTTCGTGAGAATTTACCTTACCCTTGCTGGTACATAATGGCGTACTATTCTGTTGATTGTAACGTCCAGCGACGATTATATAAAAAAAAAAAAACAGCAACCAGTGTATGTTTTGCCACGTATCGAGGGGACACCCAAGCCGCGCCACGTCCTTTGCTTATGGTGTCAACACTTTCGTTTATATATACGAAACTTGCACGGGTATAAATTGTTTTAATCGACCACTGTTAAAGCCGTCGATTATACTTTTTGTACTGTTGCTCTTTATCACTGTTTTTTTTTTTAATACCAGAGGCTTTCAATCTATATCGATGCGTACGATGCGTTAACTTTAAAATCCATCACCAACTAAGAAACAGCAGCTCCTCCGCCTGCCCCTTTTATTCTCTTTTTTTTTAACTGCATCGAGCAGACTTTCCCGCTAGCCGTTTTTGGGTCAATGCTCCCAACATTTCCCCTCATCAGGTGTTCTGTTGTCTTCTTTCCGAACTTCTGAAAGCTTTAGACTGCACTCGCAACTTATTTTTTTATTCGCCGCAACTTTTGACGATCAACCGAAAAATTGTATAAAACAAATTACAATGACATTTCTTTTTTTTCCTATTTTTGTTTTGATTAATTAAAAATAAATATTCAAAAAGGGGTTCAAGGTATGTATGACATTTTCCGATACATTAGTTTACATATCATCAAATTTATTTTTTTAACAGGAGCCTTCGATTCAATGTCTTCAAGTGAGCGTTGCTGTGATCATGCCATACCATGTAGGCAGCCATACCCACGACGTTGTGACAATTTAAAATTGCGAAAATTTTAATCGTTACAACTGTCATACACTGCGTCTGAGTTTAGGTGCCAATTGGGAGGCGCACCACCTTGCACTCCGGTATAGCATAGCGAGTCATTGAAGCCTTGTATATGTCGTTTGACGCGGTATCGAAATAGTGACACCGTTGAAAGAATATGCACGGATGTCTGCGCATATATTAACCCAGTGGCTTCGCGTTCGTATATAGGCCTGAGGGCTCGTCCAGCGTGCCGGGAAGCATCCTGTATGCGGGCATTAAATCCAACTACTGCTAGCGAACCTTGGGTCGCTGTTGCCTCCGCATGGGCATTATAAGTCGACTGGGACGACTTTGCTGCCGATAGTAACGACTGCAAGTAATAGCGGATACACAATGGGTAATCCCTCGAAGTTGGTGATCCCTGGAACGTCGAAAGTCACCTCGATCAATTGATCAACTCTTACAATCGTTGCATAAAGTCCAGCACTGTTGCATGCTCCGTCCTGTTCGTCGGTCAACGGTTCGGCGGGGCTCCAGCCCAACAAATTTCGATTTGGTATGTAATCACCAGTGGGCGCAAGCGTGAAGGGAAGATTCCATTCAGCTGCAACATTTATCGCTGGGAACATGGCGTGGCCCATGAAAACCGCCAAATCCTGCAGCATCTTATAAACTGCAACGTACGGAGACGGGAGCGTTTCATAGTTGATATGATTTAATTCGGAAATTGGGCCATAATGGCCGGGGACACCGTCGACTAAATTGGCGCGAGGTGAATCTTGGAGCGCTAGCCAATATTTGCGCTCATTATATGTATTACCTATGTATTACCATAGGAGGAAGTTGTCTCTTCAGGGCTTCATACGAGTTAACTCCTTGCCCACGCACAGTTTGCACGTATTTCAGACGCTTCCATAACAACACTACACAATAATACTGATATTGGGAGAATGACGTGTGGTTTTGCAGCGCTCGGTCTTGCCGTGTCATTACTCGATACGAGCTGGAAACTATTTGTATGTACTGCGAAAAGTCGAATTTAAACTGTCGATCATGTTCGCAGGGCACTTCTGACTAGATACCATCTACAAGTATGGCATCCGTAACCAGCACGTCGTTACGCTCAACCGATGCTACGGTTGTTAATACTCTCGGTAACATCTTTGGTTTGGTGTTTCTACCTACTGATGCAGAGAGGCCTTGTTCCCGGGGCTGAGCTAGATTTCGATGTTGTGGTGGTGGTATATTCATTGCTTGCTCTACGGGCGGCCTGTCTCCATGCATCTCCTGCGCAACCTGGTTGTTTTTTACTTGTTGCGGTCGGTGACGACGTGCAGGGCGCGGCGGCTGCTGGTGTTGAGGGGCGTTTACATTGTTGTTTTCACGATTTGGAAGATTCATTTTGGCGATCGCTGATCATTAAACCAAGTGGTAATTCAAAATGGTTCAAATGGATGGAATGATACTTATGATAAAAAATAAAATTAAATTAATTAACCCCACATTACAAACATCATAATAATACATCTTACTAGATCACAAATTGCCACTGCATCCATCTCCTGGACTAACATTAAAAATCCAACTTATATTACTATAAATATCCAAATTCCATTATAGAAACTATTCTGTAACTATTTTTAGACCAACCCGTATATCATAAACAGTTGATCCCAAGAGGTGAATACATCAACACACATGTGATCAAATCATTTAAAATACTTAAATTAATATATTTATTATATATCACTCCTATACAATATTCAATTCCATCATAACCAGCTATTCATAAATTACTAATGTCTAATCTATTGGCTATGTGGATGTTGTTAAACAACTATATATAAATATAGAATCAATAAGATACAATAACAAAATATAATAATAAACTAAATATATACAGCTGTGTTCATTGAAATAGCAGTGCCGATGACCTACTCTTTTTAGATTGTTTAATCTTATTATAAGGACCATTTTGGGACAAAATTTTTTTATATTTGCTAAATGTATTTATTTTCACATAACGTATAAATTTTTTCCTTTAATTTATTCAGTATTTTTCGAATATTGATAAATAATAAAATAAAATCGATAAATTGTGGTGTTCAGTGAAATAGCAGTGTTAACAAAAAAAAATCAAAAAATTTAATATAATTCATAAATAAACTTAATGATATTAAACAACATTTTGACAATGCCCTAATACTTAGTTGGGTATCCTTTATTGGCTATTACAGCTTCGTATCTACGTGGCATGAAGTCGACCAAGTCCTGGCAACGCTTGAGAGGAATCTGCTCCCATGCCTCTTGAACAATGTGCCAAAATTGCTACTTAGAAGACGGGGATTGCTTTGAGACATAGCGTTTGATGTCCCCCATAAGTTTTCTATACGGTTGAGATCCGGGGACTGAGCCGGTCATGGCATTAAATCGATCCTTGCTTGGCTAAGCCAATTTTTAGTCAATTTGCTGGTGTGTTTTGGATCGTTATCCTGCTGGAACGTCCATTTTAAGGGCATATTCCAACTGGCATATGGCAGCATAACGTTCCTTAATATATCCACGTACACATTTTGGTCCATGATCCCATCGATCATATGTATTGGGCCCACACCTCTATACGAAAAGCAGGCCCATACCAAAATTTTAAGGCCACCATACTTAACTGCTTTACAGTATTATTTGGAAGATACTCCATGTTTGGAAGTCGACGTAGATATTATCTAGAACCTGTTCCACCAAACAAGACCAGTTTAGACTAATCTGTCCAAAGGATATTACGCCATTTTGATATTGGCCAGTTCAAATGGCTTTTGGCAAACTCCAACCGCGCTTTAATATGCCTTTGATTAAACAATGGAACCTTTCGTCGCCTTCGCGCATTCAAATTTTCATTCAACAGTTGTCGTCGAATGGTAACGCCGCTAGAGGAATGCCTAGATTATTATTGGACAATTATAAGAGTCCAATATGTATCTTGTTAGATACATAATATTCCGTTGTGGGTACCAGATGTCAAAGTGCACAATATCGTTATGTTTTATAGGGGTTTCTGTTAGATTAAATGGATATTTGATGGGGGTTCTATCATATTTCGCTCTATTGCAAATGTCACAGTTGTTTATATATTTCTGTATTTGAGTTTGTAAATGCGGATTATAAAAATGTTGTTTTAATTCTAAAAATACTTCATTAATTCCGCGGTGATTGTTCTTTCTGTGCTCAACTTCTATTAGTTGTAATACTTTTTTTTTATCTGTGATATCCTCTAACATTGAACATGTCTTTAGTAGTTTTAATTGTCTACTATTCTCAAAGTATTTAATATAAAGATTTTGTAGTGTTAAATATATTTCTCTGTCAGGGCAGAATATAGCTATCAAGCCTTTGTTTGGAAATTATTCCCTCATGAAATTTAACATAAATTGTTCGTCTTTATCTTTAATGGTCAAATGGTGTCTTATTTTCTTTTTAAATAGTATCGTTGTTTTGACTGTATTTACACTACCTACGTTTATCACTACTTGATATTTAAATAAATTGATTGGTTTCTTTGATATTTAAATGAAATCTGCACTATCAGACTCTGCGCTGTGTATAGTTTGATTATCGTCAAATAATTTATTTAAATTTATAACCATCTTATCTACCTCTTCTGGTTTTATATTTATTCGGCTAAGACCATCTGCGACTACATGCTCTTTCCCTTTAATATACATGTAAAAGTTAATTTAATTCAAAATTAAAAATAGTTTATTTAAAAGTTAGTTTAACTCAAAAAATAATAACAATAATTGAAATTCAGGATAACTACCGACGACCGCTGCTGTTGACTGCTTAATCTTGACTACTGCTGCTGTTGACTGCTTAATCTTGACTACTGCTGCTGTTGACTGTTTAATCTTGACTACTGCTGCTGATTACTCACTCTCGCTTGACTTATACTACTGCTACTGTTTTACCGACTTCTGCTTGACTGCTTAATCGGTTTACATTCGGCCATCCTGTTCTCCATCATCGGTCCCAGATGACAATAGTTCCTCATTATTTTCTATGTATCTCCATAACTTCATATTATCTGAACTCGTATTTGAAATATTGGGTTCCTCCACGTCAGCTGTTTTGCGTACTTCGTACCGAGCATTACCCTTTACATTGGTGACTTCATACGGTCCTAGAAATTCACTTGCTATTTTTCGACCAGCCACGAACTGCGTACGCTTTATGGCTACCCAATCACCAACCTTGTAATTTGTATCTGCCTTTCGTTTCTTATTGTAGTTGTATTTGTAAAGTTCTTGAGCCCTTAGTATCTCTTCTCTCGCCTTTTCTCGTACTCGTTGTCGTTCCGTTTCAAAATCGTGCAACATTTCAGCCTGAAGAGCTTCTAAAACTTGGTCATCAATACCATTTCTCATACGTACCCCAAACATTAATTCAAAGGGTGTCGACTTTGTGGAGCTATGAATAGAAGAATTGATAGCTTTTTGCACGTTAGAAACGTACTTATATCATCCTTTGGGTTCAGCTGATGATAATTTAGATATTACGGCTAAAATTGTTCGGTTAACCCGTTCTATTTGCCCGTTACCTCGTGGAACTCCAGTAGTTGTCAGTACATGTTCGATACCGTTAGTATTTACAAATTCAACAAATGCATTCGATGTAAACGCAGCACCTCAGTCACTGATAATTCTTGCTGGTGAACCAAAAACATCCGACCATTTAGTCAAATGTCGCAAAACTTCTTCGTACCCCATTGATTTTGTGGCATATAGCCAAACAAACTTT
The DNA here is from genome assembly GCF_002237135.1 of Teleopsis dalmanni. Classification (NCBI taxonomy): domain Eukaryota; kingdom Metazoa; phylum Arthropoda; class Insecta; order Diptera; family Diopsidae; genus Teleopsis; species Teleopsis dalmanni. The sequence goes on along the minus strand of NC_051846.1, from coordinate 142,257,532 downwards.
GAAAATGCATCCACGACGGCGAAGATATATTTGTATTGTTTAGATGTTGCATCCATTGGCCCGAGATGGCCCGAGATGCAGCGTTTGTAGTGGTAAATCACCTTTTTCAATACAGTGTAGAAAACCTTCTTTCTTGCCTAATTTCTTCGTGTGCATTACGAATTACTTCTAATTCCATTGCTTTAGGTACTACTAATAAATCAACCCCGTTAACATTCTTATAAAGTACATCGCCTTTGATCTTAAAGTTTTCGTAAGATCTTGCTTTTAGTATTTCAAAAATAGCTTTCAAGTGTTCATCGCGATATTGAGCACTTTTTAGTCGAGCTGAAATCTCTGATGACACTGACAAAACTTGTGGATAGCGGCTTAAACAATCCACGTGCCGCAAGCTACTGCTGCTTCTGTGCTCAATTTCATAAGTGTAATCTTGCATGTGCATGATCCAGTTCGCAACGTCGTGTGGTATATCTGTTTTATTGACGGTTTGTTTAAATGCTCCGCAATCGGTTACTAATTTAAACGGAATACCCAATAAATAATGTCGAAATTTTTTCGTCGCAAGATAAGCGGCTTTAACTTCTAAAATGTAGCTATGTTGTTTCTCTTCACGTTCAGACGTTTTCTTACTCCAATATGCAATTGGGTGCATTTGCCCTTCAGTCTGTTGTAACAACGTCGCACCGAAACCGTCTTTTGAAGCGTCTGTGTGTAGCTCTGTTGGCGCATTCCAGCGATATATATGCAAAACCGGTTCCTGTGTAAGTATGTGCTTCAGCTTTTCTACCGTATTTAATTGTTCAACTTCCATCTTAAATGGCGTATCTTTTTCAAGCAGACTTGTGAGTGGACGTGCAATCTGTGCGTACCCTCTAACAAATTTTCTAAAATATCCTGTCAACCCCAAAAACGATTGAACAGCTTTAATGTTTGTCGGCGTTGGAAACTTCATTATGGCTTTAGTTTTGTTTTTACCGGGCCAAATTTTATTATTTTCGATGCAATGTCCTAAAAAATCAATCTTCGTTTGTAAAAAACTGCATTTTTTCCACTTTATTCTAAGGCCCCATTTTGCGGCTGTATTTAAAACCATTCGCATTTTACTCAAACATGATTCGACAGATTGCGCGTAAACTACAATATCGTCAATGTATAACTCCATTATATCTTGATTAATCAACGGCTGAAAAATACTGCTAATGTATCGAATAAATACGGCTGGCGAATTGCAAAATCCGAAAGGCGCTCTATTAAATTCATAAAGCCCATCCTTGGTAATGAAAGCTGTAAATTTTTTGCTGGACTCTTCAATTGGAACGTGAAAAAATCCGTTTTCCAAATCCATTGTCGTAAAAAACTTTGCTCCTTGCAACTTCAACATAACATCTTCGACAATAGGCATTGGGAATCGATCTTTGAGCACCATTGAATTCAACTTTCTAAAGTCTATGCAAACTCTGTATGTGTTATCTTTTTTTGTTGTGACCACAATTCTGCTCGCTACATTTGATTTGGACTTTCGCACGATACCCTGTTGTAACCACTGATCTATTTGATTTTTTACGAATTCTTGTTCAACTGGTGGCAATCTGCTAGGCGACTGATGAAATGGTTTCATGTTACTGTCTGGTGAAATTGTTAACATAACTGAGCTTTCGTCACTGATCTCTGCTGGCTTATAATTTTCTATTAATTCTTTCACCTCATCTTTATATTTTAATGGCACGTCTATCTCCAGCGCAGTTTCAATAATATTGTAAACATTGTATTCGGTTAAAAGTTCGTGTTCGTAACTTTGCTTAATATTTGTAAAAATATATCCATTTTCACTCGACGTATAACAAAATTTGCGCACAAGATCATAACCTAAAAGCATCTAAAATTTTGCAGTACCGTTTGGCACAACAACGATGTTTTGTTTTATTTTAAAATTGTCTATAGAAATTGTACCTATAAACTGTCCAATAGGTATTGTTTTTGCGTTACCGAAACCAAAAAGCGTTGTGTTATTTATCAAAAACACACTTCGTAATTATTGTGGCATCGGAGCCAGTGTCGATTAAACAATTAATTTTTAATTCGTTTATATGAACGCGTTTAACACGGTCTTCTTGAATAATTACATTGACACTCTTATTTATACGTGTACAATTTTTAGCTATGTGTCCCGATGTATTACATTTGAAACATTTTGTTGCCACTGTGCATTCTTTGTGTTTATGCTCAGTAGAGCCACAATTAAAACAATGTACTTTTATGGATTTATTCTGATATCCGTTTGTAGGTTTCTCGTATTTGTTTAAACGTTCAAAGATTTCAAATTCAGCCTTAAGTTCATTAAAAGTTTTACAGCGGTATAAAAAAAGTTTATGCTCATATCTGATTTTTAAACCATCGACCACATAACGAATCACTGAGATTGTGTCGACATTACCGCGAACTGCAATGCTTTTCATATGTAGGATATATTCAGCGAAGCTTTCACTTTCGCGTTTTTTCCTTTCCGCTAATTCTTTGTGAATATCAGCACTTGTATATTCCTTTTTAAACTCTGCTGTTAACATCTCTTTTAACTCTTCGTACTCACTAACTGTTACTGTTTCCAGGAATAATTTTGCGATTGATGTCATTTTTGCTCGTGCTTGCACGAATTTTTGTTTCGCACTGAGCCCGTATGCATCCGCATTTTTTTCAAAATTATCCAACCACCTTTCGATTGTTATTGAACTACCGTCAAAATCCGGAATTATTTTTTCGAAGTTTTCGGCTGATATTTTTTCATTTTTTTTTCTCTTCCTCTTCCTTGTTTATTTTGAGAGTAAGCAATTGTATCAATTGCTTTAAGTCTGTTTCGCTTTGCATTGTTTCTACGTTATTTTTTTCAACTTCTTCTACATCTTCGTATTCTGTGCTACTTCTGCTGCTATCCGCTGTTCTGAACTCTTCTGCTTCGTTTTTATTTTTGACTCTTGTCTGAATACGTCGCGACTTTCTGACGCCCTCCGTTATTTGTCCTTGAACACTTTTTGGTATGTTTGAAGACTTTTTTTCGTTCATTCGTTCTTTGGGCCGCTTGCGCGTTCACTTTTTACAACGCTATGTTCGTTCCCCTTCTTAAATGCAATAACTGTACCAGCACGTAGCTCGTACAAACGAAAAACTGTTAATAACAAATTATGCGACTCAATTTTAAAGATTCGTACACACTTTTAATTGTATTTTAGCGCTTTTTAGGTTGAGCCCCCAAATGTAAAAGTTAATTTAATTCAAAATTAATAATAGTTTATTTAAAAGTTAGTTTAACTCAAAAAATAATAACAATAATTGAAATTCAAGATAACTACCGACGACCGCTGCTGTTGACTGCTTAATCTTGACTACTGCTGCTGTTGACTGCTTAATCTTGACTACTGCTGCTGTTGACTGCTTAATCTTGACTACTGCTGCTGTTGACTGCTTAATCTTGACTACTGCTGCTGATTACTCACTCTCGACTGACTTATACTACTGCTACTGTTTTACCGACTTCTGCTTGACTGCTTAATCGGCTTACATCCATAATATCAAAACCATACTCGTTCAGTTTTATTTTCCATCTTTGTAATTTAGTGTTTGTCTCTTTTAGGTTGTGTAACTAAACTAGGGGTCTATGATCTGTATTAATAACGAATTTTCTTCGAAACAAATACATCTTAAAATACTTGGTTGCCCAAACTATTGCTAACAGTTCTTTCTCAATTATACTGTAGTTACATTCGTGACTATTTAATGTTCTACTAGCGTAGGCTATAGTCTTAGTCTCTTGCATTAATACTGCACCGAATGCAAAGTTACTGGCATCTGTTGTCAGTACAAATTTTTTATTAAAGTCGGGTCTCACGAGTATCGGGTCATTTTTTAATAATACTTTAAGTTTATTGAAGGCCTCTACATAATTTTGATCTTTCAAATTTATTTTAATATTCTTCTTTAAATATTTAACTAAGTGATGGGCAATTTTAGAATAATCTTTTATAAATTTCCTATAATATCCCGTAATTCCCAAAAAGGATTTTATTTCTTTATGAGTCCTTGGTAATTGAATCTTTTCAATTGCTAAAACTTTCTTTGGATTAGTTTTGATACCTTGGTCAGTTACTATGTGTCCTAAAAATTCTGTTTCCCGTGCACAGAATGTGCATTTATCTATTTGAAGTTTAAGATTGGTTAATACATTTAATACTTTGTTAAGTGATTCAAGGTGTTCTTCTAGGCTAGTTGAAAATATCATAATATCGTCTAAGTATACTAAATATATTTTCCCTATATGGTCTTTAAGTACAAGGTTCATTAGTCTATGAAATGTTGCGTGTGAATTTCGTAGACCAAATGGCATTCTTAACAATTCATAATGTCTAACAATTTCTTAACAATTTCATGTTGATGAAAACCCTTAGCTAAGTCCAACGTTGTGAAATACTGGCAGTTTCCTAACTTACTCAGTAGTTCTTCCATGTGCGGCATTGGAAATCTATCTTCGACTGTAATCTTATTCAGTTTGCGATAGTCGATTACTATACGCCATTTTTGAATTTCGGACTTATTTAACTTTTTTGGCACTATCCAGATTGGGCTATTATATGGACTATTAGAATTTCTTATTATTCCTTGCTGCAACATTTCTTCTATTTGTCTATTGACCTCATTGTTATGAACTTTAGGATAACGGTAGAATTTAGAGTAGACTCGAATTTCATTAAGAGTCGAGATTTTATGCTTAATATCATTAGAGAATGTGAGGTTGTCGCTTTCCTTGTAAAATAAGTTTTTATATTTGTTTAATGTTTTAAGTAGTGGGGTACTTTCATGTGATTGTAAGTGGTCGGTATTAACGAACGTTAATGAGTTATTTCTATTTATTTCATTATTGTAAACTTGTATTTCGTTTTCTATATAAGCCTGCGCATTATACGCTTCTTCACCCTTGGAGAGAAAAATAGTCAGTGTCGCCTTACTAGTTATTAATTGTCTGTTAGGTAGGTCTATTACGCTATTAATATCTTTTAAAAATTTATGCCTATCAATCCATCAAAATTTATGCTGAAGGCGCATTCCAGAAACTCACACAAGTAATTATTCTGATTAAACTCCTTAAATAAAGGGAATTTACAAATTTTATTTATGTTAACTATTTTATTCATAGCAGACACATTCACATTCACATCGTGTTTCCATTTAGGATGGCACACATTTTTATTTATGATACTAAATTCTGCGCCTGTGTCTATTATGAAGCGTAATGTTCTAACCGGATTATCTATCGTTATATAGGGTAAAAGTTTGTGGCTTGTGTTTGAAAATTTGCGTCTGTATTTCCAATATTTACAATTTGTTCTGCAACATTACCTATGTCCATAGGTTGAGGATAACTTTGGGTATCCCGAGACTGTCTTGTTTGATGAGTTGATGTACGATTATGAGTTTGAGATCTTTGATAATTTCCATTTCTATTATTATTGTTTGTTACACGGATTCTAGCAGTATTATTGTCGTTCATAAACTGTCTATTGTTATTATTATTATGTCTTTGATTGTAAAATCTATCACTATTATTGTAATTGTTGTTGTCAGTATAGTTGTTCATATTATTTCTATTGTATCTTGGATTGTGGTAATTATTACTTCGATTATTTCGATTATTATCATATTGTTGGGTTGTGTTCTGGTTACTAAAACTATTGCTAAATCTAGGTTGAGCTCTATTGTCTGAGTATCTCCTGTTTACAGGTTCATATTTTGTATAATTATGGTGTCTTGCTTCAGTTATCAATTTAAACGCCTCTTCTAGATCGTTTGGATTTCGCAAAAATATCAAGGTTTTTGTAGATTCTGGCAAGTGATCTCTAAATGTAATTAAACCTATTCTGTTTACTTCTTCCCTTGTATACTGTTCTTCATTGTGCGTCAAAATTCTATTATTTATTCGGTTTATTATATTAGTGATTTTAAAATAATAATTTTCAATTGTCCCTTGCAAGCTCAATGTTTTTAATTCGTCCATCAATTCAATACAAGTTGACTTTTCCCCATAATGTTTTTTCAAGGCGTTTTTTAATTCCTCCCAATTTGCAGATTGTTCCCTATGAACAATTTCCCTAGTTCCTCCTACGCATTTATTTTTTATATACGAAAAAATGATCAGTTTAGTGGAAGGCTCTAGGCTATTTACTAAGGGCGCTAAATTATCTATTTGTTGGATAAAATCCGATAATTGTGCCTGGTTCAGTACCATCAAAATCCCTAACATTTTTAATTAATTGTAATAAAAAATTTAACTGATTTATTGTATTGCTGTCCATTATTGCAACCAGCGTCAGTCTCACTTGCAATGGCACAAATAACAAAGGAATTTACAATATAAAGTATTAATACTATTATTACTAAATACTAAACTAATGTTAATAACTTTAATGAATATAATTGATTATTATTAATATAATCTCAATTAAAATTAATATAATCACAATTTAAATTATAATAAATAATAATAAAAAATATATTTGATATCACCACTTCTAGTATTAACCTCCTTTCTGGGGTTTATACATCCATGTGTTGCAGAAGTTGCAGCTGTTGTTGTATTTGTTGAAATTTAATTAGCATTAATCTACCAGCATCAACCTTTAATTAAGTTCACTTTACTTCCAATAAGTTAATATTTTAAATACGAGTATATATCTTCTGAACTGAATTTTCTTTCGTCTAATAGTACAACCATTATACTCATAGTTCTTTATGTGATTTTATCGACAAAGCCAAATACTTCATCACTTCAATTTTTTTATTCAGAATTTTTTTAATTGTGGCACTAATCGTCAATTAATTCAATGTACAATTTTAATTAATAATTTTGCCTATCAACCGAAATTTTCCTCGTCGCCAGTTTTGTATTTTAATTTATTTCCACAATTAAACACATTAATTTCTTATTGTTTATTATATTTATTTTTAAGAATGTTTATTTAATATTTATATATATTTATTATACATGGGTTCATACAACCTCCACTAATATATTTAACAATGCATACAGTTTTATATAAGAAAAAAATTAAAGGAAAAAAAGAAATTCGAAAAAAAGATTGACCCGTAGTGAAAGTCCAATTGATAATCCTACCTTTTATAAACCGATTTAAACCATGGCTCAAAGTTTCTTAAAGCTCACCTTACACGTGCTCTATACTTATTCAGCGGTCGCGAGAGCGTGAGAGCGAGAAGCTGCCAAATCTCTCCCGCATAATCGCTGTAGAAATCACATGTAAAGATCGCTTTAAAGTTCTTGGTTTAATGTACCCACTTAGAAATTAATGTCAATATGTGACTATATCACGCACTACTATGGTAACTTCAAAAATAAAGTAACGGGGCCATATGCAGAATGATGTTTTGAGAAAAGTCAAAATAACGGTTTTTTGCAAATAACTCCAAAAAGGGTACAGAAAATTTCCCTGTAGGAAATATAAATATAAATTAATAATATTAAAATAAGGAACTTGTTAAGGAACTTTTATACTGCTTTTCAACATATTCATAAAGATGTAAAGATAAACAGTCGACCTTCATTGGTAACCATCCGAGGCAATAAATTTACTCATTGAATTAACTCTCGTCTAAATCTTCATTTGAACTTAGAAATCTGTTGTGATTTTCGAGTTCTACGGAAAATTTCCCTGTAGGAAATATAAGTCTCGTCTTTGGAAAACAAAACTTTTAGTTATTTGTAAACTAGTGTAATTAATAGAAACCCTATAAAATAATAAATTCATAGAACAGTAAATAAAATAAATAAATAACAATGAATGAATTGTTAATAGATGGATAATTAGTAATTAATTATTAGTATATTATAAAACCTATATACCTAAATAAATTGTTAATAAATAATGCGGATATACTTATAGTTCACATCTACATTTCCTATAAATCATAAAAAATCCAAATATATCTTGATTATTATTATGCATATGATATAATACCTATATTACTACTTTATTCCTATCTTCAAAAAATATATTAGTGACATGCGGAATATCAAGTTATCCACATCTGTATAATTCTACTACATGGACAATCTATGATACTCTTATGATATTAGTATGTAACAATGCGGATACACTGTATGCTCACATCTATATTTCCTATAAGTCATGAACATACCACATGTATCTTGAACATTAGTGTGATAACGAACCTATCTATACCTCACTGTTATTAATATAATTAAACATACTATCCTAATATTCCAAACAAAATAATTTAATAATGTGATATTAGAATAATGAATAATAATAATAAAATATACTATTATAATAAAGTACAATTATATAAAACATTAATATAAATGTTTATACTTGTGTGAGTTCCAGAAACTCACACAAGTAATTGTTCTGATTAAACTCCTTAAATAAAGGGAATTTACAAATTTTATTTATGTTAACTATTTTATTCATAGCAGACACATTCACATTCACATCGTGTTTCCATTTAGGATGGCACACATTTTTATTTATGATACTAAATTCTGCGCCTGTGTCTATTATGAAGCGTAATGTTCTAACCGGATTATCTATCGTTATATAGGGTAAAAGTTTGTGGCTTGTGTTTGAAAATTTGCGTCTGTATTTCCAATATTTACAATTTGTTCTGCAACATTACCTATGTCCATAGGTTGAGGATAACTTTGGGTATCCCGAGACTGTCTTGTTTGATGAGTTGATGTACGATTATGAGTTTGAGATCTTTGATAATTTCCATTTCTATTATTATTGTTTGTTACACGGATTCTAGCAGTATTATTGTCGTTCATAAACTGTCTATTGTTATTATTATTATGTCTTTGATTGTAAAATCTATCACTATTATTGTAATTGTTGTTGTCAGTATAGTTGTTCATATTATTTCTATTGTATCTTGGATTGTGGTAATTATTACTTCGATTATTTCGATTATTATCATATTGTTGGGTTGTGTTCTGGTTACTAAAACTATTGCTAAATCTAGGTTGAGCTCTATTGTCTGAGTATCTCCTGTTTACAGGTTCATATTTTGTATAATTATGGTGTCTTGCTTCAGTTATCAATTTAAACGCCTCTTCTAGATCGTTTGGATTTCGCAAAAATATCAAGGTTTTTGTAGATTCTGGCAAGTGATCTCTAAATGTAATTAAACCTATTCTGTTTACTTCTTCCCTTGTATACTGTTCTTCATTGTGCGTCAAAATTCTATTATTTATTCGGTTTATTATATTAGTGATTTTAAAATAATAATTTTCAATTGTCCCTTGCAAGCTCAATGTTTTTAATTCGTCCATCAATTCAATACAAGTTGACTTTTCCCCATAATGTTTTTTCAAGGCGTTTTTTAATTCCTCCCAATTTGCAGATTGTTCCCTATGAACAATTTCCCTAGTTCCTCCTACGCATTTATTTTTTATATACGAAAAAATGATCAGTTTAGTGGAAGGCTCTAGGCTATTTACTAAGGGCGCTAAATTATCTATTTGTTGGATAAAATCCGATAATTGTGCCTGGTTCAGTACCATCAAAATCCCTAACATTTTTAATTAATTGTAATAAAAAATTTAACTGATTTATTGTATTGCTGTCCATTATTGCAACCAGCGTCAGTCTCACTTGCAATGGCACAAATAACAAAGGAATTTACAATATAAAGTATTAATACTATTATTACTAAATACTAAACTAATGTTAATAACTTTAATGAATATAATTGATTATTATTAATATAATCTCAATTAAAATTAATATAATCACAATTTAAATTATAATAAATAATAATAAAAAATATATTTGATATCACCACTTCTAGTATTAACCACCTTTCTGGGGTTTATACATCCATGTGTTGCAGAAGTTGCAGCTGTTGTTGTATTTGTTGAAATTTAATTAGCATTAATCTACCAGCATCAACCTTTAATTAAGTTCACTTTACTTCCAATAAGTTAATATTTTAAATACGAGTATATATCTTCTGAACTGAATTTTCTTTCGTCTAATAGTACAACCATTATACTCATAGTTCTTTATGTGATTTTATCGACAAAGCCAAATACTTCATCACTTCAATTTTTTTATTCAGAATTTTTTTAATTGTGGCACTAATCGTCAATTAATTCAATGTACAATTTTAATTAATAATTTTGCCTATCAACCGAAATTTTCCTCGTCGCCAGTTTTGTATTTTAATTTATTTCCACAATTAAACACATTAATTTCTTATTGTTTATTATATTTATTTTTAAGAATGTTTATTTAATATTTATATATATTTATTATACATGGGTTCATACAACCTCCACTAATATATTTAACAATGCATACAGTTTTATATAAGAAAAAAATTAAAGGAAAAAAAGAAATTCGAAAAAAAGATTGACCCGTAGTGAAAGTCCAATTGATAATCCTACCTTTTATAAACCGATTTAAACCATGGCTCAAAGTTTCTTAAAGCTCACCTTACACGTGCTCTATACTTATTCAGCGGTCGCGAGAGCGTGAGAGCGAGAAGCTGCCAAATCTCTCCCGCATAATCGCTGTAGAAATCACATGTAAAGATCGCTTTAAAGTTCTTGGTTTAATGTACCCACTTAGAAATTAATGTCAATATGTGACTATATCACGCACTACTATGGTAACTTCAAAAATAAAGTAACGGGGCCATATGCAGAATGATGTTTTGAGAAAAGTCAAAATAACGGTTTTTTGCAAATAACTCCAAAAAGGGTACAGAAAATTTCCCTGTAGGAAATATAAATATAAATTAATAATATTAAAATAAGGAACTTGTTAAGGAACTTTTATACTGCTTTTCAACATATTCATAAAGATGTAAAGATAAACAGTCGACCTTCATTGGTAACCATCCGAGGCAATAAATTTACTCATTGAATTAACTCTCGTCTAAATCTTCATTTGAACTTAGAAATCTGTTGTGATTTTCGAGTTCTACGGAAAATTTCCCTGTAGGAAATATAAGTCTCGTCTTTGGAAAACAAAACTTTTAGTTATTTGTAAACTAGTGTAATTAATAGAAACCCTATAAAATAATAAATTCATAGAACAGTAAATAAAATAAATAAATAACAATGAATGAATTGTTAATAGATGGATAATTAGTAATTAATTATTAGTATATTATAAAACCTATATACCTAAATAAATTGTTAATAAATAATGCGGATATACTTATAGTTCACATCTACATTTCCTATAAATCATAAAAAATCCAAATATATCTTGATTATTATTATGCATATGATATAATACCTATATTACTACTTTATTCCTATCTTCAAAAAATATATTAGTGACATGCGGAATATCAAGTTATCCACATCTGTATAATTCTACTACATGGACAATCTATGATACTCTTATGATATTAGTATGTAACAATGCGGATACACTGTATGCTCACATCTATATTTCCTATAAGTCATGAACATACCACATGTATCTTGAACATTAGTGTGATAACGAACCTATCTATACCTCACTGTTATTAATATAATTAAACATACTATCCTAATATTCCAAACAAAATAATTTAATAATGTGATATTAGAATAATGAATAATAATAATAAAATATACTATTATAATAAAGTACAATTATATAAAACATTAATATAAATGTTTATACTTGTGTGAGTTCCAGAAACTCACACAAGTAATTGTTCTGATTAAACTCCTTAAATAAAGGGAATTTACAAATTTTATTTATGTTAACTATTTTATTCATAGCAGACACATTCACATTCACATCGTGTTTCCATTTAGGATGGCACACATTTTTATTTATGATACTAAATTCTGCGCCTGTGTCTATTATGAAGCGTAATGTTCTAACCGGATTATCTATCGTTATATAGGGTAAAAGTTTGTGGCTTGTGTTTGAAAATTTGCGTCTGTATTTCCAATATTTACAATTTGTTCTGCAACATTACCTATGTCCATAGGTTGAGGATAACTTTGGGTATCCCGAGACTGTCTTGTTTGATGAGTTGATGTACGATTATGAGTTTGAGATCTTTGATAATTTCCATTTCTATTATTATTGTTTGTTACACGGATTCTAGCAGTATTATTGTCGTTCATAAACTGTCTATTGTTATTATTATTATGTCTTTGATTGTAAAATCTATCACTATTATTGTAATTGTTGTTGTCAGTATAGTTGTTCATATTATTTCTATTGTATCTTGGATTGTGGTAATTATTACTTCGATTATTTCGATTATTATCATATTGTTGGGTTGTGTTCTGGTTACTAAAACTATTGCTAAATCTAGGTTGAGCTCTATTGTCTGAGTATCTCCTGTTTACAGGTTCATATTTTGTATAATTATGGTGTCTTGCTTCAGTTATCAATTTAAACGCCTCTTCTAGATCGTTTGGATTTCGCAAAAATATCAAGGTTTTTGTAGATTCTGGCAAGTGATCTCTAAATGTAATTAAACCTATTCTGTTTACTTCTTCCCTTGTATACTGTTCTTCATTGTGCGTCAAAATTCTATTATTTATTCGGTTTATTATATTAGTGATTTTAAAATAATAATTTTCAATTGTCCCTTGCAAGCTCAATGTTTTTAATTCGTCCATCAATTCAATACAAGTTGACTTTTCCCCATAATGTTTTTTCAAGGCGTTTTTTAATTCCTCCCAATTTGCAGATTGTTCCCTATGAACAATTTCCCTAGTTCCTCCTACGCATTTATTTTTTATATACGAAAAAATGATCAGTTTAGTGGAAGGCTCTAGGCTATTTACTAAGGGCGCTAAATTATCTATTTGTTGGATAAAATCCGATAATTGTGCCTGGTTCAGTACCATCAAAATCCCTAACATTTTTAATTAATTGTAATAAAAAATTTAACTGATTTATTGTATTGCTGTCCATTATTGCAACCAGCGTCAGTCTCACTTGCAATGGCACAAATAACAAAGGAATTTACAATATAAAGTATTAATACTATTATTACTAAATACTAAACTAATGTTAATAACTTTAATGAATATAATTGATTATTATTAATATAATCTCAATTAAAATTAATATAATCACAATTTAAATTATAATAAATAATAATAAAAAATATATTTGATATCACCACTTCTAGTATTAACCTCCTTTCTGGGGTTTATACATCCATGTGTTGCAGAAGTTGCAGCTGTTGTTGTATTTGTTGAAATTTAATTAGCATTAATCTACCAGCATCAACCTTTAATTAAGTTCACTTTACTTCCAATAAGTTAATATTTTAAATACGAGTATATATCTTCTGAACTGAATTTTCTTTCGTCTAATAGTACAACCATTATACTCATAGTTCTTTATGTGATTTTATCGACAAAGCCAAATACTTCATCACTTCAATTTTTTTATTCAGAATTTTTTTAATTGTGGCACTAATCGTCAATTAATTCAATGTACAATTTTAATTAATAATTTTGCCTATCAACCGAAATTTTCCTCGTCGCCAGTTTTGTATTTTAATTTATTTCCACAATTAAACACATTAATTTCTTATTGTTTATTATATTTATTTTTAAGAATGTTTATTTAATATTTATATATATTTATTATACATGGGTTCATACAACCTCCACTAATATATTTAACAATGCATACAGTTTTATATAAGAAAAAAATTAAAGGAAAAAAAGAAATTCGAAAAAAAGATTGACCCGTAGTGAAAGTCCAATTGATAATCCTACCTTTTATAAACCGATTTAAACCATGGCTCAAAGTTTCTTAAAGCTCACCTTACACGTGCTCTATACTTATTCAGCGGTCGCGAGAGCGTGAGAGCGAGAAGCTGCCAAATCTCTCCCGCATAATCGCTGTAGAAATCACATGTAAAGATCGCTTTAAAGTTCTTGGTTTAATGTACCCACTTAGAAATTAATGTCAATATGTGACTATATCACGCACTACTATGGTAACTTCAAAAATAAAGTAACGGGGCCATATGCAGAATGATGTTTTGAGAAAAGTCAAAATAACGGTTTTTTGCAAATAACTCCAAAAAGGGTACAGAAAATTTCCCTGTAGGAAATATAAATATAAATTAATAATATTAAAATAAGGAACTTGTTAAGGAACTTTTATACTGCTTTTCAACATATTCATAAAGATGTAAAGATAAACAGTCGACCTTCATTGGTAACCATCCGAGGCAATAAATTTACTCATTGAATTAACTCTCGTCTAAATCTTCATTTGAACTTAGAAATCTGTTGTGATTTTCGAGTTCTACGGAAAATTTCCCTGTAGGAAATATAAGTCTCGTCTTTGGAAAACAAAACTTTTAGTTATTTGTAAACTAGTGTAATTAATAGAAACCCTATAAAATAATAAATTCATAGAACAGTAAATAAAATAAATAAATAACAATGAATGAATTGTTAATAGATGGATAATTAGTAATTAATTATTAGTATATTATAAAACCTATATACCTAAATAAATTGTTAATAAATAATGCGGATATACTTATAGTTCACATCTACATTTCCTATAAATCATAAAAAATCCAAATATATCTTGATTATTATTATGCATATGATATAATACCTATATTACTACTTTATTCCTATCTTCAAAAAATATATTAGTGACATGCGGAATATCAAGTTATCCACATCTGTATAATTCTACTACATGGACAATCTATGATACTCTTATGATATTAGTATGTAACAATGCGGATACACTGTATGCTCACATCTATATTTCCTATAAGTCATGAACATACCACATGTATCTTGAACATTAGTGTGATAACGAACCTATCTATACCTCACTGTTATTAATATAATTAAACATACTATCCTAATATTCCAAACAAAATAATTTAATAATGTGATATTAGAATAATGAATAATAATAATAAAATATACTATTATAATAAAGTACAATTATATAAAACATTAATATAAATGTTTATACTTGTGTGAGTTCCAGAAACTCACACAAGTAATTGTTCTGATTAAACTCCTTAAATAAAGGGAATTTACAAATTTTATTTATGTTAACTATTTTATTCATAGCAGACACATTCACATTCACATCGTGTTTCCATTTAGGATGGCACACATTTTTATTTATGATACTAAATTCTGCGCCTGTGTCTATTATGAAGCGTAATGTTCTAACCGGATTATCTATCGTTATATAGGGTAAAAGTTTGTGGCTTGTGTTTGAAAATTTGCGTCTGTATTTCCAATATTTACAATTTGTTCTGCAACATTACCTATGTCCATAGGTTGAGGATAACTTTGGGTATCCCGAGACTGTCTTGTTTGATGAGTTGATGTACGATTATGAGTTTGAGATCTTTGATAATTTCCATTTCTATTATTATTGTTTGTTACACGGATTCTAGCAGTATTATTGTCGTTCATAAACTGTCTATTGTTATTATTATTATGTCTTTGATTGTAAAATCTATCACTATTATTGTAATTGTTGTTGTCAGTATAGTTGTTCATATTATTTCTATTGTATCTTGGATTGTGGTAATTATTACTTCGATTATTTCGATTATTATCATATTGTTGGGTTGTGTTCTGGTTACTAAAACTATTGCTAAATCTAGGTTGAGCTCTATTGTCTGAGTATCTCCTGTTTACAGGTTCATATTTTGTATAATTATGGTGTCTTGCTTCAGTTATCAATTTAAACGCCTCTTCTAGATCGTTTGGATTTCGCAAAAATATCAAGGTTTTTGTAGATTCTGGCAAGTGATCTCTAAATGTAATTAAACCTATTCTGTTTACTTCTTCCCTTGTATACTGTTCTTCATTGTGCGTCAAAATTCTATTATTTATTCGGTTTATTATATTAGTGATTTTAAAATAATAATTTTCAATTGTCCCTTGCAAGCTCAATGTTTTTAATTCGTCCATCAATTCAATACAAGTTGACTTTTCCCCATAATGTTTTTTCAAGGCGTTTTTTAATTCCTCCCAATTTGCAGATTGTTCCCTATGAACAATTTCCCTAGTTCCTCCTACGCATTTATTTTTTATATACGAAAAAATGATCAGTTTAGTGGAAGGCTCTAGGCTATTTACTAAGGGCGCTAAATTATCTATTTGTTGGATAAAATCCGATAATTGTGCCTGGTTCAGTACCATCAAAATCCCTAACATTTTTAATTAATTGTAATAAAAAATTTAACTGATTTATTGTATTGCTGTCCATTATTGCAACCAGCGTCAGTCTCACTTGCAATGGCACAAATAACAAAGGAATTTACAATATAAAGTATTAATACTATTATTACTAAATACTAAACTAATGTTAATAACTTTAATGAATATAATTGATTATTATTAATATAATCTCAATTAAAATTAATATAATCACAATTTAAATTATAATAAATAATAATAAAAAATATATTTGATATCACCACTTCTAGTATTAACCTCCTTTCTGGGGTTTATACATCCATGTGTTGCAGAAGTTGCAGCTGTTGTTGTATTTGTTGAAATTTAATTAGCATTAATCTACCAGCATCAACCTTTAATTAAGTTCACTTTACTTCCAATAAGTTAATATTTTAAATACGAGTATATATCTTCTGAACTGAATTTTCTTTCGTCTAATAGTACAACCATTATACTCATAGTTCTTTATGTGATTTTATCGACAAAGCCAAATACTTCATCACTTCAATTTTTTTATTCAGAATTTTTTTAATTGTGGCACTAATCGTCAATTAATTCAATGTACAATTTTAATTAATAATTTTGCCTATCAACCGAAATTTTCCTCGTCGCCAGTTTTGTATTTTAATTTATTTCCACAATTAAACACATTAATTTCTTATTGTTTATTATATTTATTTTTAAGAATGTTTATTTAATATTTATATATATTTATTATACATGGGTTCATACAACCTCCACTAATATATTTAACAATGCATACAGTTTTATATAAGAAAAAAATTAAAGGAAAAAAAGAAATTCGAAAAAAAGATTGACCCGTAGTGAAAGTCCAATTGATAATCCTACCTTTTATAAACCGATTTAAACCATGGCTCAAAGTTTCTTAAAGCTCACCTTACACGTGCTCTATACTTATTCAGCGGTCGCGAGAGCGTGAGAGCGAGAAGCTGCCAAATCTCTCCCGCATAATCGCTGTAGAAATCACATGTAAAGATCGCTTTAAAGTTCTTGGTTTAATGTACCCACTTAGAAATTAATGTCAATATGTGACTATATCACGCACTACTATGGTAACTTCAAAAATAAAGTAACGGGGCCATATGCAGAATGATGTTTTGAGAAAAGTCAAAATAACGGTTTTTTGCAAATAACTCCAAAAAGGGTACAGAAAATTTCCCTGTAGGAAATATAAATATAAATTAATAATATTAAAATAAGGAACTTGTTAAGGAACTTTTATACTGCTTTTCAACATATTCATAAAGATGTAAAGATAAACAGTCGACCTTCATTGGTAACCATCCGAGGCAATAAATTTACTCATTGAATTAACTCTCGTCTAAATCTTCATTTGAACTTAGAAATCTGTTGTGATTTTCGAGTTCTACGGAAAATTTCCCTGTAGGAAATATAAGTCTCGTCTTTGGAAAACAAAACTTTTAGTTATTTGTAAACTAGTGTAATTAATAGAAACCCTATAAAATAATAAATTCATAGAACAGTAAATAAAATAAATAAATAACAATGAATGAATTGTTAATAGATGGATAATTAGTAATTAATTATTAGTATATTATAAAACCTATATACCTAAATAAATTGTTAATAAATAATGCGGATATACTTATAGTTCACATCTACATTTCCTATAAATCATAAAAAATCCAAATATATCTTGATTATTATTATGCATATGATATAATACCTATATTACTACTTTATTCCTATCTTCAAAAAATATATTAGTGACATGCGGAATATCAAGTTATCCACATCTGTATAATTCTACTACATGGACAATCTATGATACTCTTATGATATTAGTATGTAACAATGCGGATACACTGTATGCTCACATCTATATTTCCTATAAGTCATGAACATACCACATGTATCTTGAACATTAGTGTGATAACGAACCTATCTATACCTCACTGTTATTAATATAATTAAACATACTATCCTAATATTCCAAACAAAATAATTTAATAATGTGATATTAGAATAATGAATAATAATAATAAAATATACTATTATAATAAAGTACAATTATATAAAACATTAATATAAATGTTTATACTTGTGTGAGTTCCAGAAACTCACACAAGTAATTGTTCTGATTAAACTCCTTAAATAAAGGGAATTTACAAATTTTATTTATGTTAACTATTTTATTCATAGCAGACACATTCACATTCACATCGTGTTTCCATTTAGGATGGCACACATTTTTATTTATGATACTAAATTCTGCGCCTGTGTCTATTATGAAGCGTAATGTTCTAACCGGATTATCTATCGTTATATAGGGTAAAAGTTTGTGGCTTGTGTTTGAAAATTTGCGTCTGTATTTCCAATATTTACAATTTGTTCTGCAACATTACCTATGTCCATAGGTTGAGGATAACTTTGGGTATCCCGAGACTGTCTTGTTTGATGAGTTGATGTACGATTATGAGTTTGAGATCTTTGATAATTTCCATTTCTATTATTATTGTTTGTTACACGGATTCTAGCAGTATTATTGTCGTTCATAAACTGTCTATTGTTATTATTATTATGTCTTTGATTGTAAAATCTATCACTATTATTGTAATTGTTGTTGTCAGTATAGTTGTTCATATTATTTCTATTGTATCTTGGATTGTGGTAATTATTACTTCGATTATTTCGATTATTATCATATTGTTGGGTTGTGTTCTGGTTACTAAAACTATTGCTAAATCTAGGTTGAGCTCTATTGTCTGAGTATCTCCTGTTTACAGGTTCATATTTTGTATAATTATGGTGTCTTGCTTCAGTTATCAATTTAAACGCCTCTTCTAGATCGTTTGGATTTCGCAAAAATATCAAGGTTTTTGTAGATTCTGGCAAGTGATCTCTAAATGTAATTAAACCTATTCTGTTTACTTCTTCCCTTGTATACTGTTCTTCATTGTGCGTCAAAATTCTATTATTTATTCGGTTTATTATATTAGTGATTTTAAAATAATAATTTTCAATTGTCCCTTGCAAGCTCAATGTTTTTAATTCGTCCATCAATTCAATACAAGTTGACTTTTCCCCATAATGTTTTTTCAAGGCGTTTTTTAATTCCTCCCAATTTGCAGATTGTTCCCTATGAACAATTTCCCTAGTTCCTCCTACGCATTTATTTTTTATATACGAAAAAATGATCAGTTTAGTGGAAGGCTCTAGGCTATTTACTAAGGGCGCTAAATTATCTATTTGTTGGATAAAATCCGATAATTGTGCCTGGTTCAGTACCATCAAAATCCCTAACATTTTTAATTAATTGTAATAAAAAATTTAACTGATTTATTGTATTGCTGTCCATTATTGCAACCAGCGTCAGTCTCACTTGCAATGGCACAAATAACAAAGGAATTTACAATATAAAGTATTAATACTATTATTACTAAATACTAAACTAATGTTAATAACTTTAATGAATATAATTGATTATTATTAATATAATCTCAATTAAAATTAATATAATCACAATTTAAATTATAATAAATAATAATAAAAAATATATTTGATATCACCACTTCTAGTATTAACCACCTTTCTGGGGTTTATACATCCATGTGTTGCAGAAGTTGCAGCTGTTGTTGTATTTGTTGAAATTTAATTAGCATTAATCTACCAGCATCAACCTTTAATTAAGTTCACTTTACTTCCAATAAGTTAATATTTTAAATACGAGTATATATCTTCTGAACTGAATTTTCTTTCGTCTAATAGTACAACCATTATACTCATAGTTCTTTATGTGATTTTATCGACAAAGCCAAATACTTCATCACTTCAATTTTTTTATTCAGAATTTTTTTAATTGTGGCACTAATCGTCAATTAATTCAATGTACAATTTTAATTAATAATTTTGCCTATCAACCGAAATTTTCCTCGTCGCCAGTTTTGTATTTTAATTTATTTCCACAATTAAACACATTAATTTCTTATTGTTTATTATATTTATTTTTAAGAATGTTTATTTAATATTTATATATATTTATTATACATGGGTTCATACAACCTCCACTAATATATTTAACAATGCATACAGTTTTATATAAGAAAAAAATTAAAGGAAAAAAAGAAATTCGAAAAAAAGATTGACCCGTAGTGAAAGTCCAATTGATAATCCTACCTTTTATAAACCGATTTAAACCATGGCTCAAAGTTTCTTAAAGCTCACCTTACACGTGCTCTATACTTATTCAGCGGTCGCGAGAGCGTGAGAGCGAGAAGCTGCCAAATCTCTCCCGCATAATCGCTGTAGAAATCACATGTAAAGATCGCTTTAAAGTTCTTGGTTTAATGTACCCACTTAGAAATTAATGTCAATATGTGACTATATCACGCACTACTATGGTAACTTCAAAAATAAAGTAACGGGGCCATATGCAGAATGATGTTTTGAGAAAAGTCAAAATAACGGTTTTTTGCAAATAACTCCAAAAAGGGTACAGAAAATTTCCCTGTAGGAAATATAAATATAAATTAATAATATTAAAATAAGGAACTTGTTAAGGAACTTTTATACTGCTTTTCAACATATTCATAAAGATGTAAAGATAAACAGTCGACCTTCATTGGTAACCATCCGAGGCAATAAATTTACTCATTGAATTAACTCTCGTCTAAATCTTCATTTGAACTTAGAAATCTGTTGTGATTTTCGAGTTCTACGGAAAATTTCCCTGTAGGAAATATAAGTCTCGTCTTTGGAAAACAAAACTTTTAGTTATTTGTAAACTAGTGTAATTAATAGAAACCCTATAAAATAATAAATTCATAGAACAGTAAATAAAATAAATAAATAACAATGAATGAATTGTTAATAGATGGATAATTAGTAATTAATTATTAGTATATTATAAAACCTATATACCTAAATAAATTGTTAATAAATAATGCGGATATACTTATAGTTCACATCTACATTTCCTATAAATCATAAAAAATCCAAATATATCTTGATTATTATTATGCATATGATATAATACCTATATTACTACTTTATTCCTATCTTCAAAAAATATATTAGTGACATGCGGAATATCAAGTTATCCACATCTGTATAATTCTACTACATGGACAATCTATGATACTCTTATGATATTAGTATGTAACAATGCGGATACACTGTATGCTCACATCTATATTTCCTATAAGTCATGAACATACCACATGTATCTTGAACATTAGTGTGATAACGAACCTATCTATACCTCACTGTTATTAATATAATTAAACATACTATCCTAATATTCCAAACAAAATAATTTAATAATGTGATATTAGAATAATGAATAATAATAATAAAATATACTATTATAATAAAGTACAATTATATAAAACATTAATATAAATGTTTATACTTGTGTGAGTTCCAGAAACTCACACAAGTAATTGTTCTGATTAAACTCCTTAAATAAAGGGAATTTACAAATTTTATTTATGTTAACTATTTTATTCATAGCAGACACATTCACATTCACATCGTGTTTCCATTTAGGATGGCACACATTTTTATTTATGATACTAAATTCTGCGCCTGTGTCTATTATGAAGCGTAATGTTCTAACCGGATTATCTATCGTTATATAGGGTAAAAGTTTGTGGCTTGTGTTTGAAAATTTGCGTCTGTATTTCCAATATTTACAATTTGTTCTGCAACATTACCTATGTCCATAGGTTGAGGATAACTTTGGGTATCCCGAGACTGTCTTGTTTGATGAGTTGATGTACGATTATGAGTTTGAGATCTTTGATAATTTCCATTTCTATTATTATTGTTTGTTACACGGATTCTAGCAGTATTATTGTCGTTCATAAACTGTCTATTGTTATTATTATTATGTCTTTGATTGTAAAATCTATCACTATTATTGTAATTGTTGTTGTCAGTATAGTTGTTCATATTATTTCTATTGTATCTTGGATTGTGGTAATTATTACTTCGATTATTTCGATTATTATCATATTGTTGGGTTGTGTTCTGGTTACTAAAACTATTGCTAAATCTAGGTTGAGCTCTATTGTCTGAGTATCTCCTGTTTACAGGTTCATATTTTGTATAATTATGGTGTCTTGCTTCAGTTATCAATTTAAACGCCTCTTCTAGATCGTTTGGATTTCGCAAAAATATCAAGGTTTTTGTAGATTCTGGCAAGTGATCTCTAAATGTAATTAAACCTATTCTGTTTACTTCTTCCCTTGTATACTGTTCTTCATTGTGCGTCAAAATTCTATTATTTATTCGGTTTATTATATTAGTGATTTTAAAATAATAATTTTCAATTGTCCCTTGCAAGCTCAATGTTTTTAATTCGTCCATCAATTCAATACAAGTTGACTTTTCCCCATAATGTTTTTTCAAGGCGTTTTTTAATTCCTCCCAATTTGCAGATTGTTCCCTATGAACAATTTCCCTAGTTCCTCCTACGCATTTATTTTTTATATACGAAAAAATGATCAGTTTAGTGGAAGGCTCTAGGCTATTTACTAAGGGCGCTAAATTATCTATTTGTTGGATAAAATCCGATAATTGTGCCTGGTTCAGTACCATCAAAATCCCTAACATTTTTAATTAATTGTAATAAAAAATTTAACTGATTTATTGTATTGCTGTCCATTATTGCAACCAGCGTCAGTCTCACTTGCAATGGCACAAATAACAAAGGAATTTACAATATAAAGTATTAATACTATTATTACTAAATACTAAACTAATGTTAATAACTTTAATGAATATAATTGATTATTATTAATATAATCTCAATTAAAATTAATATAATCACAATTTAAATTATAATAAATAATAATAAAAAATATATTTGATATCACCACTTCTAGTATTAACCACCTTTCTGGGGTTTATACATCCATGTGTTGCAGAAGTTGCAGCTGTTGTTGTATTTGTTGAAATTTAATTAGCATTAATCTACCAGCATCAACCTTTAATTAAGTTCACTTTACTTCCAATAAGTTAATATTTTAAATACGAGTATATATCTTCTGAACTGAATTTTCTTTCGTCTAATAGTACAACCATTATACTCATAGTTCTTTATGTGATTTTATCGACAAAGCCAAATACTTCATCACTTCAATTTTTTTATTCAGAATTTTTTTAATTGTGGCACTAATCGTCAATTAATTCAATGTACAATTTTAATTAATAATTTTGCCTATCAACCGAAATTTTCCTCGTCGCCAGTTTTGTATTTTAATTTATTTCCACAATTAAACACATTAATTTCTTATTGTTTATTATATTTATTTTTAAGAATGTTTATTTAATATTTATATATATTTATTATACATGGGTTCATACAACCTCCACTAATATATTTAACAATGCATACAGTTTTATATAAGAAAAAAATTAAAGGAAAAAAAGAAATTCGAAAAAAAGATTGACCCGTAGTGAAAGTCCAATTGATAATCCTACCTTTTATAAACCGATTTAAACCATGGCTCAAAGTTTCTTAAAGCTCACCTTACACGTGCTCTATACTTATTCAGCGGTCGCGAGAGCGTGAGAGCGAGAAGCTGCCAAATCTCTCCCGCATAATCGCTGTAGAAATCACATGTAAAGATCGCTTTAAAGTTCTTGGTTTAATGTACCCACTTAGAAATTAATGTCAATATGTGACTATATCACGCACTACTATGGTAACTTCAAAAATAAAGTAACGGGGCCATATGCAGAATGATGTTTTGAGAAAAGTCAAAATAACGGTTTTTTGCAAATAACTCCAAAAAGGGTACAGAAAATTTCCCTGTAGGAAATATAAATATAAATTAATAATATTAAAATAAGGAACTTGTTAAGGAACTTTTATACTGCTTTTCAACATATTCATAAAGATGTAAAGATAAACAGTCGACCTTCATTGGTAACCATCCGAGGCAATAAATTTACTCATTGAATTAACTCTCGTCTAAATCTTCATTTGAACTTAGAAATCTGTTGTGATTTTCGAGTTCTACGGAAAATTTCCCTGTAGGAAATATAAGTCTCGTCTTTGGAAAACAAAACTTTTAGTTATTTGTAAACTAGTGTAATTAATAGAAACCCTATAAAATAATAAATTCATAGAACAGTAAATAAAATAAATAAATAACAATGAATGAATTGTTAATAGATGGATAATTAGTAATTAATTATTAGTATATTATAAAACCTATATACCTAAATAAATTGTTAATAAATAATGCGGATATACTTATAGTTCACATCTACATTTCCTATAAATCATAAAAAATCCAAATATATCTTGATTATTATTATGCATATGATATAATACCTATATTACTACTTTATTCCTATCTTCAAAAAATATATTAGTGACATGCGGAATATCAAGTTATCCACATCTGTATAATTCTACTACATGGACAATCTATGATACTCTTATGATATTAGTATGTAACAATGCGGATACACTGTATGCTCACATCTATATTTCCTATAAGTCATGAACATACCACATGTATCTTGAACATTAGTGTGATAACGAACCTATCTATACCTCACTGTTATTAATATAATTAAACATACTATCCTAATATTCCAAACAAAATAATTTAATAATGTGATATTAGAATAATGAATAATAATAATAAAATATACTATTATAATAAAGTACAATTATATAAAACATTAATATAAAAAGTAGAAAATAAAAAATATTCAAAAATAAAAAATATTAAAAATAGAGAATAAAAATAATAAAAATTAACAAATAATATAATAAAAAATAATAAAAAAAATAAAAAAGAAAAATAAAAAATAAAATAAAAATACAAAATAAAAAATAAAAAATAATAATAACAAATATATTGACTAACCATCGGCATCCTACATATCCCAAAAAACCACCGTATACAGGACTCCACTGCACTGTAAGTCTTTAGAGAACAGCAAAATACCGACCATCAATCAACCCTAAAACCATAAAAAGACCAAATAACAGACTTCAACTGACACTCCCAGGTATTATATGGGATACCACCATTGAACCCAGGAAATAACCATCTACTCTGAAACCAGCCCATCCATAGTCACGGCATAAAATAAAATAAAATAAAAAAAAAATATAAATATAAAAATAAAAAATAAAATTAAAAAATAAAAAATAAAAAAGAAAGAATAGAAAATAAAAATAAAAATAAAACAAAGAATAAAAATAAAAATTATAGAAAATATATATAAAAATATAAAAAATATAAAAAATATAAAAAATATAAAATAAAAATAAAAATAAAAATAAAAATAAAAATAAAAATTATATATAAAATGATATATAAAAAATAATATATAAAAAACTAATATATAAAACTATCCTTCATATATTATAATTTCCTTGGCATTCTATTCTGGGTAGGTGGTTCCACACCTCTATAAACTAAATATAATGCCCATGCAATAAGGATTATATTAACAAGACATAAATTAAAAAAAAAATAAAATAATAAATTTGAAATAAAATAAAAATAAAATAATAAATTTGAAATAAAATAAAAATAAAATAATAAATTTGAAATAAAATAAAAATAAAATGAAATAAAAATAAAATAAAATAAATAAAAAAGATCACACACAATCGTACGCTTCGTATCGAATTGTGAGTAATCCATACGTATAGATATTAAAATTCATAAAATCTTACATATACATACATCTATATACAAGACTCAATAAACAATAATATAATAATTGCGCATCCATAGATATAAACTACAACACGAAATGGAATAAAAAAGTTTCTCCATATTTGCACTCTACGTCTTGAAACAAACGGGATCCACCGTTATCCTAGCGCCTTTAAAACCCTGCACATGGTGCCATCTCAGCGACTAATCAAGTGTTCTACCCTACCTAACCTTAAAGCTGATCAACAAATCAATATAGTTTTTCTTATACAGAACACAAACCATCAAACCATCTCTATTAACACATTATGAGCGGCTAGCTCAGGATATTGAACAGTGCTGCGTAGCGGGCCAATTTTCCAGCTAAACAAAATATATACGTGTGAAAATAAACTCGATAGACATAAAAGTAATAATTAGATTTTTGCTACATTTGACAATGGGTCTTATCTGGAACTATATTTTATATACATTAATTTATTTTTATACTTGATATGTATATTTCAGAAATTCGTGAGATTACGCAGGACGCACTTGTTTTATAAAAATACAATATTACTGTCAAATTTCTTATAAACAAAATTATACAAAAAAACAATACAATAAACATTTTAAAAATATGAAGCCATTAGAATTATAGGTCGTTTTTCCCAATTCAACGGGCGGAAAATAAAATAGTCCGATAATATATAGGTACATATGTAAAAAAAAGTATGCAACCAAATATACAGTTTATTTAAATCCTAAGATAGATTTATTTTACAGGATATATATATATATACAGGACAATATACTAGTTTATAAAATTTGGTGTAGTCAAGGCTAATATTTTTCTTGAGTATGATATTTGAAGAAACAATCTCCCCGATGCAGCGAAACTTTGCAAATTTTACACATATAACACGTTAAACTTTTTTTTTTGTGCGGCACATACGCGACACTGCCTTTGAGATTTCAATTTTGTTCCACCAGTGGTAATTTGAACCAATTTATGCCTTTTGGGATCTTTTGATAACCTCCCTGGAGGATCACTTTTGCTGGACGTAGTTGATGTACGTGGTAAAGGATTACCTGTATTGCCAGGAAGAGCTTCACTAATCCATTCCTTTGCCACATCATGTAGAAACACCTTATACTTTTTTTTTGAATGTGGATTTAATATTTTAAAAACTCTAAACGCATTAAATAACGCACAATTGATAAAAAACATAACAGCTCGTTTCGTCCATTTTTTGGTATGACGTACAATCGAGTAATACGATAAGTATTGGTCAGCGCGATCAACACCCTTCATGTATTTATTATAATCAATCACGCACATTGGCTTCAAAATTCTTTGTTTTGTTGCCCAGTCAATATTATTACTTTCCGCAATGTCAGCTGAATGTATAGTTGAAATCATTCTGACTGTTCTTTTTGATTGCCAACATTGTAATAAAATATTTTGGCGGCGATGAAATATAGATTCCTCCCTCGCTAGTTTAGGATTTTTCAAACAACTAGGAAGGCCTCTGTTTACCCGAATAGTGCCGAAAGTCCGAAAACTATTCTGTAAAAGTATTTCACAAGTGGCAACACTATTGTAATAATTGTCCATGTATATGTGATGCCATAAGTTGCAATAAGGTTTAAGCAGATTTAAAATTGTGTCTTGCAAACGACTTCCTACACCACAATACATACGAAAATTACAAATGTATCCCGTTTTAGCTTCACACACCATTCTTATAAGTAAACCATATTTTATAATTTTTGATGCATTATAAACTTTAAATGACAAACGTCCCCTCCATGAAATTGTTCAATAATTGGTACCTTATCAGTTGTTGACCAATCAAGCACTTCGTCATCACTGTCTTCGGAGTCGCTAGATGATGGTATTGGCAAAACTCGATTTCTTGTAGGGCGAAATAATTCCTCGTCACTTTCACTGTCTGAATCAGGAAATTCCGCGTCACTTGAAATCTGCGACAAGTCATCTGCATATACATCACTATCAGAATCCATTGTGTTTGAATAAAAAAATTTAAATAAATTTATACCGCTTTAAAAACTATTAGAAAGTATTAGAAAAATACGAGTTGTTCTGAGAATGCAAACTCTACGAACTCTTGTAGCTTTATGGATTTAAACTAAATGAGAAGTACACATACAACATCACATAAAACGAATTTGTGGAGACACGTAGCTGCGAGGAATATTATTGGTTAAAGTATACCTTCTGCTCAAAAAGTATTCGGATTTTGTAAGTACAACACACAAATTTAAATTTTATTCTAAATTTATTTTATCTTCCTCAAAATATTCTCCTTGTGAAGCGATACACATATGCCAACGCATATGTGCCAATCTTCGGCGAATTCTCTTTTACCGATTCAATCGACTCAAAACTCTTACCACGAAGGGGCAACTTCGGTAACAGGAAAAAGTCGCACGGATCCAGATCTGGCGAATATGGTGCCTGAGCGATGACAGTGGTGCAGTGTTTGGTCAAAAAATCGCGTACAAGAATTTTCCATAGTAAAAATCGCTAAATGCACTTGAGGTAGTCTCACATTAACAACTGCTGTAAACAAACTAATTGACAGATGGCGCTCAAATTTGTATCATATGTCAAGTAAAGGTCTACCAACATAACAAATAAAAATTTTTTGAAAAAGGTTAATTACTTAAGGAGTAATTAACAAACAACAAAATCCGGATACTTTTTGAGCAAAAGGTAGATGGACGAAATTTTTTCTATCTCACTTTACGATCTTTGAGACGTAGTCATATATTTGATACAATATTATTTTTCCCTTGTATCACTTAAAATTACCTATTTTAAACGGGTACATAAGTACCTGTCCCGCTTATAAGTGACAATCCTCGCAACGGGTACAAATACCCGCCCCGCTTATAAGTGACA
Source organism: Teleopsis dalmanni (assembly GCF_002237135.1). Taxonomy (NCBI): domain Eukaryota; kingdom Metazoa; phylum Arthropoda; class Insecta; order Diptera; family Diopsidae; genus Teleopsis; species Teleopsis dalmanni. The sequence goes on along the minus strand of NC_051846.1, from coordinate 142,228,716 downwards.
ATCGTCGCAACGGGTACAAATACCTGCCCCGCTCATAGTGTGTTAATAGACAACCGAAAATCTATGCGCCATACGACCGAAATCAAACCTCAAAGCACCATGATATGCAATGAGTTTCGTTTTCTATTCGACCTTCACACCAAATTTCTTTGGTATAGATGTCCAACCTTAGGGGTTCTACCTAATGGCAAAACGCCTGATAGTGAATCTTAGTTCACTACTATATCTACCCTACATACACAGCATTTACAATTTATTTTATGCAGTATAAATATCTTTTTAGAATATTGTGTTTATGAAAATTTGATTTGTGAAATTCCATCACTTTTTTTACTATTTGTGTAATTCTATTATTTTTTATATAATATCATTCATAATATACAAAATTTATTTAAAATACTTTATATTTAATTTCGGGCACAAGTAGTGTCGTCTGACAGCAACATTTCAGGCACGATTATTCCAAATAATCGTAGTCATCAAATTACCAAACCTGCATTATATTATAATTATATTAGATTGTAAAACCTTATTTTATTTTAAATTCTCCTAAATAAATAATTGAATTACTACATCACATTGTCTTTGCCTTCCAAAAATAAAAATTATATTGCAATGGCTAACGGCTAAGTATACCTCAGCGTTACCAACGAACGAAAACGTGTTGTTCCAATTGGCGCCCGAGCAAAGACCGAGTTGGTCAATCACGGAAGTCAAGAACAGAATGAAAGGGAAAATTTAAGAACTAGATGAGAGAGAATATTAACGAATATTGCAGAGGAACAATGTCATTGGGATGAAGAGAAATATCAGAGAATGACATACGTTCTATAAATCCTCCAGTGTATTCATACCTTCAAATAGTGGAACAGGTGCAGAAATGATACTGCAAATATGACGGTTGCAAGGATCCATTGGGTTTCATCGAACCGTGGAAGTACTAGCGGACATGCACAGTATTGATGTAAACTTAATTCCCCGCACAATGCTCTTGCTCCTCGAAAATAAGGCGCTGTCATGGTATCGCAACAACAATTGCCGTTGGCAGCTCTGGACAAGTTTCCAGGTTGATTTTTTAAAGTACTTTATATCCTCCCGATGCATTGATAAACTAGAAAACGAGGTACGATTACGTCTTCAAAAACCAAAAGAAAGTTTTAGAGATTATTTAATTGACTTCAAAACTCTAATGCGACGAGCCTGTATTATTCAAAAGTCGCAACTAGAACGTATATATCGAATTATAAATCAAAGCAGATCAAAGCCATGGACAAGAAACGAGTATCAGGCAGTTGGTAGTTGAATTCGAGCAAGCAATTGAATCTCTATATTCTCATCTCTACAGAATTGTTAAATATTAATATTGTTATAAATTCGTTATCACAAACTATCTTTCTCATTTTGCCATTAATTGAATTATATAATCTAATTTTTTCGACTAAAGTTAGACTGTTTCTATTGTAATATCCCTTATTATTTGTTTTATAATTAAAATAAGTATTTGTTATTATCATATATATTTAATATTTTATTTAAGTCATAATCAAACGTTGTTGCTCATATATTTCATACAATTGTGAAATGATACATACATATTTATGCTTAGAGTGCGATAAGTTATGGAATGCAATCATTACTTTTGTGTTTATGTTTGCTTTTCATTATACTGTACTGTGTATGTGAGGGGGACGTAACTCATGATGAATGGCTGTTTCGAATTTATATAAGTATCTATAAGAATTATATTATTAAAATCGGATGGTGTTTCCGTAAATTGATATTTTTTCATAATATGGTTTCTATCGTATTTTCCTTCCATACAGATCTCACAATTATTTATAATTTTTTGTATTGAAATTCTAAGATTTGGACTATAGATTTTATTTTTTACATCTTCTTATGTAGCTATTATTCCAGAATGTCCACTCATATTTATGAAACAAGGCTAATTGTTTATTTAGTTCGTTAATGTTCTCAATATCCAATACTTCTCATACGTTTTATAAATTTTATCTGGTTATGCTCAGAAAACTCATTGACTAAGATTTTTTGAATCTTATTATACTCATGGTCATTTATTTCGGAATATATACCGATTTTCCCTTTAGAAATTTCTCGTCTTACAATATTGACGACGTTATCATTTACAATGTCATTGTTATACTCTTTTATTATTAAATATAGACTCTGTTTCGATATCTTTAGTTTCTTTATTATTATCTGAGTTTTAAAATGATTTATCACTGTATCCAGTATTGGTATAATACTGGATCCTTCGTTATCATTAGATGTTAAGTTAATGATTTTTTTTATTAGATTACTTAAATTGCCTATGTTGATTCCATTATTTTCTGAATCAATCCTACTTAAAAAATCTGCTATATAATTGCATTTCCCTTTTATATACTCTACTTTAAAATTATATTCTCCCAAGTCAATTAAATATCTTTGTAATTAGGGGCTAATATCTCTACCCGAATATTTTGCCTTAGCCATATAATGGTTGATGATCACTTTCCAAATCGAACTCTCTACCATAAATATATGGTCTAAAATATTTAACACCCTAAACTATCGCTAACAATTCTTTTTCAATGGTTGCGTAGTTTGTTTCATGTTTGTTAAACGTTCTTGATGCATATGTTACCGTATGATTTTTCTGAAACCGCTCTGTTGTGTCCGCCTGTTGTTAAAATTCGCGTCCTCAGAAGCCACTCATGGCACGGTGGCTAGCCCGGTATGCTCGCCGGTGTTGGGGTGGGGTTCTTGGCAACTGAGGCTACGCTGCAGACGACAACATAAAAAAAAATAATTTGTGCCATGTTTTATTCTAACAAAAAAATTACCTATAATTTCTTACTATTTCTTAATAACTATTTACCTCAATAATTATTTACCTCCATAACTATTTACCTCCATAACTATTTACCTCCATAACTAATTCAATATCTATACTCATGAAACTATTACCTATTTAATTTAATTCATATTTCATTGATTGTCTGAACTTCAACATTTCACAAAAAAAAAAATTAAATAAAATAAAAAAATGAACAAAATCAACTATTCCCTATTTGTTTTCTATGAATTTAAAAAAACGCTCATCATATAAGATGCGGAGAGTTCTTTTCCCAATTCTTACAATTACTGCCGCAGCCATGGCAGATTCTGTGCAGATTCTGCCATGGTGCACCTTCCACTCCCCAGTCTACGTCCTTGGCAGCGCCAGCCTGGACAGCTATGTTTTCCTCTAACTTTCTTCTAATTGTTATTATAGTATTTCATTTTTTTTTTATCACCTTGATTTTTACGATAAAGTCAAAAAAATATATATGTATAAAAAAAAAACAAAAAACCTAAGCCAACGAAGCAAAAAAAAAAAATTCTTAACAAAAGAATGAAGTAATTTGAATTCAGTTGACGCGTAGCTCTGCCTTAGGAGGACAATGTGATCCCAAGACTAATACTACCCCTTTATTTAAGACCCTTAAAGCTTCATAATGATTTCAGTGATACTTAGAAATTTAACTGCAAATTGAGTAAATACGGAAGAATTGCTCAACGCCTTCATAAAACAACACCAAGAAAAAAATAAATAAATTTTTATGTTAGGTTAACATTTTTTTTTTATTATTATTTTAATTATTGATAATAGTTATAATCATTAACAGAGACATAAAAATAAAAAACAAAAAAAGTAAATAATTCCAATATTTTTTTTTTTTCTATAAATACATAATTCAATACTATAAAAAAAACTTATAATAAATAAAAAAAAGAAATAAAAAAAGAAAATTACAATGTAAATATATATAAGTGTAGTAAATAATACACCGTTTCTACGACGCACACGAACACTGCATTTCCAAACGACCGCCGCGTATAACAACTCAACTTCAACTGAACTCACTACTTTCTGGCATCTTTATTCTGAAACAGAGTTGCCAACTATACATAAGTATATAAATATTTCAACAATATCTTTATTCTATATTTGATATATATTTTCTTTTTTTTTTCCTCTTCTTTTCTTTTATTTATTGAATCACTTAAAAAGTCTAACAATAATTATTTAAATCTTACATACTAAAAATATACATTCAAAGTTTATGTCACTACCTAAACTTTCCTTGTTTAAAACGTAAGATTCTTAACTTTTGATTTTTAATAATAATTGAACTTGATGTGATAATACATTTAGGATCCAGTAAAGGTATGCCGGTAAATCATTACCATTATTTATTTATTAATCTGCACCATTATTTTAGTATCATATTTTTGCGGTAGGAAGGCTAGCTCGTCTTTGACTAGAGGTACATGAAGATACATATGTATGTTTTAATTTCTGAGGAACCAGGGTGCTTCTGCTTTGCGGATGGCGATCTAGTTCGTTGCCATTCTCTTCGTAGGCGGCGTTTTTCTTTTAAAAGTTATCAATTAGAGCAGATGTCTTTTTTGGTGGCTTTGTGTCGGGGTTATGCTTGATGAGTTATGCTTGCGTACACTGCAGCTGCGGTTATAACAGTCGTAAGATCATACATGGCTAAGTCTACATCTGTTTCACTTCTGAGCTTGAGTTTTAATTTTATGCGACTGCTAATGTATTTTCGAACTTAATCCAGTTAGTTTGTTTGGAGGTAAGCTTAAATGATTTCCCGTAGCAGAGTGCTTTATTTGAAACAGTTATCAGGACAGGCGAGTGATCAGAAGACGATTCGCAACAAGTTTGAGAATTTATAAGGTTTCGGTCTATGCCTCTGACAACAAGGCATAGTTGTGTAAATGACACAACTTTTATTTATAAAACTACAGAGAACGTGATTCATCAACCTTTGGAAGGTTGAGGGTGCAGTTTTTAACCGAAAGGGCATACTAATGAATTTGTAATGTTCAAAAGGGGTGGAAATGGCCGTTTTTTTCTATCTTTTTCTTTAACAAGTATTTGGTGAAACCCCTTCGCAAGATCAATTGTCGTAAAATACTGTGACCTTCGTAGCATATCAAGGAGGTTTTTTAAATTTGGTATGGGAAACTTATCGTCAACCGTATATTCATTTAATTTGCGATAGTCAATTACTAATCGCCATTTTTCTTTTCCCGAATTGTGCAATTTTTTCGGAACTATCCACAATGGACTGTTATAAGGAGAATTACTTTCTTTAATAATGTGTTGCTTCTCATTTCACTTATCTGGGTTTGTAATTCTTTTTCATGCGTTTGTGGATAACGGTATATTTTGGAATATAAAGGTGGAAATGTTCAATTTCGGTTGTAGCAGAAAGTGTGCCTCCTTCTTTAAAAAATAGATCATTGAATTTCAATAAGGTGTCAGTAATAGCTTTTTTCTTTTCTTTATTTAGATGAGTAAAGTTAAATACATTAGGAATATTTGTATCAAGAATTGGATCTAATGAACATATATTATGAAATGTATATTTTGTTTCCTATTACTTCAATATAGTGAAGATCATTATTTATTACAGTTTTTAAAGGTTCTAAAAAATTTTAGCCTATAACAGCATCATATTTTTCATTCAAAAAATCTGTTATTTTCCAATCTAATGTTCCTAAAAAATTGAATTCTTTGGGAAGTGGACTTACTACTTTTTAATTAATTTGATAACTCCATTAAGGGTTCTATAGAAAACAGTTTTACTTAGTTTCTCTATTGGATAATTTTCGTCAATAATATATGGTTTTATGATACTAGTTGTTAAACATCTAATCTTTAATCTACCTATTGTAACTACAATTATGGTGTTGTGTTTCCTAATCATTCAAAACACCTTCCTATTCTCGATAATAAAATTCAACACGTAATTTCTTAATAGTATGTGTTCATTTTATTTAATTATTGTTATAATGCATAAACTCAAAGTCTTAAATTTTAGTGGAATTATACATATAATAATATTGCAATTTTACGGTTTTCCGTATGTTTTATTATTTAATGTCCTAAACTGGATTGTTCAATTTTAATACAATTCTTAACGTTTATTCACTTTACCTTCTTGATTATATATATTTACAGATTTCATTAAAGCTCCTCAGAAATTCTGCGGGGGGTCTGTGACTTCTCTCCAAAGATCCATTGGCCTGCGGGTGGTATGGCGTCGTAAACAATTTCTTAGTGCCCAATAATTTGCATGTTGCCCTAAACATTTTGGAGGTAAAATTCGCCCCGTTGTCCGTCACTAATGTACGGGGAATTTGGAACCGTGAGACGATTACATTAAAATATGCCCTAGCTTCTGCGTTTGGTAGCGCTACACAGCACATATATTTGGAGAAGTCATCTTGAAATGTTGCAATCCACTTACTGCCTCCAGCAGTCTGAGGCAACGGCCCCACTAAATCCATATAAACTTTATCGAATGGTCGATGTGGCGTGTCCGTAATTACCATTGGCATACGTTCAACTCTAGCACTCTTGTTTCGTTGACAAAGTTTACACGCTCCCACGTAATCCTTAATTTTTCGCTGCATTCCCGTCCACTTGAATTGACGGCGAATTCGGAAATACGTTCGCACCGCCCCCTGGTGGCCCCCCTACCACCGTATCATGAAATTGCTTCAAAACTCTTTGTACTTCCTCTGGATCCGTTAAAAAAATGGCCTCATCTCCACCCCCTATAGAGTCCTCTACTATTGGTATTGGTGGATTGATCGACCTTGGGTTATTTTCCTCTGTATTCTTCATCTGTGCCCTCGTTGTTACCGCAAACTCTCCCGGAATCCTGCTTAGCGCATCTGCATTTTGATTTGACTTCCCCGGCTTATAACGAATTTCGAAATCGAATTCAAGCAATTTTAAACTAAATCTCACTAATCTCGAACCTTGATCCTTTAGATTAGCCATGCCTCTCAAAGGTTTATGATCAGTGTAAACCTTAAAATGTTTACCCAAAAGGTACGAGCGAAAATTTCTAGCCGCCCATACTATCGCTAGGTATTCTTTTTCAATGGTAGAATACCTCCTCTCGGCCGGATTCAATGCACGACTTGCGTAGTACACCGGTAAGTCCTTGCATAATTGCCCTAATTGCCCAGATTAAAAGGTAGGGAGAAATCCGGAAACTGAAGTACTGGGGGATTAGTTACCGCAGCCTTAAGTTGTTTCATCGCGGCTTCACATTGTTCGGACCACTGAAATTTGACATTCTTCCGTAATAAATGATTTAACGGAAGAGATATTTCAGATGCTCTTGGTATGAATTTCCTATAATTATTAATTAGACCAAGGAAAGCTTGTAATTCCTTTACGTTTTTTGGTGCAGGTATATCTTGGACACATTTCACCTTTTCTGGGTCAGGTTCAACCCCCCTTTCTGAACACTTATGTCCCAAGTAAACCACTTCCCGTCTCAAAAATTGGCACTTCCCAGTTTGTAGCTTTAACCTATGTTTCTTAAGTACACCGAATACCCTCCGTAACCGCTCTTCGTGCTCTATCAAATTCCGTCCATGAATAACGATATCATCTAGGTACATTATCCGCTGAAAAGTCGGGCCCCCGATAGACCAAACGGCATACGAACAAATTCATAGTGACCTGTTTGTGTACTGAAAGCCGTTTTCTTCCGGTCCCTGGAGTCCACTAATACTTGATGGTAACCGCTAGCCAGGTCTAAAGTGCTGAAGTACCTGCAACTTCCCAGCTGATCCAATATTTCGTCTATCCTGGGAATAGGGAACACCTGTTTTTGGGTTTTTTTTTTCTATTGTAAATCATATTTGCATTATATGTATATTATATAGGAATATTCCTATATTTGTAACTAAAATTTGAATTGTTTTTAGTTGAATATCTTTCGTTATGATTATGATCTAAATCAAAATTTTTATTACGATTATTCCTATATTTGTTGCTAAAATTGGCGTTATTGTTAGTTGAATAACGTCCAACGTCGTAATTGCAATTATTCACCTAATTGGTTTCTTCTAAAATTCTATAACCTTCTGATAGGTTAGTAATACTTCTCGCAATCAGAATTGACGACGCACTAAAATGATGTTTCTCTTTGAAAATGGACATCAATGAAATTTTATTGTTTTCTATAGTTCTATCTAGTGGTTAACTTTCTGACAAATAATATTTATTCTTGAGTCTTACTAAAATAAATTTAAGTTCTTCATATAATTATGTTACATTATAATATTGTATTTTCTCCTCTACTTCTCTTAATTTCTTCTACTTCTCTTAATCCGAAGTTTTCTACTAATACCTGTCTGATATTGATCCAATTATTATTATCTATATTTCAATAAGACCGTATTAGCATAACCTAATATTTTATCCCTCACCTGGAGCATAACTGTTAGGTTTTTACACACAAAGAAAAAACACGTCTTCACTTAAATACGGTTTTATTAACAATGAATAGAAAAAGAGAAATATAACAGAAAAAGGAAAAATAGAAAAAGTATTCAATAAGGATGTTTGGTTTGCAGTGTTGCATTTATTGGTATTCTTCAACAATAACTAAAGACTTGGAATAACTAAAGAATTCCATCAGAAAATCTATCATATTCAAAAACGTTATAAGTCCGGTGGAATTTTTTCCATCGAAAGGACCCATAGAAGATACAACTTTAAATGGGCATCACTCCAATTTCAAGGCATTATCATGTCATATCCAATTTCAAGGCATGATTTATAGGAGTGTGTCGTGGTGCACGTGTATACTTCACAATTAAATTAAGAAAGTATGTTGTGTTCACGACTATATTATACTTTATTTGAATATTAACGAAGTAACAATATAAAGTAAGATAAAAGAAAATTAAAATTTTACAATGAAAGTCGAAGCAAATTCACATCAAAGTATGTCGAACCGAAAACGTGCCAAGCAAAACTGTTGTCGTTTTTTTCCGTTAGTCCAATTTGGTGTTCTTGCTTTGCATAATTCGAAAATTCGAACTCTGAACAAATTAGAGATGCCAGATGTGCTATAAAGTGCAGAAATTATTTATATCGCTGTTTAAGTTTTTCATAAACTTCTAATTGCTTGAATGTTCGCTACAAGTGAATTTATCAAAACAGCTGTAGAAATAGATGACAAAATATATTATATATATATATAATATAATATAAGTAATATTTATATATAATATAATATTTATTTTATTTAAATTCACGTATCTATTATTTGCTTCCTTTTAATATTTTCTCTTCACTTTATACTGTTCTTGAGATTTCATAAAAAATTTTTGTAAATGTTTAAAAAAATTTTTTTTTTTATTATTGTTATGTATAATGAAGCAACCAGTTATTGTTTTAATATTTATTATAATAATTATGAGATATACAACCACCGTACACAAAAAAAATTTTTTTTACTTCACTTTTAAATTAAATAAATTTAATAAATAAAACTTTATTATAATTTTTATTAAATATATTTATTATTTATTATTATTATTATTAAAACTTGTTTATAAAACGTGTGTTGAATCTTAAGACTGCCTTTTAATTTTATTATAAACTATAGCTTGACCTATGATAAGAGTTATGATTAAAGCTTTGAAAGTGCAAAAGCTTTAATAGTTTCTCTTAACTAATAGTTTCTCTTTTCTCTTAAATATGTTGCTATATAAAGAGGCAAAGAACATGTATAATTCGCGCGAATACTTCAACCAGTTATTCTCTATACAGATAGATTAAGGAATACCTTCTAAATGGGTTCTTTATTTATATATATTTTTATTTAATTGCTTTGTGCCACTCCGTGGTCTTACGATATACAAGATTTATAGTGTGTGGGGTTACCACTTTGTTTTAAGAATCCTTTATATAATTTCAAAAATCTTCGTCGGTTTTTCTTTTGTTTCAACATGATGACGTACGTTATCTTTTGGTCTATTAGAGACACCTCCGCGACGATAACTACCTCTACCGCATGAAGTAGTTGGAATAGCGTGGTGTCGTTGGAATGTAGCTTCCGGAAAGCGCGTTTCTGTCTGGGAATAGACAGATATCTTTAAAGAGAACCCAATTCGCTTTGTTGAAATCAAGTGAGCTGGAGCAAGTTGGAGTTATGAGTGCTCATTTAGTACATCAATAAGTCTAGATGTCCTACCAATGAAAAATTTCAACCCACCAAGTATTCGTTATTCGTAGGGGACTTACTATACGAAGTTAAATAACGAAGATTTAAATCAAAGTTTTTAATTTTTATAAACTTTACGCCGTAGTTTACGCTGGTCTGGTAAAGTGCTTTGTTTAATCAGTGGAAAGCGTAATATTTGATATATTACAATCACCAGACTGTCTAAAAACAAATTCTTCATAACACACGTTTTTAATTTCTAGAACCACTGAATCATCTGATTCACAGTTGTTGTTACGAAAATTTGAATGCATAATAACCTTTATTGATACCAGTCTGGCTAAGATGTATTTTTTTTTTATTAATTGATGAATGAGTGTTGAGACTTGACATGGACCTTATTTTAAAAAATCTGTTTTCTAAAGCGTCTTGATTTTCTTTCTGGGTATGAAATTGTTGGATGTTGAAATTGCTGGATTTGCAGATAATTGTTATATAGAATAAAGAGTAATAACAATAATTATTCCTAACAGGGAATGCGTGATAACCTTCATTGATACCAGTCTAGCTATGATGTGTTTTTTTTTATTAATTGATGGATGAGTGTTGAGATTTGACATGGACCTTATTTTAAAAAATGTGTTTTCTAAAGCGTCTTGATTTTTTTCCGGGAATGAAATTGTTGGATGTTAAAATTGTTGGATTTTCACACAATTGTAATATAGAATAAAGAGCATAAAGTAAACCATAGAAACATTTTTAATAATTATTCCTAACAGGGAATGCATGATAACCTTCATTGATACCAGTCTGGCTAAGCTGTATTTTTTTTTTTTTATTAATTGATGGATGCGTGTTGAGATTTGACATGGACCTTATTTTAAAAAATGTGTTTTCTAAAGCGTCTTGATTTTTTTCCGGGAATGAAATTGTTGAATGTTGAAATTGCTGGATTTGCAGATAATTGTAATATACAATAAAGAGTAATAATAATAATTATTCCTAACAGGGAATGCATGATAACCTTCATTGATACCAGTCTAGCTATGATGTATTTTTTTTTATTAATTGATGGATGAGTGTTGAGACTTGACATGAACCTTATTTTAAAAAATGTGTTTTCTAAAGCGTCTTGATTTTTTTTCCGTGTTTGAAATTGTTAGATGTTTTTTTGATGAGATTTTCAGATAATTGTAATATAGAATAAAGAGTATAAAGTAAACCATGGAAACATTTTTAATAATTATTCCTAACAGGGAAAACAGTTTTAATGAAATTGATATATCTTTGATATTGATCACGCATTCTATCATCATTTCTAAAAAATGGGTGGTTATGAATATTTTTGTTCGATATATTTTGAATTTAAATCGCCAAATATATCGGTAATGGTCGCTACGAATTCATTTGTTACGGAGACAGCGTTATTTAAATTTTTATTTATTTCAAATAATTTAACGCCATCATAATATTTTATAGCCTGTAAATTTGTAGTTTACTTAATAACTGTGTGGCCTTTCTAACGGGCATTTCAATTAAGCACATGTTCTGAAATGCATACCCTAATAACTTCAGCAGAAGCATGGTCTAAATCTATACTAAGAGTATTTCTGATAGATTTGAATGTCAGTAATCATACAAAATATACACTGCATTATCTTTATAATTTAGCACATCCAGTCTGTGGTTTTATTAAAATGAATTTGGAAGAAGGCTACGTTGATTGGAGATTAGTCGCTAATAATGCTGAGTACACTAAATACAACCGTAAATACATAATCTAAGTTTTCATGAACCATTCTTTAGTGCAGTTCATGGAGTAATGACACATTTTCACTATCTACACATATATACGACAATTGTCAAAACAGACACATAACCTGCTTGTGAAGTTACTTTAGCAGATGTTGAACGGCGCACTTGGTCGTCGAGATCGACCAATGGCTCCAGGACGTAGATTCTGCAGTTTTTAGAACCAAATTCCTACCATTATACCCTACATATTCATTTTAAGTGTTACCATATTAGCTGTCATGTAGATTTTTATAAGAATTAAGTAGTTTTAAAGTTAAATAAATATTGATAAAATGTCATTGAAGTAAATAATATTTCTTAGTTAATTAGTTTTATGAGGTTGATTTTTATGTCTCACATAAAAATAAAACCAGTTTTTTGTTGTCTTCTATGTTGATATATTCCGAATAAATTGAAGTAATCATTGCTATTGCAAATTTAATTTTTTATTTTTTCGAATCAATTTTTACTGTTTTGGTTTTAATATATGGTAAATATATATTTCGTTTTTATATTTATATGTAGTAAAATTAATTCCCTGAATTTATAACATAAAATGCAAAATTTCTCGACGCACCTTAAAAATCATTTAAATTCGTTTGAAAATCCATACCATTGAATTTAAAAAAATTTAATAATTATTGTAACAAAAATCAAAGCAATATGTTTTTGAAAATATATAAATAATCAAAAATTTTACCTAATAAAATAAAATATTTACATATATAATTTCAACATTTTATTATATAAAATAAATTTATACTTTTTATAAAAAAAATATTTACATTATATACATTTATATATAAAAATAATTTATTTGCTAACGTTAAATTGACAATACTGTATTATTTATATATGTACAAGAATAATATATACCTATAATTATGTGTTGTATTTATTACATTAAGCTTTTGTGATTGTAATATCTAAATATATAGAACAATATACAAACAAACCTATTTATTAATAAATATGTGTATTTTTATTAATTAAATGCAATATAAAAATTATAATAAAAACTAAAGTCATAGTTATTTGTTTATGAAATGGCATATTAATAAATTTAAAGGTAAGTATCAAAGTAAATTAAAAATACAATTTTTTCTAAAATGCAATAATTATTTCTTTAACTTATTTCACTTTAACATTTCAGTTCTTAATTTTTGTTTAAAGCTGATTAATTTTAATACTGGTTCTATAAAACTGTTTTTCAAAATATCTAGAAGTATGTTAAAAAATTTAGTCCTGTGTTCCACACAGTTGTTAACGATGAATAAATCGTTCTCTTCTTAGAGGAAGATAGTCGCATTTAGGGTGAAATAGTTCGACTAGATTATGTCTGACTTGTCCACTAGAGAAGCGATTAACATAGAGTACTAACAGGCTAAAAGCAAGGATTAAAAACAAATTCTCCGTCCGTATTTTAAATTCAAATTATTGATGCAAAAAATAAGTATATATCAAATAAATCCAATTTCCAATACATACAAGAGTATGTGAATGGATTTATTTCTTCTTTAATTATGAACTATTCTTAAAAACTTATAATAAGTCATTATATTGGCTCATACTATACTGACCTATTGGGAGTAAAACGTTAACAATTTGACTTTTTTTTTTGTAGTATTTGTCTTGCATAAGCAATAAGAGTGTGTTCATTATATCGCAGTCTTTTAATGGTGGGATACATGAATAGAATTTGCAATCAACCATAGGTAGTAGAAGAACAGCACAATCAATATTGAAGTATCCTTCGTTTGCCCTAGTTCATTTGTAGGTAATGTACAGCATGTTTGCAGTTGTTACAGGTTTCTGCCCAAAACTATCTATTGGCAACCAAGAGACATATAAAACATTAGTTGCTATCGTACTTAGGAATTCTGTTGGCGCGAGAAGAATTGCTTTTCTCTTGTTTAATGATGGCATCAAAATTAATTCAAATATAGATAATATATATCTATTTTGACGGTAAAAGTAACATTTTCAACCTCTCAGATTCACTTAATATCATTGCTTCTTTATGTCTGTTACTGTTAAGTAGGGAATGCATTTCAATTGCTTCACATGCTTCTGTCTTATAATCACTTTTTCGGTTTAATTGCTTCATCGTCTGAGTAGCAATTTCATATGCGTCGGCTTGAATGCCAACATCGCAACTGGTTTTACTGTTACGTGAATTTGGTTTCCCTAGTGACATACTTGAATACGAGCTATTAAGTATAATATTTAAAGGTATATCTAGTTCATCCGATCCGTATGATGATAGTGAGTCGCCTTCGTGATCCAAGTTTCGCTGGAGATGCAAGTTAAGATCTGATACATCCATTATCTTCATATCATCTTCATTTTGTCGTAACATAGGGATAACTGCTATTGCTTTGTGCTTGTTTGCATCTTTAAACGAAGAACGTGAAGTTTCTCCATCTGAAGAAGTAGTCATTCCTGCATTTTGAAGAAATGGCAAAATCAACTGACCATTTTTTCCAAGGAAATCATTTATGTCAGCCGGATTCAAACCTAAGAATATATTAAAAAATTATTATTAAAACTATATATATTTTTATTTCTAAATAAATATATTACATTTTTGTTTAAATACAATAAGACAAGTGTAGTAAAAGATATAAAAAAAATCTGTATAAGATGTGCTTAATAGAATTAAAGTCAAAGTACTTGCTGTTCGAGTGTTGTATAAATTATGAATTTATTCTTGCGTCGCATTTAACATTGACAAAATAGGACAATATATCTTTATCAAAAATCTTAAGAGTTTTTACCAACGTATTCAAACATAATTTTTACAGGCAGATTGTTCTACATTGATAAACATTTTTAAAAAAGGGATTAAAAAAGTATTTGATAAAGAAGAATTACAAATATAGCAGAACTGGATAAAACGAAAATATATGTAAAGATTTTGTAGAAAGAATAATAGTATAAAATCTTAAGCCATACAACACAACAAGGTTAGGTTAGTTTAGATTGCTGGGGCCATCAGAAGACGCACTTAAACCATGAATCACCAATGCAAGGAGTCCCTGGTATTGATCTTAACGGCATGTCCTCCCAACGGACAGTGTCCCGAAATAATTCCCACTATCTTAGATAAATTTTCACAATAAAGTTGACTATCAAAATTACTTCAACTATTCGTACGTAAATAAAATAATTAGATCACTAAAAAAAAATAAGCATTGATTATTTCTCTCAAGAGCATTTTACCTGGTATTTTATCGAATATTTTTAACTTTTTATCATTCCTTAATAAGTGGACTATTAAAAGCGAACTATTATATTTCATAATAATATTAAAACTGGACTTCAAACTAATAAACAATAATAATTAAATTTATTTGATTTATCTTCCTAATATCTCCACATTTTTCCTACCACCTTATACAACTAGATATTAGGTAAACTCCACTCATTCTCCAATCTAACTCACTTGCTAATAATCCACTTCCCACTCACACAATCATTACTCAATCACATCCTAACGCATGTATTTGTCATGCTTTCATATTATCTGCTTCACAGGTGCCCGCGAGCTACAACCAGATATTGAGGGATTTTGATTTTTCGAACACGCCGATTTGATTTTTAGCAGAACCATCTAGTTTGAGCAATTTTTCATATTACACCCTATGACGATATGACATATATCACCAGACATTGAAGTTTCAAATTACAAATTGCTTACATTGATTACAGTAACAAAAGTACACACGCCATTTCGTGTTAACTATATAGCTCGCTAACCAAGCTACTAAGCTATAATATATTGGCATGTAGGGATAATGGAAAAAGAATCACAAAATG
>NC_051846.1:142204265-142212954 GCF_002237135.1 Teleopsis dalmanni | reverse complement strand
GAAGTATTATACGATATCAATTTGGAAGATGTATTTACATAGAATTCTTCTTTGTAAATTTTTGATAATGTAATATATTGCAAATAAATAAAATATTCTTTATTATGTTCTTATTTGATGTTTAAAACGTCATAAAGTTTTATTTTTTTTTAGCATTTTTTTAAAGCCGATATAGCATTTTATTTTTCAGGGATGTGGTCACACTGGTAAGAATTATAATAAAGAAATGAAAGTCAGTTTGACTGGACACTCTTAACTACACAGACGTGTTTTATTTAAACTCGGAGGCTGACACATATTATATGAGATGAAAAAAATGATAGATATTCAGGAAAACAAAGTTGTACTATGTAAAAAATTTGAAAATCGCATTTGGAAATTTGGTGAACGGTTTACTGATTATTTCTAATACTTGCTAAACTAATACTTGCAAATGAATTAAAAATGTGCGAAGATGAGTTGGTCGACTTCATAATAGAAAGAATTCCTGATGAAAGATATTCGTCTACAAATGAACTATTTCAAGCACTAAAAAAAGTTAACTTTAAAGCACGACCTCAAATGATAAGAGGAGTTCTAACGTCAGTGGAGCAACAGGGGCAGGTGCATCAGTCTACACTCTCATCACTTGCCAGTGATGCAGACAAAACAAAGTTCAAGTGTTTCAACTGCAACAGAATTGGACATTTTTTGGCGGAATACAAGAAGCCAAAACGGTAAATTGGTTCATGCTTCGCTTGTGGAGTCGTTGGACATCGTGCATCGGATTGTGTCCAATATAAAAAAAACTTGACCTTTGATGTCAGCAATGAGTACGTAAGATGTTTACATGTAAAAGTTGCAAATAATTCTAGTGTATCTTTAACTTATAAATTCTAGTGTTCTTTAACTTATATTCATAGTGATCAGACGTGTTTTTTTTGTGTGGGATTTTTTTCTTATTTATTTATTTTTTCTTTCTACTCGCGCCTAAGCTTTTTATACTTAAGCCTTTTTTTTTGTTTGTTACACGTTTTATTATATATCTGCATTAAATCGGTAGTTGCATAAATAAAACGCAGTTAAACTTGTGTGTTTCACAAATATGGCCCCTGGGCCTCCCCTCATAGGGGGAAATAGATTTGCACTCTTGGCAGATGGTCCCCAATCGAAGAAAAAACGACCGAATGTTAAAACAATTACAGACTTTCCCGGACTTCCAAAAATTCAACTGCCTAATCCAAAATATGTTGTTGTTGCCTCTGCCAACGATCTAAGACCTTTATCTGAGTTCTCTTGTTTTGCGGTGCAAAAAGCTCTATACGTTATAAGTAAAGAAATTATATCGATTTCTGAACTAAGAGATGGTAACCTGTTGTTATTAGTCAAAGACATGGCTACTGCACAAAAGTTTATATCAGCTAAAGATTTATTAACTATTTGCCCAATCAAATGCTTTCTTCATAAGCAATTGAACACAACAAAAGGAACTGTATACGCACCGTATTTAAACAAAATCTCAGAAGAAGAAATAGTTAATGAGCTGAGTTCGCAGGGCGTAGTTGAATGCTACAAGTTCCCTAAAATGATCGAAGGTCAGTCCCATCCCAGCGGAGTTGTTTTGCTATCTTTTAACACATTTACTTTGCCCGAAAAATTGAAATCTCTTGGCGTTCCGTTGATGTGCGTGAGTATGTACCAAACCCAATGCGTTGCAAATCGTGCCAGGTTCTTGGTCATACTGCCAAAAGATGCCGAAACGCTCCAGCTTGTGTAAATTGCGGTTTGCCCCCTCACGCCCCGTTTGACTGTTCCCGTACATTTTGTGTTAATTGTTCAGAACAGCACCCAGCCTTTTCTAAAGAATGTACTAAATTTTTTCAGCAAAAAGAGATATTAAAAATTAAAACAAAAAATAAATGTACAATGCGGGAAGCAAAACAACTATATAAAGCACTACCTTCAGCCGATATCTCCAGCAACAGTTTCTCTTCTGTGTTTTCATCTGGCATTAATAAAACACCGCAATCTAATAATGTTTCAAAAAATACAATTACAACAACACTCTCTACAAGCTCTCCAGTTAAAGCATCAACTTCGAAAGTGCAATCAAGAGACATAATAAATAACAATAACAAAAATATTAACTCTTTCTCTTCTTCGAGCTTACGTTCTACAAGCACACCATCATCCATCAATTCTTCCAGTACAAGCAGAATTAATACAAACAACGATGGAGAAAAAAAACAAAATTTGGAACCGGTCTCTCGTTCAACTATTGGTACTCATAAACCTGCAGTCTTAGAAGAAAGTAACTCTTTAACACACGATCTTAAATCAAATATTTCTACAATAAACACAATAATTGGAACTATCCCTAAATTTAGAAATAGACTCTCTACTAGTCAAGATTCTCTTACTAGAACAGATAGTGATGTAGTTTTAAGCGATGATGAAGTGCAAAAAAAACTCGACAAATATAAATTACAATATAAAAATTAGAAACATAAAAAACAATGTTTATTCGCTATAGTTTTAATTTTTTATTTTTTTGCACAAATTTTATTTTACTTTTTTTTTTTTTTTACATAGATTATTTTCTTTTTATTTCACTTTTTTATGTCGTAATACTTCAGTGGAATATTAAAGGCTATATAAATAATTATCTTGAACTAAAACTTTTAATCAAAGATATAAACCCGGATATTATTGCTCTACAAGAAACTCATATAGCTTTCAACAGAAATAATATAATAACACCTAAAAATTTTGTGGGATATTTTCACAACCTTCCCATAAATACTACAGCCAAACAAGGCATAGGAATTTTAATAAAAAAACATATTCCACATAAACATATATACTACAACTCAAATATTTGTTCAATGGCCATTACAATTAATGCAGGTTTTGATTGTAACATTATTAATTTATATATTCCGCCTCAACAATTAATCTCAGCCTTTGATGTTATAAATTCTCTTAATAATATTAATACTCCTTTTATTGCTACAGGAGATTTTAATGCCTGGAGTCCTTTATGGGGTTCCAATGTATGCAACAGCAGGGGTAAAATTATTGAAGATGTAATTTTAAGCGAAAGCCTCGTTATTTTAAACGATGGGTCTCCCACACATTTTTCTACTCGCAACACATTTTCTCACATAGATCTTACAATGTGTTCAGCCGCCCTCACACCTAAATGTGCCTGGAACATACTTCAAAATCTGCACGGCAGTGACCATTTCCCTATTGTAATTAGCTTACTATCAAATCTCCAATATGATAAATTTAAGCCAAGACTAAAGTTCAAAATCGATTTTGCGGATTGGGACAAATTCCAACAACTTTGTAAACAAAACAATAACAAATTCAATATAGTAGACGATAATAATAAAGAAGCAGCCAATTTGGCTAAAATTATTAGATCTGCAGCAAATATTGCGATCCCACAGACAAAGCCATCATATGTTAAATCCAAAATACCATGGTGGAATTCCAATTTACAACAACTAAGAAACGAAAAACAATTTTATTGGCAAAATTTTAAAAGATTTAGGTCCTATTCTAATTTAGTTTTGTATAAAAAGGCCAACGCACTATTTAGAAGGCAAGTCAAAGCCGCAAAATCTGAAAGCTTGGAAAAGTTGACATCCAAAATAAACCCAAATTCAAGTACAAAAAAGATTTGGGCTGACATAAATAGGCTAACAGGCAGATACAATAACACTATAATAAGTTCCATTAACACCGGCTCAAATCTCCTGACGTTAAGAAAAGATATCTCCAAAGATTGCCACTTTTCTCAACAATTTATAACTAATAAAAGTTTTTTCTTTCAGTATGATTATAGCCGTACATCATTATCTGCCGCGGCTAAGAAAATCGAGATTGATATTACAATAGTTGAATTTAGTAGCGTCATTTGCAAGGTTAAGGGAAAAACCCCGGGTTGCGATCGTATATCATACCCCATGTTACTTAATCTTCCAACAATCCTAATAAATAGATTAATCAAATTATACAATAACATTTTGGAGAAAGGTATTTATCCACAAAGTTGGCGTACTGCTGAAGTTGTTCCCATACCTAAATCTAAAATATCTAGCTCTGAAACTAGTAACTATCGCCCAATTTCACTTCTGCCGTGTATGCGTAAAATTCTAGAAAAAATCATTGCTAATAGAATTTCGTGGTATTTAACTAAAAACAACCTAATTAGTCCTAATCAAGTCGCTTTTAGGAAGAATCAAAGCACAATTGATGTCCTTTTACATCTCCAGCACTATGCGTCTTCTGCTCTTTCTAGAAAAAATCATGTAACCATCTTAGCTACTGATTTTGAAAAAGCATTTGATCGCATCGGAGTACACGTTGTGCTTCAGCAGCTTGCTATTTGGAAAGTTGGTCAAAGGATCTTTAATTTTGTTAAAGCCTTTTTGACTAATCGCAAAATTTGTGTTAGGATTAATTCAACTCGCTCCGATATCTTTGCTCTGTATAATGGGATTCCACAAGGATCTCCATTATCAGTAATTTTATTTATTATAGCTTTTGATCCATTAAGTAAAATAATATTAAAATACAATAGAGTTGAACATGCTATTTACGCTGATGATGCAATAATATTCTCCAAAGTTACGGATATATCTCAAGTAATCTTCACTGAGATATTAAATGACATAAAAGAATGGAGTAAGTTTTCCGGTGCTAATCTTGCCTTAAATAAATGTAAAATTTTGCACATTTGTAAAAAAAAGAATTGTAACCAACTAAACTTAAGCCACAATGCCGTAAATATCGAAGTTGTTAATTATTTGAAAATATTAGGTATAGTGTTTGACAACAAACTTAACTTTAAGCAACAATGTCTAGAATTAAGAAAAAACCTAGTTGCCAGGTTAAACATTATTAAATACCTTTCATCTAAACATTTTTTTATTCATGTATCAACTTTGATAAATATCACTAAATCACTTATACTCTCTAAATTAGATTACGCTCTACCACTCTTTGGATGGTGTGCAAACAGCAATATTAGACAGTTGAATGCTCCCTATCATGCTGCCGTTCGAAGGAGTATTGCTGCGTTCTCCACAACTCCAATCATAAACTTATTGACAGAAGCTGGGCTACCTACAATATCAAATCGAGTTAAGTTAACAACTTATAAACTTGTTCCTAAACTACTGTGCAGCAACAACGCTATTTTACATAAAGACGTTGTAAATGTATTCCATCAAAAGCGAACAAATAGAGTTAAGTCGACAATTGTGCGGTGTATCGAATATGCTAAATTCATCGACCTCGACATTAAACCTCATCGTATGATACAAAATCATGAGCCCCCTTGGTTTCTTAATCCAACATCTTTTGTAATCGACCTGCAAACCTATGGAAAAAGTAACACAACCACCAAAATGCATAGACAACTGTTTGCAGAATTTTCTGATTCGTATATAAAAAACAATTGGACTCTATTGTACACAGACGGTTCAAAAACTGAAAATCATGTCACATTTGCTATAATACAACAAAATGGCTCCGTAATCACTACTGGATTAGTTGCACCCCATTGTTCCATCTTTACTGCAGAGGCTCTGGCTATAAAACTTGCTACTGACCATGCAACATGCAACAAAGGCAAATTTCTGATATGTACCGACAGCAAATCTACAATTGAAGCTGTAAAAAATATCAATAATAACACCGACCTTATTTGTGCTATCAGAAACAACTGCATACGTTTTTTAAACAAAATTAAAATTATGTGGGTTCCTGGGCACGCAGGAATTAAAGGAAACGAACTAGCAGATCAAGCTGCCTCTGCCGCCATTCGCTCTCCCTTATTCTTATTTCAGACATCCGAAAGAAAAGACGTTTTAAATTTTATAAACAAACATATGGAAGACGAATGGGCTGTGGAATGGTCAGTGTACAACCATCGCTACAAGTCGATCAATACCAGTGGTTTAAAAGCTATATACCCACAATCATGCACTCGTCAACAATGTAAGATTTTTATCCGATTGCGTATGGGACATTCAAAGCTTTTTCATGAACATCTTTTGAGTGGCGATCAGCCATCAAACTGTCCATTTTGTAATAGCACACCATCCATAGATCATATACTTAACGATTGTCCTTGTTTTAATTCTATTCGTAGTAATATCTTTCCCAATATCTCACCAACTAGCGTTTTAAAAACAATTAATGTTAAAAATATACTTTTGATGTATAAATATATTAAAGCCTGTAATCTAGCAAATAAAATTTAATTTATAATATCCGAGCTGAAGGCCCTGGCAGCTAGCGCTCGTTTTTCTGATCTTAGTTATAAGATTTTATATTTTGTAATTAATTATAATAAATAAATAAATAAATAATTCTAGTGTATCTATGTTTGTAGAACATCTCATTGATTTCGAGAGCCCCATTAGCTTTATTAAGAAGTCTCTAGTTCCAGCACAAGTTGTATGCGAGACCGCACCACAAAAAAATTAATAAGGAATTAATAAAACTAAATAAAAAATGTATGTAGAATTTTCAGTTCATATAAAAATTAATAATAAAGAAGTTCAAGTTTATCTAGTGGTGGTTGGAGACGAGTCAATGATTCATTCTGTTATATTAGGAAGAGATTTTTTAAATGCTAGTGGAGTTTGCTAGTGGAGTTTAATTTTACTTGAAAAAGAAAATAAGACTAAAGAAAAGATTGGTTATCAATAATTGTAAATTAAAATGTGAAAGCTAAAATTCTGTTAAAAAAAGGAAATGTGAAAACTAAAAAAAAACTGGCGAATTTCGAATGTGTGTTGATTTTAGAGCTCTTAACAAAATTACGATCAAAGATTAATATTCAATTCCGTTAATAGACGACTTGTTAGAGAGATTAGCTAAAAAAAAAAAATATTCACAAAGTTAGACTTGAAAAACGGATTTTTCCATGTATATATGCATTAAGAGTCAGTTAAGCATACGTCTTTCATAACGCCTTTGGGGCAATACGAGTTTTTAAGGATGCTGAGGGATTTCTGCATATTGTACCAAAGGGCAATGTGCCATTCAATGTCATACACATAGACCACTATGGCCCAATATGCAGTAATAACAAAACTAAAAAGAAATATATATTGGTTGTTATTGATATACTACAAAAACCACAAGTAGTAAAGAAGTTATAGAATCACTTAGAACTTATTTCAGATCTTACAGTCGTCCTCAAATTATTGTATCAGTCAAAGGAACCTGTTTCACATCTAAAGAATTTCAACAATTCTTAGAAGTCAACAACGTTAAACACATAAAAATGGCCACAGGGTAACCTCAAGCAAACGGACAAGTAGAGAGAGTTAATCGAAACTTAGAACCAATGCTAACAAAACTAGTAGACTTCGAAATAGTTCCGAACTGGGAATAAATTGTAGAAACGGTTGAGTTCATAATGAACAACACGTTGCACAGAATGATAAATGAACATCCTAGTAGAATGTTGTTTGGTACTGAATAAAGAGGTACAATAGTTGACAGCCGCAAAGAAAATGTGATAAGCAAAGAGCAAGAACTAGTTGAAAGGGATATTAAATTAGTTCGTAGCCAGGCAAATGCAATACAATCACAGACGCAGGATTACAATAAACAATACATTGATAAGAAGCGCAGGGAATCAACGAAACATAAGGTAGAAGATCACGTAATGGTTAAAAATTACGATTCGCACACGGGTGTATCGAAAAAAATAATACCTAAATTTAAGGGTCCGTACCAAATAACCAAGATATTAGAAAATGAGCGATAGCTTTTGGAGGACGTTGAGGGCTTCCAATTCTCAAGTGTTCCATACAAGGGAATATGAGCAGTTGCAAGCCTTGATTCAATAGTCGCGAAAAGGCTATTTTTTTTAAAAATAAAGTAAGCTTAAGTTGAGCTCGGCAGGATCAGGGGATCTTAAAGGTCAGAATAGCCGAATTGTGGTAATAAGTGTGCACTGTACCCAAGCGTACAAGATTAAGAATGTATACCATAAGAGATAAAAGAAATAAAAGAGTTCAGTTGAATTTTGAACACCGCCGAGGAAAGACACGAGTTATGCACGATGACGTTGAGTTGCAACATAATATGCAACAACAACAACAACCACCACATAACGTCGCCAAAGCTAAGCGAACCAGCTTATTCTAAAATAATATTCTATATATTAAATTACTTAATATTAAGCCAGCGCTTTTATGCTGTTACACTGTTATCGCTTATTAATGTAAAGTCAGCAATTATAAGCTGTGCTTGTGGCTTGGGAACAAATAATTAAAAAGTAAATTAAACAGAGTATTCTTGCCAGCCACTACGATCAGTGTCTTTCTTTTTGTATGTCACTTAATTATTTAACTAATTAAATTAAAATAAAATAAAATTAAATAAATGATTTTTTTTTATATTTTAACCAAATTAAATGTGTTTTAATTTTTAGTCCAAAACTATTGAAAGTTAAAACATATAACTCACGCCGCTAGTTTCTGACTTAAATATGTATATTAACGTTTATCATTATTAAAAAACTAAATATTTTTTAAGACAGTTATGTAAAAAAATAAAATAAATAATATAATTTAAACTAATTCTATCTCTGTTCTTATTGCGAATAAATTCTATATATTAATACTGATACACGTTTTTCAAATATTCAGATATAGATTATTCAAGGTCGGTTAAA
>NC_051846.1:142185859-142204165 GCF_002237135.1 Teleopsis dalmanni | reverse complement strand
TTCACTGCAGACATACCGAAACTCGAGCCTTCTATGCTATCGCTCTATGCTGACGACACTTGTATTGTGTACTCAGACAAAATAGCCTGCAATGTCTCCAATACCATACAGAGTCACATTGACGTGCTTGTTCAGTATTTTAAAAAGTGGAAAATAAAACTGAACGCAGAAAAGACTCGGGCAATTTTTATTACCAGGAAGCGCCGCCAAGCTCCCAGAAAATTAAAGGTAGAAGAACAAGAAATAGAATGGGCCGATACTCTCAAATACCTAGGCATAACCTTTGATAACAAGCACTCCTGGAAAGCACATTTCAAGTCCAAACGAGCTCAAGCTGCTCGAATATTACACTCCCTTCACCCGCTCATCAGCAGCAAAAAGCTCAACATAAAGAATAGAGTTAGCATATTTAAGCAAATTATTAAACCAGGACTACTATATGGCAGTATAGCGTTTTGCCAAGCGCCAAGCTCAACTTTAAAAATTCTTCAAAGAGGGCAAAATATTGCCTTAAGAAAACTGGTCAACGCCCCATGGTATGTAAGAGGAGCTGATATCCACAGAGATCTGAGAGTGGATTCAGTTGAAAAATACATTAAAGATCGTGCTCTGAAACTATTCAATACAATTGACAGTCACAATAATCCAACTCTCAGTATCCTAAAAATACAGCGAAATTTGATAAACACAGGCAGATACAAAGACATCAGATCCATCATATTATAAAGCCCCGTATTCAGTTATTCTTAGTGTGACTTAAAACTGTCCACAGATAAAATAGAGTAAAGGTGCTGATTCACCAACTCAGACATCTGAATATCAGAATTAATAAAAATATTTCTTGATTAAAATAATATTCACTCTTTTATATTACTTCTATTCGGTAATGTCAAATAATAAATATATTAATTTAATATACAATTAAACATTATTTCTCCAAGCATTGAGTAAAGTTGGAATATAACCAAGTTAAAATTTTATCATTTATTCACGAATTTCATTCTAGATTTGTGATCATTTAAACTTAAAGCAATTCATAAAATAATTTGCAATGACAGCTCCTCTGCTGTTTTTTGGAACAGACCGAAGAGTATAAACAATTTATTGTGACTGCATAAACAAAAAACAGAATTATTTCAAATAAATTTCATTGTAGTTGAAAGAAAAACTTTTAACCGTCATTTCCACTTCCGTGGATATGCTGCGCCATTTCCGGTTGCAAATCTGTGTGACAAAAACAAATCACTGCTGTCTTACTTAAGTTAGATGTGAGATGGCCCGGAAAAAATTAGTTCAGTCACATTTGGAGCTGAGTTATTACTGGTATCAAAATCAAATGTAAGTTGTACTTTTTTGTTTTTGTTTCTTTTTATAACAAATAGAAAATTGTGAAAAACAGATAAAAATGGGAAAAACCTAAACTAAATAAAAATAATTCTTTCCACTTGCTTAGTATGTAATAAACTAAATATTTATGCATATATGGCGCAATACTCGTGTTTGGTTGAGTGATTCAGACACAACTATTAAATGATGGAACAGTTTTAGTTACGCAGCTTCTATTGAGGGGAAGAGAGCGTGTAAAGTTACGCACTTGATGCGGCGGCAAGTGTCATTATCAATGCGTGAAGTCAAAAGTGAACGCACGAAATAACCGCTGAGATGTTGCACTTTGCCAAGTGATAGTAGCAGTGAGCAACTTGTGGGTAGCTACTTTGCGATATAAACGTCTGCTCAAGTGGCGACACATTTACATTTTGCGGATCTTTTATGAGTACTTGACGTAGTATAAGCCATAATGACTCCTCTCATAAACCAGCTACTTTCGGTGCCGTTTAAAGTTGTTGAGTTTGTAACGACACACTTTCTGTCGCTGATGATGCTGAGGTATACTCAGCCGTCGTCCAGGGGTCGTTGCAATAGAATTTTTATTTTGGAAGTCAAAGACAATGTGATGTAGTAATTCAATTATTTATTTAGGAGAATTTAAAATAAAATAAGGTTTTACAATCTAATTAATTATAATATAATGCTGGTTTGCTAATTTGATGATTACGATTATTTGGAATAATTGTGCTTCGATGATTGTTCCGATTGTTGTTTCCACGTGCCTGAAATGTTGCTGTCAGACGACACTACTTGTGCTAATCTTGGTGTTTTGTCAGAAGACGTCGTTATCTAAAGATTAGAAGTGTTATGCTGGGTTACAGCCTTGGTTAGCATTAATGTTAGGACGTATTACTACCCTAACTCAAACCTACAGAAAATTCTACTAGTCAAGATGTATCATGACTACCTTGGCTTGATTTACATATAAGACTACATATACAATCTACTTGTCAAGACGTATATACTACCTTGACACTATAGTTCTACTGACTTGTTTCGCAAAGACGTATTACTACCTTTGAGAGTTTCCCAACAAGTGCCCTTGCTTGTACAATGCGCGTTTATTTATACTCAAATGACCGAAGCTTTTCCTGTAGCGCATCGGTACATTTGCCGTTGGTATTTTTGATACTTGTTGTCTTTTGCTGCTGTTGTTCGCCTGGGTGTAATTTCTGTGCTTTGTGTTTTCGTGTGTTCTTAAATTCGCCGTGCTTTGTATTTAGTTCAACCAAAGCTTTCACGCTTTGACATTTCTTGTTTTGTTTACAAACGTGTTTATGCCGGTGTTTGTGATTTATTATTTATTAATAAATTTATTTATTTATAAATATTTATTATTATTAAATATTTATATTAAATAAATATTACAAATATTAAAGGTGAGTGTATTATTTATTTGTTTAAATATATTTTATATTACTTGCATTTTCAATGTAATCTTAGGTTTGTTTATTTGGTGCAATTACGTGCATGCGGGGGTGGGTTTATGGTAAGTTGTTTACGTTTTATATTTACAATAAAAATTAACCAGTTTTCATTGTAGATATTAACTCCACAGTGATTGTATGTAGGTTGGAAATTAGTTAAAATTTCCATCCTTACATTTCCCTCCTTCTTCGGGAAAGTGAACTATGACGGGACGCGCTACCTGTTAGCATGGTTTCTGTTCCGTTTCTTTGGACTTTTGAATATTTTATAGAATTTGTCTTGGTCTGTAGTATTCTGATCGTAATCCTGTTGAAGTTTACTTCGGCCTTTCACTTGTCGTTGCTGATTTTGCGAACTGGATTGTTCCTGCGGTATAAGACAATATTTTCCGACTTGATTTAATAATCGGTTTACTTTTTTATTCAGATGGGAAGAACCAACTTTATCTAGATGTGATTGCAGTAGTTGTTCTTGTTGAATGGTGCCTTTCGCCAAAACTTTTTGTGTAATTGGTAATAGCTGCTGCGATGATTTACTTATACTTTGTGTTTCTTGAATATTTTGAGCTTCTCTTGCAGTAATTTCTATGATTATATCGTTTTGTTGACCTTGTTGTGGTAGGATGTCTTGTACCTGCTGTCGTGGAATTAGCGAGGTTTCTCTTGGTGTTGATTCATGAGGTACGGATTCTGATGAGGTTCCTACCAATTCTGTCGATGATGTAATCGGATGTTCTTCGTGCACCTGTAGCTCTCGTGATTGTTGTACATCTTGTATTTGCCATTGTACGTTTTCTTGATCTTGCGTAGAATATGTATTGATAATTCGATGTTTACTAAGTCCTTGATTATTTTCTTCGATAGGCGTAACCCGTTGCGATTCTTGCTGTGGTTGTATTTCATACACTTGAACTTGTTCTTGTATAACTCGGGTTGGATAAAATACTTCTGGATTTTCTTTAATCGACATAAGGCGCTGCAATTCTTGTGGTGGAGGTATGGGACATTTACATGGCGTTTGTGAAATTTCTCGTAGTGGTATCGGATGCTGTTCTAGATAATTTCGATCCTGCATGTTTCGCTTTGTTGTACGTAGGTTGGACTGATTCTGTTCCTGTTTGCTCTGCTTTTTTCGTTGGACATGTGACTCGAATTTTAAACTATATGTAACATTCTTCGGTATTTTCCTAGGTTGCGCTTGCATCATAGTATCATGCAATGGAATTGCTTGTTCATCTTCAACTACCAACTGCCTGATACTCGTTTCTTGTCCATGGCTTTGACTTGCTTTGTTCTGCTCTGTTCGAAGTGCTTCGAAGTCACCAACTACTGTTATTAATTCATCTAAAGTTTCGAAATCTCCTCGTCTGACGTACCTTTGGTAATCAGTGCTCATATTGCGATATATACGTTCCAGTTGCGACTCTTGAATAATACAGGCTCGTCGCATTAGAGTTTTGATGTCAATTAAATAATCTCTAAAACTTTCTTTTGATTTTTGAAGACGTACTCGAACCTCGTTCTCTAGTTTATCAATGTATCTGGAGGATATAAAGTACTTTAAAAAATCAACCTTGAAACTTGTCCAGAGCTGCCAACGACAATTGTTGTTGCGATACCATGTCAGCGCCTTATTTTCGAGAAGCAAGGGCATCGTGCGGGGAATTGAGTTTACATCAATACTGTACATGTCCGCTAGTTCTTCTACGTGTTCGATAAAACCCAATGGATCCTTGCCACCGTCATATCTGCAGGACCATTTCTGCACTTGTTCCACTATTTGAAGGTATGAGTTCACTGGAGGATTTATAGAACGTTTGTCCTTCTCTGGTATTTTACTTGATCCCGACAACATTGTTCCTCTTGCAACATTCGTTGATTATATCTCCCTTATCTGGTTCTTAAATTTTCCCTCTCGTTATAGTCTTGACTTCAGTGACTGACCAATTAGGTCCTTGCCGCCATGATTCCTTGATATGATTAGCGCTTTGATATTCCTTGAATTATAAACTATATTCTCCTATTATTGTCTTGACTTCTGAGATTGACCAACCAGGTCCCTGCTCGGGCGCCAATTGTAACGACACACTTTCTGTCGCTGATGATGCTGAGGTATACTCAGCCGTCGTCCAGGGGTCGTTGCAATAGAATTTTTATTTTGGAAGTCAAAGACAATGTGATGTAGTAATTCAATTATTTATTTAGGAGAATTTAAAATAAAATAAGGTTTTACAATCTAATTAATTATAATATAATGCTGGTTTGCTAATTTGATGATTACGATTATTTGGAATAATTGTGCTTCGATGATTGTTCCGATTGTTGTTTCCACGTGCCTGAAATGTTGCTGTCAGACGACACTACTTGTGCTAATCTTGGTGTTTTGTCAGAAGACGTCGTTATCTAAAGATTAGAAGTGTTATGCTGGGTTACAGCCTTGGTTAGCATTAATGTTAGGACGTATTACTACCCTAACTCAAACCTACAGAAAATTCTACTAGTCAAGATGTATCATGACTACCTTGGCTTGATTTACATATAAGACTACATATACAATCTACTTGTCAAGACGTATATACTACCTTGACACTATAGTTCTACTGACTTGTTTCGCAAAGACGTATTACTACCTTTGAGAGTTTCCCAACAAGTGCCCTTGCTTGTACAATGTGCGCTTATTTATACTCAAACGACCGAAGCTTTTCCTGTAGCGCATCGGTACATTTGCCGTTGGTATTTTTGATACTTGTTGTCTTTTGCTGCTGTTGTTCGCCTGGGTGTAATTTCTGTGCTTTGTGTTTTCGTGTGTTCTTAAATTCGCCGTGCTTTGTATTTAATTCAACCAAAGCTTTCATGCTTTGACATTTCTTGTTTTGTTTACAAACGTGTTTATGCCGGTGTTTGTGATTTATTATTTATTAATAAATTTATTTATTTATAAATATTTTTTTATTATTAAATATTTATATTAAATAAATATTACAAATATTAAAGGTGAGTGTATTATTTATTTGTTTAAA
This sequence comes from Teleopsis dalmanni, assembly GCF_002237135.1. Taxonomy (NCBI): domain Eukaryota; kingdom Metazoa; phylum Arthropoda; class Insecta; order Diptera; family Diopsidae; genus Teleopsis; species Teleopsis dalmanni. The sequence goes on along the minus strand of NC_051846.1, from coordinate 142,198,329 downwards.
TATATTTTATATTACTTGCATTTTCAATGTAATCTCAGGTTTGTTCATTTGGTGCAATTACGTGCATGCGGGGGTGGGTTTATGGTAAGTTGTTTACGTTTTATATTTACAATAAAAATTAACCAGTTTTCATTGTAGATATTAACTCCACAGTGATTGTATGTAGGTTGGAAATTAGTTAAAATTTCCATCCTTACAAGTTGCGAAAAAGTGTCTCGAAAAATGTGAATTTTGCAATATTTTAATGTAAACGCTGCGCTAACATAAAGCATAAAAAAATACACCAATTTTTAGAAACCACCAAATCCACTTATCAACTTCAACTTGACTTGCCAGTACAAGCAGGAGTGCAGCTGAACTAAACTTGACGCTTCGGGTAACAGTTCCTTATAGAAAAGTTTCCTCTCGTTGCCACATAAAATTATTAAGCAATATTCACACAATTTCATAAGTCTACATCTCTTATTCGTTGAAGTACCCAGTGCTGCTTACATTATTTTGCAGTGCGCCTAAAATGAAACTATAAGAATTTGTTTCATGAATGGTGCACTGAAAATTGGCTTAAGGATTCTTTTTTTTAGTGGATTGGTTTCCCATACACAAAGGTAAACCGCTTTCATATGCAATGAGCTCTGGTGAGTGTGGTATTTCATTATGATGAACTTTTACCGAAGTTTACTGAAGAAACAGTACATCATGGAGTATAAATAAGTGAAGCGGCGCTTTCAAGTGGTTGCTCTTCTGAATGTAAGTTTATCGCTGACTAAAATCCATTAAATTTACTTACATATTTTGTGACGTACTGTTTGGTTCATTATTAAGTGAGGTTTATTCCGTGGTGAAATATGTTACATGTTCACATACTCGCATGTTGAATACAAAATAAATAACTCAGGTTTCAGAGTTATATGATAAACGTGTATGTTTTTAAATATTTCACTTACATTTTTATAGAATGTGTTTTTTTGATTTGATTATTTTTTATACATATATACACATTAATTGTACCCAACATAAATATATTTAATACAAGTATAAATACCATTTAATTGAGTGTAATTTTTTACTTTAATATATAAAGAAGTATATATGTTGTATAATTCAAGAAATGTTTCCAAAAAGACCATTGATGATGGACATTTGGTAAAATTAAAAATAATTGGAAATAAAATTTTGTTGTTAATAAAATAAAAAATAACACAAAACTTAAAATTTGAGAAACAAAAGTTTCGTGTACAAAAGTTTCGTTCGGTTAAAATATTCGAAGCCATGGCCTCTATTTTGACAGGTTTAAAGTAGTCTAATCCTGTAATTATATATGAAACTATAGGCCAACAAATAGTTCCAAAGATAAGTATTTTGCAATACTCTAAACAGCTGCATGATCATTAAAAAGTTCTATTATTTAGAAATAAAATTTAGAAATAAAAACCTTTTAAATTCTAAACCTATTCTAGAAAGAGAAATAGTTTCTTTCGTCAAAATTGAACTTAAATATTAAATTTTTTATACTCGTAAAGTATATATAATCACGACAACATTTTGTATGAAATACAATGCTTTGTCATAAAAGGTAATAGATAGAGCGAGGTTTCTAATAGCTAAGGAGTAGTTATTATACTATAGATACTTTTTAGTTACTCTTTAGGTATGATAAAGATTATCTGGTAAAACTAAATCATTAGTAATAGCAAAAGCACCAATCAGATGGAAGTTGGTCATTTCTAAAAACATTCAAGAAATTCAATTCAAGTAATTCGGCATGGAGGTATCAAGTGGGTGTACTATTGCAAAATTTGTGTATAAAAAGATACGAGTCTCTAATATTCACTTGACGATAATTTTTAGAGATGGACACCTCAGAAAGTCGAAGTCAAAGAAGTCTAAAAGGTTGTTATCCATCTGAACAGAAAACTAAGTTCATATTGTTTTTATGAATTTTTTTGTAAATAAACTAATGGGTGTTGGTTGGCTGGTTGGTAGTAGTGCCTGCTTGGTAGATACCCTCCCATTTCAAATAATTAACAATTATTTGCATTTTTTTTTCTCACATTCTTTGTTAAAAAGTTCTGTATTTGAACAAATTACTTGCTTTAACTGATGCTTAGTCTGACAAACTGTAAAGAAATAACTTAATTACAAATCGGTTCTTTCTGTTCGTCAAAGCTGGACAATCACAGAAAATATGTATAATTTTTTTTCATGATCCAAGTCTCCGTAACTACTTTTCACAAAAATGTGTTGAGCGGTAGGTAAAATTTCCGTGTGCGAACCCTTGTAATAGTGACCTGAAAGAACTACGATACTGTCAGGGTATCATTATGAACTTGGTTTCTGTTAATAAGTTTCCTTAATATTGTCTTTTTACATGAAGGCCCGATCGAATTAATTTATTTACAAGTTCTGAGTTATTTCTACCTATTACTAACTGCTAGCAGAAAATGAAGAAACACGCTTATTTTAACGGTCTCTAGGAAGACTTTCATACCAGCACCAATGCCCTTCAACATTCCTCGCACCGTAAACTCATATAAGAGTAATATCTACGAGTTTATTAAACCCAACGATTTTTTCTTTACTTTTTCTGACTGGGTTTGATTTAATGGTGGAAAATTGAAGTGGTTTAATCGCTTTGTTGTTAAATTAAATGGTAACCTTACATCCATCCCTGATAGGGTTTGCATGATCGACATGTTTCCTTATAATTATAGCCTGAAATATCTGTTTCTTTACTATATAAGAAATTGTAGGAGAATAATTTATATCTGCAAATGGCAAATATATTTCTACACTTACTACGCAGTCCATATTTGTGCCATTTGTGAGAAATCTGGTGACATAATTACCTTAAGAATTTGTATTTTTTTATTCTTTTAAAACATAAATATGCAGTCTTAAACAGATAATTCAGAACTGTTTCCAGAGTCCAACCATATGTGCCATCTTCTCAGCAATCTGTTGCTTAAAATTTTAACCGATGCTTTTAATATGGAAATCTAATGGATAAAAGATTTAACATCGCATTTATTGTGTTCGTAAGGAATGGCTTAAAAGCACTTGTGATGAAAGATTGTTGTAGCTCTTAGTTGGCTACCAAACTACAGCATCATGAATAAGTATTGGACACACTATGGCCGTGTTCATCTAGTGAATATAATAATATCGGGGCGGATATCCAACTTTTACATCAATGTTCATATTAAAAATTAATTCGGTGTCCTATATTTTGTTTAAAGAAAAATGGGTGTTAGTCTATGATAAAAGCATAAGAATAAATAAAAATAAAAATGCTAGTATAAAATAATATTTTTTTTAAATGTGTCTAATGCAATTTAATTATTTTCAACATGTTCATAAAAATATTAAGTAGTTTTTTATATGCAGCTGTGTGAACACTAAGATATCTGGAAGCATTTTAATTTTGCCACATATAACTTTTTATTGTATTACGTCTTACGTGTAATTGAAGGAACTTGCTTCATGCCTTATTACCAGCCATAATTCATATAAAAGCGTTTCATTTAGCCTCTTTGCGCGCTTAATCTTAAGTGCTTCATTTTAGATTTGCCACACGCAGCACCACCTCACATATCCGTGGAGGAAAGGATTTTGATGTATGTCTTGTCTGGGAATGAGTCGAAGTGCAATAAATTCAATGAAGCACATGTGTGGCATGCGATTCGGTTAATGCAATCAAAAAGGGTTGTAAAGTTCCTCGTTAGAACGCTTCCATTTCCATTTCTTTGTGGAGTGCGCTCTTCAAATTGAGTTTGGTGAAAATTCTTATACGGGTTATTAATGTATATGAGGTGCTTCATAAGATTTACCTAGACTTACTTGGATTTACACAAATTGTGTTTGCATATGTTCCACGCGCTATTCGGCGCTATTAATCAAATTGTTCCGCCAAGAAACATAATTGAATGATTTAAATGAAAAATCTTGGGACTTTTATTTTATTGACTTTATAAATCAGTTTTGATTAAAATAATCAACATAATAAATTTAATCAATTCAATTGTTTTCATATTAGCCTTAAGTAAATTTACGAAAAAAAAACAGTTTTGATTTTCTGAGCATTTTTATAGATACTTATTTTAAAAGTGAGTAGGATTGAGAATACTATTGTGTTACAGTGTAAAACTTATTGGAGACTAAGTATACAAACCTCTTAGATATATTTGGGATTTTAACATTGGTACAGTAAGCCCGCCCATTCGTTTTTTTTAATATAGACGCTAATAGCTAAGCTAGACGCTAGACAATTAAAAAATAGTATTAAATTAATACATTTTAAACAATAACACCCATATCTCATATACGATGTTTGAAAAGAAATTTTATATATTTTTAACATATTTGATAACAGCACAAATCGATTTACCGATGTACGTCTGTTGATCGGAGAGGAACTTAAACTGATAATAAAATAATAATACGGTTATTTAAACACAGTGGTTAGACCACGGAGACAATTTTTTATTCCTTATAAATCGAAAAGTTTTCTAAAAACCATAACAAATCTTTAACAAAAAAAATCCAAAAATGAAAGATTTGTTCCAAACTATATTTAAGAGTCACTTGAAGTATGTTATTGACATACTTTGTTTGTTGTCGATTTGTATAGAAATATTATTTATAGTAGTGATTTATATATATTGAAGCCCTTTCTCGAAGCATAGGAAAGTATATATATTTAGTTTATTTTCTTTATAAATTAATTGTCAACACTAACTTTGAGCTTATTATTATTGATTAAAGGGATAGTGCACTGCGACCTAAAAGATCTATTGTCTCCCTTAGTCGGATTAGAGTGTTTTTCCAAGTCCGACAGTATAAGACCTATCTTTCCTAGTCTTAAATCCTTATGAGCCATGAAATACCTTTCTAGGTGCTTCTTCCTTCTGTGCATCACCACCGGGCACTCTTCAAGCACGTAGTATGCAGTTTCTCTCCCTTCTCTACCTTTTCCAATAGAGTTCTCTTTCTTTTTTCTTTGCGCCTTTAAGTATAATTAATTGATTTTGAATACCATTTCTGTGTTTAGAATATTAAAACTTTGACAAAGTCGAAATGAGGCTAGTAATTGTTTAGCATATAAATAGATCCTCTTTTGGCTTTTGGACATACACGATGATACATCATCATCATCATTTAGTCTACAAATCGATGTTTTTTTTTTTTTGCTCTTATATAGGTTATACTTCTGTCTGTTAATATCACTATATTACATTTCGATTTAGTAATGTAATATAGAAAAAAAACTCACATATTCCTATATAATTAAAAATTTGCACGTACTAATCAATTGACATCTTTATATTATTATGTTAAGCTGTTTTGAGCTAGTGCACTTAAGAACTTATACTCTTTTTTAACTCAAGGTATTTTCAAAACCCCCCTTTACACCTTGACTAGATTATTGTTTATCACTTCATCAGACTAAGCAATAATTGACCTCAGATCTGCATACCTCCCCAAGGAGCCTGTAACCATTCTGAGATTTGATAACGCGGTGTTGGCAAGTCTGTCAGTTTTCATATATAATTTCAGGGCTCTATTCTTTATGTATTTTTTGATGGGATCAATATTGATATCCCTGAGTATGTCATTCGTCCTAATATACCATGGAACTTTGAACTTTATAGAACTCACATTAGTTTAATATTATATATACGATATAAAAGCAAACTATGATTTACAAGTAGTTTATGATGTGTATGGTATATATAATGCAGAGTTCTGTTTAAATTACAAAGAGTGATCAGTGACGTAGTCTGCTAATTAAACGCATTTAATATAGATTTTTTTACATTAGGAGTACAATCACATTTTAATTGAAATTAGGAATTGATTAAAAAATAAGTAAGAAATATTGAAGAGTTGGGTTTTTAGTTTACCATAAAATATGTTTTTGTATTCGATTTTACTCAGTCAAAAAGAATTGATTGTTCAATAATAAGAAATCGATAAAGAAAATTTGTCCAATACTTACATACCTTAAACTTATAATTATTACAAATTATATTTATTATAAAACTGACTTAAGCTGACTTATTAGGCATAAGGTTACTAGGTTACAATTATTTATAATGTAATACTTCTAATACTTCTAATTGATTTTGCGGTCTCGAGAATGGCCTTCACATGTATATGTATCTCTAATTGAAAGAAAAAATGTAGATATATCCAATAGAAAATAAATGTATAACACTAAATCTAATAAAAATTTATAAAGAAATTATTATTAATCCATCAAATCCTTATTCGAATTATTTTATAGGAAATTGATAAAATTTTAGAGCAGATCAATTTTATAATAATAATATTATTTTAGTCGTTATATCAACAATGGAGATAAATAAATTGAATTTAATGGAAATTCAAGAAATTTATATTTTTAACAAGACTCAAATCGAATTAGAAACACTTTTGACCAAATTTGATGCTAGACTTTGCGCTTGTAATACTTTGCATACTTTCAGGTGGACAGTAATTGATTTAAAGTCTTACAGAATTGACAGCAGCACTTAAAGTCGTTTTAGTGTCTGGACAGTTTTGACTTTAATATTATTAAACTTAATCAGCTGTCACCTCCTGATTTGATTGAATATAAATTTTAATAACTGAGCTCATGAAATTTGATGGTCCTTTTAAATAAGCACGTTTATGCGACGTGTTATCCTTGTACAAGGATACACTTTTTTTTAATGTGATGTATTTATATTTGTCTTGGTTAAGCTGAAAAAGCTAATATCAGGAAATAATAATTGAAAATAAATAAAAATCACTAAAAATAGCATAAAAAATCTGGAAAGCTTTAATATTAACAGAAAAATATTAAAATAAAACAAATTTTTAATAAGAAATAAAATTTATATAAAGATTTCGTGAGCTAGAATTTTATTATTAATATTAATTTGAAAAATGTAAGTATGAGTATTCCTACTTTTCATATGTATTATAATATACGTATAGGACGTTGCTGTAGGAGGCGTAGAATTGCAATTTAAAAAATTTATTTTAAAAAAGAAATCATTTATATTTTAATAAGTAAAATACTTTTACAGTCTTATTAACGATTTCGACCAATTAACTATAACGAACACATCTTAAGAACTGCATTTAAACTGCAATTTTTCATAACTCATCTCCAAAATTTAACGAATTTTCCTCATTTGGCAAGGTTAGAATTGTTATTGAGTGGATCACACAGAACCATTGCTTCAAATACTTCCTCTATCGCAGTATATCACAAGATTTGAAGACTGAAGACAATATATTCTTCAAACATTTATTTTAATAATTCCTTGATTTCTTAGATAATATAACATGTACCACAGACTGGATGGAACCAAAACCCATTAAAAACATTTTTACTGACTTATTGGAAATTAAATTGCTGTTGGGTGGGTGTATTTCGAGCGCTATTGATGGTGACATTCCGATATTCTTTATTTTTACTGAAATGTGCCCCAAATATGTCGTCAGTCCTTACACTTTACCGAAAGGTGCAGTGATAGTTAATATATTGCCTTTGGGCCTTTATTACTCCAAATGTCACAATTTTTTCCATAAATCAAGTAGAATTTATAGAATAGAATTGGACCTCATAGTCAGACTCTCTTAATATTTTTCTTATTAAATATGTAATTTTGATATATACATGAATAAACAGATTATGATTTGCTAAAGATTAATTAATAAAAATATGTTGATGGCAGTCACATTATATTATTGTTTCTATATTATTCTACATGTTTCTAGCTAAATAAAAATTCTAAATAGCTAGAATTTGGTATAATATAACAATTTGGTATAATATAAGAATTCGAAACTAAATATCTTTTGTGTTCTTTAATAGCTGATGCAACTTAATATTAAATGTTAGAATCATTATGTCTACTATTTATATAACTGATGAGCTTGAAGTCAATGGCTTCCATATAGTCACTTATATACATGACACAACTGGCACTTACTTTTTAATATCAAGTAAGTCTTCATCTTATATTCATACGAATAAGACCAGATTATATTCAAAATTATTATGAATAAATGGCCATATATTCTAATACATAATGTTTTACCGGAGTAGAATACACTTGTTTAACCGTCAATTAAGGTAGACTTAAAGCATAGACGTAGTGAACGTAAAAAACGTGAACGGAAGTTCGCAGAAAAAGTGATAAGTCATGAAAACACAAACAATTCAAGTTTAATCCGATCACTAAATATTTCGCATACATAAAACAGCAAATTCGTTGCTCAATGTTTGTGTGAGCTGATATAAGATTTCTCGAATGTTTCCCTCAAGGCACATAAATTCATTTTGATACAAATAATCGAATATGCCCTTTTTCGTTAGATGACAGATGGCAACAGATGATAGTAGCTGAAGGACTTAATAATTGTCGTATACCACAACTAATTCAGCTTTTAATAACTGACTATCTATTCCTTTATTTGCTTAAATCTACTTTGACTCTTCTTAGAACCTGTATAATATATTCTGAACTTTGCCTTGTTATTAGTTTTAAAGTTATTTTCCACCAAATACTTGCACACAATAGTTTTGATAGCAATGAATTGACAAATGAACGGGCTAATGGGGCTGTTTCAAGACAACTCTATCCTTCACAGTGGAGAATATGATTTATACACATACTTTCTGCTCAAAAAGTATCCTGCTTTTGTTGTTTGTTAACTACTCCTTAAGTAATAGACCTTTTTCAAAAATGTTTTTCTTTTGTTATATTGGTACACAATTTCTTGACATATGGTACAAATTTGACAGATTTGACAGATGGCGCTGTCAAATAGTTTGTTTATAGCAGCTGTTAATGTGAGACTACCTCAAGTGCATTTAGCGATTTTTACTATGGCAAATTCTTGTTGTACGCGATTTTTTGACCAAACAAGGCACCACTGTCATCGCTCAGGCACCATATTGGTCATATCTGGATCCGTGCGACTTTTTCCTGTTCCCGTAACTCAAATTGCCCCTTCGTGGTAAGCGTTTTGAGTCGATTGAATCGACGTCCATCACACCTTTCAGTTGCCTCTTCGTCTTCAAAAAAAACCAAGAAAGTAGTTATTTGAACTCCTGAAATGAGTCCCCACTTCAAGTAATCAATCATATTTTCTCTACTTATAATCAACATGGTTTTTAAAGAAGAAGTTAGACGTGGAAAAGATGAATTCTGTTTTAGAATGAAATCTATTTAGGTATGTTTAATATTTCTTAATGTACTTCGACGATTTTAGTATATAATTGAAAAAATATTAATATTCTATATACTCGAATGCAATTAAAACACAGTCCATGAAATATTATAGAGTCTCCTGCCAAGAGCAGACAATTTTTATGGCTTGTTATTGCAGTATTTTTTAGAAAAAGAAAAAAACCTTACGACTCTAAACTTAACATAAGTGAACTCTCCATGGACCCACACACTTTATGCTTATAAATAATGGCGTTCAACGACAAATTCACAATTCACAATTTACAATTTTTCGTTATTTTTTGAATTTTGTGCTATAAATTTACACATTACACGATAAGTTAACGGGAATTACAATCGTAAGTGTGCAATAACACAATTGTATGTGTTTGTTTACTTAATTCCGTTTGTATGGTCCCTCACAATTTGGGGGTAAGCACTCTTGGAATCGGGGTACTTTCCGTTTGGGTGTGGGTGTTTGTATGTACGAGAGAGTTTTTTATATGTCAATTGGTTGACATATAATGTGTTTGAAGTCATAATGTGTTTATATGTGTGTGAGATGTTGCTGCGCTATTGAACAACAATAAATTTTGCAATTTTTACGGCGTTCTTTTGCGACAGAATGTTGCTTGCAGCGAGCGTATGTGACTAATTTTTTTCCTCACTTCTGTGGGCATTGTTCGTTCGCCTATTCAAAACTCCACCGCATAATAGCGAGTTTAAATTTTCCCACTGTCGCAATGAACAAATAACGATGAAGTGAAGTGAAGTGGAGTGGAGTAGAGTGGAGTGGTAATTTTTATTTAAGATTTGTTTATGTTCCTTGATTGCGGAGTTTAATGTACGGCAAAAGGTGTTTGAAGCATTTTTAAGTGCTTTTGATAAGTTAAAAACGATCAATTGGGACGTGAGTGGATTCGTTAAGTGCATATCACAAAACTCACACAGGAACAAAGACAATAGCACCCACCATTGAAGCCTACTTCGGGTGAAAATTTCACAAAAGTGCACACATGTTTTCTTTTTTTAAAAATTTTTAAATAAATTTTATATAAAAATATTCAAACCATGCTTTAATTATCTATACTAAGTAACTTTAAAAAGTTTAAATAAAGAGTTTATTTAAATTTTATTTATAGGGTATTCCGATTGTGGTTCAAGTAGCGAATCAAATCGTGTGGAAATCGATTCTGGAAATCGATCCATTATCCATTCGCTCATTATGTTACCGTATAAAAACAGAGGTATAAAAACCACCTTGAACTTTTGTCAAAGCGTAAAATGCTCCTGAAGTTGGTCGAGATCTTTAAAAAAGGAACTCCTAAAATAGAAACTAAAGCAGATGTGAGGCATTTTTATCGTCTTTTAACATGGTGCTTTAATCAGCTGTGATTTGTCAACAAACCTACCAGAAAAGTGATATCTTTATTGGGCATCTCAATGATAGTACTGAATTTTCATTTTATAGAGTACGGTCAACGTGCATACAGATACCTATATATCCATGAGTATTTAAACCTTGTCTTAAGTTATATTTTTAAAATGCGTCTCATTTAGAGATGTGTTATAGTCAAAAATCAACGTGTGTGTAAATTGAACTGAACTTAACGGTTTTAAAACACCTCAACTATCTGATGGTATGTATATATTCCTAATAAATATATTTTAATAAGAGCTAGTGCCTCCTTGTGAAAAACACTGTACTGAGATTATAGGAAGCCTATAAAACTACACTATCTATATTACTATCTACATTATTATCTACACTACTATTTATTTATTGATTGATCGACTAGAACCCGTTCGCTAATTACCTATGGACCTGGCAAGGCAATGAACTATAAATGCTGAAATAATGATTTATTTAAGAGAAATTGTGATTTATATGACTTCTAAATATAGTGTCAGATAAACTTCTAGCTTGTATCTCGGTTAATACTCAAAATACTTTTATTCTTTTAAAAATCTTTATCTCAAACAGTTTTGTAAAACTTACTTGTTTTGCTTTTTACATACAAATGAATAAAATTGTAGATTAATCAGTAGCTACTAATCCATATATTTTGATAGACACACACAAAATTGCTGTTTAAATATTCTGAGCATTGTTTCTACAGTATTTATAAAATAAAACACTTATACATAAATATTATAAGTATACAGTAAAACAATACGAAATATATCAGTAAATGTCTAAGACAAATATACAAGTACTATTTACATTTATTCCCTATTTATTCCTACCGTATGTGTCGCTAATATGGAGACACTTACGGAAAAAACTCTGGAAAATCCCACTGCTAACAAACTAGTTACAGAGACTACCAAATATATACATAACTGCCTGCTTACCAATAGCATCCACAGCACCATTAAACGCCTTATTTGGCATTATGACGCTAGGACGCAAATTAAAACTAGGAATCATGACGCTTGTACCCATTAACAAACACAGGCTATATTACAGTTTTCTACTAAACAAAAGACGGGTAATAAGTTTTATATAAGTCAAATTCAAACAATCTGCAGATTTTGAGATGCTTGTAGCTCACATGATTCCAAAATATATGACCAAATGGAAATACATTACCTACACAGAATGAGGTTAAAAAAAAATACCAGTACTAATAGCATAGCTTGCTATATAAATTACTCTAAAATAGAACATAATTCGGGTTTAGAAATCTACAACTCTGAAATCTAAATATCCGTCAATCTAAAAACAATACTTTTAACTGGAATAAATAAATATCTATGGTAGACATCTAATATCAGGAAGCTTTGGACATAAAAAATTGATCCTTATGTCTGATAGTCAGATAGTCGATCATAGTCGATCAGATAGTCAAGTAGTCAATGTCTTACAAGACCTTGCTATTAGATTTTAAGTGATTTTGTAGTGTATTCCTACACACGTGTGGTAGACGAATTGGTTAAGGTAGTTGCTTTAAGGCAACCATATCGGCCAGAGCTGATTCTGAGTGTTACAATAAACTATTGCAAAAGACTTCCTAAACTGGACTGCACCAGTAAAGCCAACCACAAATTGTCTAACGAGCGAACATTCTGATAAACTTATTTCTTACTCTCGATATATTGTGGGAAGAAAAGCAATTATCTACTAAATTTGTACAGATTAAAGAAATAAAAACAACACCAAAAACAACTGGTCATTGCCTTTTGAAGAAGCATCAAGTGCGGTTACAGCTATCAGAAACCGATAAATATAGTTAGACTTAGAAT
>NC_051846.1:142177722-142185759 GCF_002237135.1 Teleopsis dalmanni | reverse complement strand
GAACTGAAATAACTAAACCTGAACAAGACGATTCTCTTTTATCCAACCTTTCATTTATTTCAGAAACACAACCAACAGCAAATCCACAAAAGGAAAACACAAAAAACGAAATTTCAGAAACACAACCAACAGCAAATCCACAAAAGGAAAACACAAAAAACGAAAAATCAGAAGCAGCCAATTTAACAGGAGCTACAACGAATATATCAGTTAAAAGAATTGGTGCAAACATCAGTGCAAACCAACACCAAGTGGACAACACAAATCGGAAACATGAAACAATTGTTTCTGGAGATTCTTTCATGCACGACTTTTCCATCGGGGATAATAGACCATTACAAGTCTCTACAAAGTCTCAGAATATATCGAATTCATTCTTCCATTTAAACAAATCAGAAACGAAAGACTCGAATGCAAGCTCATTTATTAAACCGAAATCACAGCTTCAGTTCCGAAATACACAAAATAATACTCATGAAATGCAGGATTTGTCAGTAGTTTTAAACTCTCAGCCACAGAAAGAAAACCTCAAAGCCTTCAGCTCTGGAGGTAGTACGTTGAAATTTTTGAGCAAACCTTCACCAAAAGTTCCGACAAAAACAAATTACGAAAACTCCCAGAGTAATTTAAATTTTTTAGAAAAACCTAAGACAGATCTTAATTCAGAGTGTAAGGAACCACAAAAACAAACTTCAAAAAATAGTGATTTGGATGATTTTTTCGAGCTGAACGCAGAAACTGCATTATTCTCAACGAATATAAGCTTAATTAAAAACTCTACTTTGGTTTCGAATTATCCGCAAAAGACTACACTAGAACAAACTCATGAGATTAGAAGGCAAGTAACGCAAGACTGCAAAAAATCTAAGCAGAGCTTTTTAAAGCAACCGTCATCATTTGTACAAGATACAGTTGGCAATAGATCGAATTTAAACGCAACAGAAAAATCCCCAGCGGAAAAGCATCGGACATCGACTGCATCCACAAATAAACCTGCTACAAATTACGAAAACGCCGCTAGCGCTTTGGGAATAGGTGACTATTTCAATAAGGAGAAACTCAACTTAAGTAATGAATATGACGATGAAATGAGTATTTACTTCAAGAATACACCCAGAACTCCCAAAAATACCGTACATGTATGGAGAGATTCTTTGGATAAGTCTGATAATAATTCCTTTGTACACCGGCAATGCGATCTAAATCAAACCAATCAGCTGGTGGAAAGGTTTTGTGTAGATCCGAATGTTAATCCTTTTAATGTGGAATTAATAAACGCTTTTCTAGATCAAATTGATTTAATAACGTTTTTAAAAGACTTGCAAACTTGTAGAATGGTAGGTTGTGTCCCCTGCATAAAACCAAACACAACGATTGAAATCAATGGCGTTCATTTTCAAATTTCGAAACTTATCGGTGAAGGAGCATATGGCGCTGTGTATAAGTAAGTAATATATTTTGGTTAGTATAAAATCAAAGTAATATTTTATCATTTTAAATATATATATACAATGATTATATTACTATATATATTTTTTTATTTATATAGGGGTATTGACACTAAAACTGGTGATAAATATGCGCTTAAACAGGAACGGCCACCAAACTACTGGGAATATTATATTTGCTTGGAGCTACAAAGTCGTATTACATCAGAAAATATGGTAAGAAATATATTTAACTACTTCCAAAAATTGATTCTTAATGGAAAGAACTAATTATATAATAACCCGTTCACGAGAACTTGACTGAATTGATCACATATAGCATTAGTTGTTTCAACTTTTTAAGAACCATCAAGTCTTAATAAAGCATTTAATACATGGGTATTCTTGTGGTACTTGCTTTTTTCCAATGCGTCCAGATTTGTTCGCCTTCCTCTTTATAGTACGGCGCTACGTGACTTTAGGTCTTCCACTTTTTCTGTTGCCCGTTTTTGATTTTAGTCAAAGGCATACAGACACAGGCGTTGAAGTGACTTCCTTACAAAACCTACGATTAATCTTCATTAGTTGGTAGTGATTACATAGGGCACCGTTTTTATATTGGACGGCTGAAGCATATCCGAAATACTCATTTTGTTGTTGTTTTAGCCAGTTTGAGATTGTTGAACGACACTTGGTCGTAAAGTTCTACAAGTGGTTCAGGGAAATAGACCCGCCCATTCTTGGAATCCTAAATTACTCATCATGTTTAGTAAACAAATATTTTAGGTTCACGAATGAAATCTAACTCACCTAGGTCGGCAAACTATCACATCTGTAGAGATTCATTTAGAATCTATTAATTAAAATATCTGAACGTTCATTATTATCAATGCCTTCTATAGGTATTAAATAAATAAACAAAAATTCCTTCAAATTTTTTTTGCTAAGAAACTTAATAGATCCTTTAAGCCCTTTCATATACAATATTAAAATTGTTTTAGAAACACAGTGAAAGAGACGGCTGACATTTTGAATCAGACTGCATCTAAAAGTTAATATATACTTTTAATGAGTACTCAGTTCCGGTCTTTCTGTTTATATCGTTATATTGAATCAGACTGCATCTAAAAGTTAATATATACTTTTAATGAGTACTTAGTGCCGTCCTTTCTGTAATATCGTATCTAAAAAAGTACACCCAACAGATTACAATTATTCTGACAATAAATATGTTTTTATTCGTCAATGTTAAGAATAAAAGAATGCGTTACGTTAAAATTGTTTTAAAATTTTGCCGACGTTCCATTTTATCGAGAATATTGATTAAATGTGGTCTCAACTATATTGTTAACGACAATACAAATATTTGGATAAACTTGACTTGAGGACAATAAATTGCTTGACGTTTGAAGCTCTTGATTTACTTCTGTATTAGGTACTGGTTATAAATAGTCATTCCCATTGTGTCGAAGACCTCTAACATAGAGAGGTAGATATATGGATAATTAAAATATATCAGTTTCATTATAAAGTAAAAAACAAAAAAAAACTATAATATAAAATTAATCATTTATCGAAATTAACTTATTAGTAACTTGATATTTTTTTTATTGTCTGTTCCATAAAAGAAATAAGAAAAAATTTTTAATCTGATTTTCTTTTAACAGGTTAAGTCAAAATAGTTACTTTTTATTATTAACGATGAAGCAATTTTTCTGAACATTAGAATTTATATTCTTTTACAAAAGAATAATATATAGCGCCATAAGTAAAAAAATTTTTATATGCAATTTCCATTTACAATTCCACAATATAGAACTGTAACAACTTCTTAAATTTTAAAAGTCTTTTATACTCATATGTCGCACTAACATACGAGATGTGACGAAAAAGTAACACATCGTATCATTTTCATCGATTCGAGTAAATGTAGTATTTATGTATTGGTTGCACTATCAGTAATGTTTGTGTTAATTATTAGGTAACTGTGGTGTTTAGTTTGTATTTGCCAAGCGAATGAGCAGGACTTACCCAAGCGTGTTTAGCGACATTTTATGTAGCATATTTTGAAACAGATAACAGATTGTAACAGAAACAGATAATAAAATTTATATTTTAAATAAAATTAAGTACGTGCGAATTGTTTATTATACTAAGGAAGACTTTTGGTAACGATACTGTCATAATCACGAACTTTTGAATAATACAAGATCTTTTGGGAATATCGAAAAGACCTTAAAAATACCTCGAGACTTTATCAATCAATGATAAAATGTTGAAAAAACTAGAAATATAATAGACGAACTGTTACCATTAGAGAGGTTTCTGAAGAAGTATAAATGTCATATTGCTAATGTGAATTGATTTTCACCAAATCTTTGGTCATACGATTTACAACTGAATGCGATCGACTCATTCAACAGTTCATAGTGAAGTATAAGAGTAATGCCAAAACTGCACTATTTGCGAAATTTGGTATTCTGCAACTATTTTTAATATAAAAAAATTTTTTTTTCAATGAGACACTCAAGGAATTATAACGGTTTTTAACAATAGTTGAGATGGCTACTACGTGCCAGAACCAGTTTAATCAAAACTATTTCTAAAAAGGCATTTCAACAGTGTTTCTGAAACTAGAAACATGCACACAGGTGCATAATAGAAAACGAAGTACTCTTGGAGAGAGACAAGAGTACTTCTAGTGACGGAATTATACAATTTAATTTAATAGTTCAGCCATAGCTTTTTAATTTATAATTTAAATATTCTCTTTAAATAAGTTATTCTTTTTCTTTTAGTTAAATGCGTACATGAAGATTGATTTTTCTCTAATCGGCAATAACTCAAGTGTATTAGTATCCAAATTTTCGGACCATGGTTCACTGATAAATGTTTGCAATAAAGTTAAAAAGGCGACTATGAAAAATGTGGACGAGTATGTAGTGATGTACCTGACATGTGAACTTTTGGAAATCATGGATCACCTGCACGCTGCTAACATCATCCACGCAGATATTAAACCTGATAATATACTGTTAATGAATAAGTAAGCATTCATTTGTTATGTACGAGTATTAAATATTTTTTATATTTTTATATTTTTTAAAAAAGGTTGACATATCCAGCGAAGCAATGTTGCCTGCAACTGATCGACTTTGGTGTTTCGATCGATATGCAGCTTTTTAAACCTGGGCAGACATTCAGTTATGTGCACAATAATAATGCATTCAATTGTGTGGAAATGCGTGACAAACGTCCATGGACTTATCAATTGGATTTGTATGGCTTAGCGGGAGTGATACATGTATTGCTCTTTGGTAAATATATGGAAGTAGAAAAACGATCCGATTATATCTGGATGCATAAAACGCATGTGCCGCGTTATTTCAATAAAATCTTATGGGAAACTATCTTCAGGGAACTGCTGAACGTGCGCGATTGCAACTCAATGCCTAACTTGCAACAATTACGTGCAATTATTAAGAGGGAAATAATAGAAAAGGAGAAGTTTGTTATCAATAAAATAGCAGAGTTCAACAAAGCATTATCTTCATAAAATTTAAAACCGTACATATATTAATATAATTTATTATTATCATTAATTAATCATTTATAGATTCTGGCATGGTAGGGACATTCATTTTTACATATTTTTTTTGAATTATTTTTTCACATACTACTATATATTGTAACTTTCGTTTTTTTTTATATCCTCATAAAAAAACAAATGCAAATTGTAAAATATATGTTAAGTTCACTGTAAAAATGTTTTATTATTAGCAAGGTGCATTTGGAATGAAGTTCACACGCGTGTATGTATTTTTACAGTTCGGAAGACATAAAATTTTTTAATGAGTACATGAAATTTATTAAATCGGCAATTATAGAAGTAGCCGAGATACTTAAATTTCGTACTTGCAATTTGAATCAGTGATGTGTTGGTTTGGCTAACGCACAAATGAGAATTTTTACGCTACATTCAAATATGTAAAGTTAAAGCAATGAGTAGTGGAGCAAAAATCAGTCAATAAAAAGTCTGGGCTCCTTGCACGGGTTTTTGTAAACCTTAATGGCTCTTGCTTTCCTTTCTTTACGAGAATGCATTATTTTCTTTTCTGCAGCACACATTAAGCGATCCTTGATATAATTGTCCATTTCAAAGTCAATGTCTTGAATGGGTTGTATATCTTCTGGGTTTTTCGCTGCTGCAGTATCAAGTGCCTTAACTATTAAGCTGAGCAAAGCATGTGCAAGCTTATGGCATACTTCATATTCAACCGCTTCCTTGGTTGTGTAATAAACAGCAGCTTGATTATTGGGATGAACTCCTATTGCTAGTAGGATGTTACAAAAAATTCCACGCTGCATACGATTAAACGGTTCCACAAGTTGCGGTGGCACCTTTATAGTTGTTGCAAGATTAGCGATGAACTTAGCAAATTTCTGGATGAGAACATTTAAATACTGGGTACGGCACTGCCTTTCCATTTTGGTGAGCATTTCATAGTAAAGTTCCTGTTTACGCTTAAGTAAATCCTCACGTCTACGTTCTTTAGCTTTATGGTTCTTAATTATGTCTTCCAATTGCCTTGAAAGCATTAATAAAAACATTATTTTAATAAAATGTTTAGTCGAATATATAATATCTTACTGACTAATAAGTTATTTGGTAGAAATATTTATTAAAATAATGAAAAGTTAAACAAATCTATTGTTATATATGTTGTGAAGATTAGGTTTGTTTACACCGGCGATCATTAGGATTCCCCTGGTTTTGTTACCTAATAAAATTATAAAATTGAATTTCTTTTTTATAATCTTTTAATAATATAGAAAAAAAGTGAAAATTTATCAATTCCCATTAGACAGCTACAATCGAGTGAAAGGTACCATTAATTGGATAGGGATGCCATTTTAGTGCGATAAATGTGGAAGGTAGGTCCTGACATTAGTCAGATACGTAATTGTCACAGTATCTATATATACCTCTGGCTCGCAGCAGATTGCAAACACTTCTTAATTAAATTGTGTGATATCAGAATTTAATATAGAAAATAATATATTGAAACACATTATTATAATACGCTAAAATATTATAGTTCATCCATTTGTTGGATTATATTGTTAGAAATAATAAGTCAGTTGCACGTTAAACTATACTCTACAAAGTAACCCACTAATCTTTTTCTTGAACTTCTTTTCATGTGAGAAACCCTGACAAGAATAAAAGAAAAAATGTAGAATTGTCTAAACACCAGAAATGTAACTATAAAATTACCGTTGATTCAGTTTTAAACCAAGCCCATTGGGAGAACAATATCTTTATCTCAAAAATTTAAACCTATTTCTTATATATCATATAATATATACATTAATTTGATACATCAAATATCCTTCAACTAAGATTGAATGAATTAATTGATTGATTAAAAGGTTAATTGAATTAGAAAAGATGGTACAGATATATACTAGATGTCACTAAAATAAGTTTGTTTGTTCGTTTCTTAAAAAAATGATGTACATCTACTAATTCAATCAAGAACTTACTCTGTCGTGATTGCATTATGCTTCCATGCCAAGTTTTTCATCCGTTCACCTCGCAACCTCGGTGTCATGATGTCAGCATAGTACTCAGCAGTATACAAAACCGCGTGTTTTTTGGGCTCTTTCAATCTTTCAAAAGTGGGCTTAGCTATATACGGCGGTTGCGGTTGGTACGCCATTCTATCGACATATTTCTTGAGTTTTTCCATATTCTCATTACGTCTGCGCTCGTCATCTGGTATCTCTTCCTCTTCGACAGAGGTCGAGGATGTCGAGGTGGGAAGGGGCAAGTCCCAACTATCGACATTACTGCTTGCCATATTTGAATACTTTTAATTTGTTTGTAAATTGTAAAAATTTGCTAACTTTGAGTATGCCAAAATATTATTTAACTGTAGAATTTGGATGGATTTTATAAAATCATACGTAAATTAGTAAATAAATTTTATTTCAATGAAAGAATTTTAATTGTCCTTAAAACAAATTTTACATTTCAGTTACTTTATTTGGTTAATTTTGAAATTTAATGCAGAGCCAATTTGATGAAACTTCAAATGATGTTGGAGGGTTTGCAAGATATTCCTGTTTATAAGGCAAATGCCAAGTGTCTTTCACTTTGTGCGCGCATATCATAAAACGAATTGGCTCCTAGAAAAAATTCTCAGTTAATAGCTAATAGTCTCTGTTTATTAAACGTCAGTCGTCAATCATACCTTAACTATTATTTTTCCACCTTCAGTTTGGGTAACTAAAGAATATTGGTGTTCCTGTTGCCAACGTCTAAAAATTGGTCGTAGTTCAGGCCCCAGTAAAAAAGAGTGTGTACGCATTAAATCCCGCGAGAAGAAATCAGTGTGGTGGCCGCTCTTCAGTGTAGCATACAATAAAAATGGATCATCATGTGTTCTATAATTAAATGCATAAGATATATAAATATGAATTATATAAATTTAATTAATGCTTTTAAAATTTTTGTTATATGTAATAATTCTTTATGTTTACTCGCACATTCGATTTAGAATATTACTAATTGTTAAAGATATATAAAGAGTTGATATGCAGATAT
>NC_051846.1:142174208-142177622 GCF_002237135.1 Teleopsis dalmanni | reverse complement strand
TTATATATTTATATATATTTTATATATTTATATTGTTACGAATTTGACCAGATTAGCAATGGAACGTTTACATATTATTTAATTATTATGTCAATTGATATTTTTAAAGTGAGTTGGAATTAATTTGAGTGAAGCTGTGTTTCCTAAATTTGCTCCTAGTAAAATACTAGTTCTTTTTAATACTACAAACATAATAAAGTATAGTTTCTCTAATTAAAAAGTTTTGTTTCATTTTTATAAAATCCTGTGATTCGAACGTACACGCATACAGACGATTACGTAACATTTGGTGTCAGAAATGGGATTTTGTAAAATGGTGAAATTGGAAGAATTGACTGCGGTTCAACTGAAAAAGCAGAACTGCAGGTGAGACTTCGTGCGGCGTTGGAGCCTAATGGCATAAAAGGGTCAATCAATGATGTTGTTTATCGAATTCAACAGTCGGAGTATCATAGAGCTCGAATGAAAGTGGTGCATCTGGAACGGCTGGCACCTTATTGCAACGATATGGTAATACCTGTTCGGGACGAACAGATTTAAGAGGAGGGCAATGTTACGAATTTGATCAGATTAGCAATGAAATGTTTAAATATTATTAAATATTATTTAAACATTATGTCAATTGATATTTTTAAGAAAGAAGTTAGTGTTGAAATTTGTTTTGAGTGAAGCTAAATTGGCTCCTAGTAAATACTAGTTCTTTTCAATACAACAAATATAATAAGTATAGTTTCTCCAATTTTTAAAGTTCGTTTCATTTTTATAAAATCCTGAGATACGAATAAACACGCAGGCGATTACGTAACAATATGTATAAGGTTGTAAATTTTAAATATATATCTTAACTCATATATTTGTTCACATTAGGAAATTTAGAATAGGCGTATATAAGACGAGTTTGGAATTGTTATTTTTATTAACAATTGGGGTGATTTAGTCCATCTTAGAGTGCTGATAGTTTACGTATGTGTACGCAATATATATTACATCAAGAGATCTTGTTTAGGCTATACCATTTGGTTTAGCAGAAGCAAGGTTAGGGAAATATATGGCATTTCTAGTCAAAATTTGGTTATTTTTGAGATATGCTCATCCGAAAAATATAAAATTCAGTTAAATTTTATTCAAACCATCCATACCATGTAGTGCAAAATACAGCAAAAAAAATATGATAAAAAGAGCACTACATCTAACCGATTCAACGTTCCATCATAATGATTTAGAAAATGAATTTCGAAGAATTTTAAAGACAAAAGATTTTGTCTCTTCCATTGTGGAAAAGATTATCAAAAATATGAATAACAGGATAATATTATTAATAAGAATAACAAAATATATGAAAGTATTGTACACATACCGAAATTTTCTAACAAAATATTGACATCTAATATATATCATATGACAAATTAAATGATATCACACTAAGATCTGGAAACATAATGAACGCATGATTCTCAAACTTAAAAAACGAAATACATTACTTGGATAAATCAAAGGTAATATACCAAATCAACTGTAATGGTAACGGGTACGACACATGTGAGTAGGTGATTTTGGGACGATCTAAAATAAATTAAAAACAAGAATGACTGGGCACAAACACAGCATAAAAAATAATACACACCATGAGCCAAGATTTAGAAAATGTGAAAATTCTATAAACCTATTGCCCCAAACAAACCCCTAAACTCACAGTGGAACAGCTATGCTGGTGAACTTGCTTGATGGGGTAGAGTGAAACTTAATAGCGAAATCCGTACCAGGTCTGGCAAACCTACAGTTTCAATTTGTCCTTCCCATGGAGGCGCTCGTGGGTGATCAACCTGCACGGTTTTTCAAAACTTCGTTTTGTATGGATCCAAATATATTTAATTCTATGGACTGCACACCTTGTAACGACACTTTCTTGGAGTCGTTTTCATTTGCTGGGATATCCTTAGCTTTTCCAGGATCGTTGCAATCAATTTTATATATAATTAAAATCTCAAAAACACGCTTAGGTTTTATATATTTTCTCTGTATTTTATTATTTAGTATAATTAAATAGAATTTGAAGTGAATAAATACTGTGCAGGTTCAGATTAATTTCAAAAACAGCGGATTCAATCAAGGTGTAGATTGAAGAACGCTGGTTGTCTCTTTCAAATGATCTGTACTGATAGGAATTCAGCAGGATATCTGTAGAGTTTGTACTTGATGTTCAGTCGTTATTCGAATGTATAGATTACTCGAACGTTGTGATTCACTATGGTTAACTTAGGTATGTATTTTCTTAGATATTTCTTGATGTAGAACTATCCTTTATATATGTATTCTGCGAAATTGTACTATTTACAATAGACGTAATTCGACTACTTGAAACAATATAATTCAACTTTGTGTTAACAATTCTTGATGTAGAATTAATTTTATTTATGGACTTTTATTTTTTACTAGGTGTATATGCCTTAGTGATTCTATGCCAAGTCTCCTGCATAAGAAAAATGCGCGTCTTATATACACATTTGACCGAGTTTTTGTGTAGCGCCTTAATTTTGTTTACGGCTGATAGTACATTATTCTTGTTTACTTTGCCGTTTATTGATTTTCTATTTCATGTTGTGTGCGGTACTCCGCATGTGCACTTAACTTCTCTTTGAGCCTCTCTTACGACGAATATTTTGGTGGTTCTTGTTTCTTATTTCGATATTCTGTTGTTTTGATTTGCTTTTCGTAAAACGTGTAGTTTCGGTGGTGTCTTGTTTATTTATAAATTTTATTTTATTTAAAATGTATTATATTAATAAATTAAAAAAAATATGTATGGACGGTATATATTTTCTTCAATTAATATTTATTTTAATTTCTTAATTTTAATTATTTTATTTATTTCAATTACAATTTAGATAACTTAACCACAATTTTGATGGGTGCTGCAGGGGCGAACATTGGTAAGTGAACATAACATAACTAATATATATATAAACAAATTTTTAATCTAATTTAAATTTTAATTTCAGTCATCTACAGAATTTGCTGGTGAGTTTTCTATGTGTAATCGTAATGATAGTGCCATATGTTCTAGTGATGGGTGGAAATTAATTGTAAATTTCCATCCTTACAATCTTTAAATGTGCAAAATACGGTTTTACACAGCTAAAACTCATCACTGGCCAAGGGGGTACCTGGTGTCCCACGACTTGTTGAAGGGGACACCTGGTCCTTTGCCCGATAATTTGGAGGAGATGGATATTCCACTTAGCCAGGAGTCGTCTGGAATGCCTATTTCCTCGGAACAGGAGAGAGCCTGATCCAACTAAAAAGACTAAAACAAGGGTGTAGCTATCCGGCACTGGACGCAAGAGGTTGAAAGCTTTACTTGCCAAGGGCAATCCACTGGAAATAGCACGGTTTTTGGCAGTAAAGCCGGCCACC
>NC_051846.1:142161611-142174108 GCF_002237135.1 Teleopsis dalmanni | reverse complement strand
TTACCATATAATTTTATATATTTATTTGTATCTACTGTTTACATTCCCAGTTTATTTTCTTTTGTTCTATCTGTTAATCTCTCCATTTTTAAGTTTTTCACCCTTTGCTCGTTCTTATATTGGTTCACCTTATTAATCATTACTGTCTGTATTTCTTTATTTAGTCATTATGAAAAGAAACTGTTTCTCATTCGGCTCAAATAAGAAGCCTCGCGTTTCATTAATGCCCACTGATTCAAATCGTGGTCCTTCAACTGATTTGACTGATTTGACTCACGAGTCTCCTTCATTTCTCCCTCGGCCTACCTCAGGTTTAGTTCATTATTTGTCCGTGCCTCCTTCCGTGGGATTATATACAGGTAGTATACCCATACTTGAGCACTTCCGCCTAATATATCCTGAAGTAGTGTTTGATGGTTTTATGAATTTAAGTGGTTTGTCAGTTCCTCATGAAGTGCAAATACTTTTAAGCTTCGGTCCTAATTATTCTCCTCCTGCCCTTCCTGACATTTCTTCCTATATGGTGGGTTTGGAACGGTATTATGATGGTTATATTGAACATGGGATACTATTAAGTATGTATGATCGGACTTAATTAGAATCACATTATTCTTTGTTTGTGGATGCTATGTTAAAGCATCAGACCCCCTCTTTGCATCATAGAATGCTGTCCCATATATACCAGGTAACACTGGCTTTCTTGTAAAAACATAATGATTTAATCTTGGTTCAGGCCGATAAAAGTAAGACAACCATATTGATGTCTCGTTCTGATTATATTTCGAAGATGGATGCTTGGCTCTCCTCCTATATGTCTTCCGGTGCTTGTATCAAGTTTACTGGTAATAAAGATATGTTGTTGAGACGCTTGCTTGCCTTGTATAGAAGAGTGGTTTTACCTCTGCGTCATTTGTATGCCTTGAATCCTTCCATTTATCCCTCCAACATACACAAAGAATTACTTGTTAAATTACAGGACCCACCTCAGATTTCTTATTTGTATGGTTGCATAAAGACCCACAAACCAGATTTTCCCATTCGTCCAATTTGTAGCCCTATTAATTGGTACATTGGCCCTTTGCATAAACTATGCACCTATTTTTTAACAGAAATTTTGGGAGATAGGTTGTCTACTCATAATCTCAAAAATATGGATGATTTGACCGGTCATCTCTTAGATCTAAGCCCTATTCCTGATTATGTGTTTGTGACCTTGGACATAAAAGAAATGTACCCTAAGACTCCTTTGGTGCCTTTATGGCAGGCTTTAGAGAATTTAATGTCCTTTGACTGGTTTCAGGTTCGTTGCCCTATAAGTATCGATCTGTTAAAGAAATTATTAGATTATATTTTACATCAGGCCAATTATTTCTCTTTCAATTCCATTTGGTACCACCAACTTGAGGGGTTGCCTCAAGGTGGCTCTGCTTCTGGTCTGTTGGCCACATTGTTTCTTGATTCCAGGTTGGAAATATATTACAACCTTATTTTTTCGGCTCACCATGTTAGAGCTTGGTGGAAATTTGTTGATGACGTGTTGGTTTATATGCCTAAAACTTATGTGTTGGATTTTGTATCTGCTTTTTCTCATTGGACAGGTTTTGAGGTGACTCATGAAAATAAGTGATAGTTTATAAGTGATATAAGTCTATAAGTGATAGTTGTTCAGGTTGTCCGACCATATCCTTTCTGGATTATAATATATCCCGTACACCTACTCAATTCCTAATATCACTGTATTTAAAACCTACCTCATCTCATCGTATAGTCCATTATACTACATATGGTAGTAAAAACTCAAAACGAACTGCCTTATTGTATCATTTGCGTAGAGTGTTGTTCCGTAGTAGTGATGTTTTTCTGTCACGTGATATGAGCTTCTGTATACAAATGATTAAAAACAATGGTTACCCTCATAGTTATGTAATGTCAGAGTTGTCCGATTTGGTAAGGGGTTATGTCCATCGAGCTTCTTGTAATAGGCAACCTTATACTGCGCGCCGACATTCTATATTGTCTCATTTTATATTGTCCTCCAAAAATGTTCCATTTCCTAGGTTGTTATCTAGACAATCTATGCCTCGCTTTTATTTACGTAGTATTGTGTACAGTTGCGAAGAAATTTCGTCTTTAATACAGAGCGCTTTTGGTACTTATGGGGTACCTACATTCTCAAAACCCGAAACTTTGTTCACTAAATTGAGTATGTCTTTGCGGGACATTCATCCTACTTCAAAATTATCAAATAAACATAGAATATTGTTAACCTCTTGTACTGCATGTGGTCTTGGTTTTTTATGTACTGGGAAGGGGAATGTAAAACAAATATTAATTAATATTAAGGAGGATCCTGATTCCCCAATTAATAAGCATTTTTCCGTTTCAGGTCATTCCAACTTATCATCCTGTGTGGAACTGCCCTATACGAAGCAGATCACTCAGGATTTACAAATATCTATCTATAAGCAGATCTATACCTCTATGGGGGTACATTTGGATGACTCGTACAATTATAATACCATTTCTCGCTTTTTGGCCCTTGGATTGGACAGTTATCTATCTAGGATTCCTACAAATTTACCTCTTCCCAAGGGGTTATAGATGTTCCTCAATATCATTCTATTTTATTTAATTGTTTTTTGCTACCCCCTATCAACGTTACTGGCCAATACCGATCCTCATTGCTGCCATCTCAGCGATCTGGTACAGCACTCTAATACCTAATATTATTGCATATAATTAACAATCATGTAATTCTTTTTGTTTTAGGTGCTTGCATTGTCACCTTTACATTCATTTAAACTTCTCATCATGACAAGCCTAAACGAGCGTCTTCAGGTAACAGTATTCACTGTTACCTGGTTGCAATCAACTTGCGTTTTGTAAATACTTAGTCTAACAGCAGTTAACTTTTGATGGGTTTTTAACTTTGTTTTTACATTATTCCATTTTTATTGAGAATACATAAATTTAGTTTTTAACATTTATTTATTTAGGATTTTCCCTGTAAAAATTCTCTTTGTCCAAAACACCAAATCATCATCTATTGGGCCTGTGTACTCTATTTGTACAACTATTTATAAAATTGATCTACTAAAATCTTACATGAACAGACTTATTACCATTTTACACATTTGAAAAACTCTTTCTTTACATTTCAATTTTTTATATATAAATCCAAACATCAATAATAAATTTTGTAATAGAAAGTAACACAACATACACAAAATAAATTTACAAATCTATAATATAATGTAACACAACATAAAAAGTCAAGTAATTTTAAACCCTAGTCATGATGATGATGACGCTGATGATGATGATGCTGACAACAATGTTTTGTTTATGTTAAATATTATGTACACATTAAATTAAGGGTTGTTTTAGTAGCAAATTATATGTACAGTAAATAACAACAAACATATTTTTACCGACTGTGACGTATACTCATGAATTATTTATAAATCATTTGCATCAGTTTTGTGTCAAATGTTGGTGTTTATTAGTATCATTTGAGCAGAAGAATAAATCAGGTGGAGTCACATGTTCGAAAGAGTCAAAGAATGCATATAAATGAAACACAGTCAATGAACGTTAACACACCCTTGTGCACTGCTGTTTTGACTACGCAAACTCCTCACCACAATTCTGCCAAAATCCCTGGCAAGTTTGTCTCTTCCCTTAGTGCCCACATGCCCGACATAGAGTTAATATTTTCGTTTGCGTTGAGCATCAAGTACCAATTCTCTGTTCTTATCTCACAAGAGGAGCGGAAAACATTCCTTACCCGCAAACATATAAACATCAACTCTCCCGGCTCTGTACTAAGCGCAAGCTTTTTCAAGACAGTCTTGAGTACACAAAACCTGATATCCTCTTTGCCACATAAACCAAAATGCCTTTCCCAGTTTCAATGGTTACAATGTCGTCCAGTGGGATAGAAATGTTTCTAGTGGAGGGGTTGCAATCCTCCTTAAAGACAGATTCTCATTCGTACAACTGTTCAATCTTTCAACTATATGGAGGGTAGTGAAAACATCCTTCAACAATATGGAGGCATGCGAAATCATCCTTCAACTCCAAAATAACTTCAACTTTGATATTATCTGCGTGTATTACACGCCTTCCAAATCTCAAATTATAGACCCTGATGATCTCAATAAGATATTATTCCAATCCATTCACTATTATGGGTGACATCAATAGAAAATTTAGTTTCTGGAACAATAGCCAGAATTGCCGCAGCGATACCAGACTATGCAACTGGTACATTAATACCTGCATTGACCTTGACCTAAGTCACATAGCTCCTAATGATCGATATCGAATTTTGATAGTATCTTTACTTAAAGGATTAAGTTGGGCAAAAGTAACTACTTTAAGGCCAACGTGTTCTCAATCAAGTGCAATTCTGACATATTTAAAAAAAGTCAGGCAGATCTGTGGCATTAAAGGAGTCTCCTTACATCACCGTTGATAATATGAGTTTCTGTGACGACTCTTTTAAAGTCAATATTTTTGGAGAAGCCTTCAAAGCAATACCAGGGAATCTCGCTTGGTGAATGTTATTCCAACTTCAATGCCATAGTCTGCAACCTTATCCAAGACCTATGCGATGGTAACTTCAAACAACACATAATCAACTTCTGCGCCTATTATCCTGCTGTTCCAATACACTTAATCCGAATGGATTCATTACTCCCTCTGGTCTTTTCACTATTCTTAAGTTCAAAACACCAAATCTCTGAACTAAATGGCATTTCTAACCACTCACTCCGCAAACTCTCACCCCTCTAGTTTTGCTAATGTGCATCAATTTTCAATCATGCTTACTGTTAAACTTTTATAAGTAACTAAACAAGACTATAGGAATAACTCTCTTAATTCACTTTTTTTTACTAAACCTAACTTATTCTTTTAAAAAGCTTTATATATAAATAATATTAGATTTAAGGATTGGTATACTCGTCTCATGTAGTGATCTTACTGAACATAAGAAATAGCGACGAGATAATTCGATTTGGTTATTGAATTGAATTGATTTGAGTGAAAATTAAAACGTATTAATATAACATAAGTATTTGAGTGCAATAAGTGGTTGCCCGAACGAGAAGCACTTGTAATGCAAGTTGGTACCTTCACTCCCAGGACGGTAACGGGAAAAATGATCGAAAACATAACAAACTGGGATCGCGTAAAAACGTTTGCTGAAAAGATCCTGAGATTGAAAAAAGTAGACATTGACAGAAGACAGCTGGAGTAAAACAGATGAATCACACAAAGACGAAGGATAAGGTTAATCACCTGCAGCAGATGCGGGGCCTGGACGCAGGTCACACCGATGGAAGTCTTGAATGACTAATAGAGACCCTACCTCGAAGTAATACTAACGTAGTCCCGTGGTAGGACAAGGTCTCTAGGAATGAGGGGGAGTTGGTTTAGTCCGTGCGTGTCGGACACTCACTTTCCGGGCCGCCGGATTGTGGTCAGTGCGTAGGCATTCCACTCCTTCTTGCCGAAAACAAAAAAAAAAAAAAAAAAAAAAAAAAAAAAAAAAAAAAAAACATATAACATAAGTATGTTTATATAATTATGACAATAATTAAAATATAATTTTGTTAAGTGTTGAAATGGCAAAAACGAATGAGTTGGTGCAGAAACTTTTAAAACAATAACAAGACTGGGCTGAAAAAAATTATGTTGGAGCAGCAAAATTTTGTGAAGTCGTTGCATAAGGATTCGATGGGTGCAAGAGCCTTGAATGACACAAAATCTAATATATTAATCCCAACACAATTCCTGCCTTTTAATAAAAGGTTCAAACATGGAACTCATATCTAGAGCAGCTTAATCAGCATTTCGTGCATATTCCATTTTAAAAGCAGAAGAAAAGAAATTATTTTTCCTGTCGTGGATAGGCGGTGAACTATTTGAGTTGCTCAGAAATCTTTTCGGATCAGATAATTTATCTGATTACACATTTGATCAACTAACTAACCGACTAACCGGGTCCATTTTAAGCACAAAATGCATACTGTGGCTGAAAGTTTTCAATTTCTTTATTTTAAATCTTCCCTTTATTTATACAACTGCCATGATTTGGACCGTAGATCAGAATATCTTTCTGTGCGTCCTGAGGTGGACTTAAGGTTTGTTAGAGCAAAATAAAACCAAGGCTATATTTATAACACAAAAAAGAAGGCAGCATCCTCCAAAAGAGTTGAACATAGTATGAAATGCAAACGGAATAGTTGCTCTAAAATTCTACATCTCCTAATCGCTTCAATCTCAAAAATAGAAACTTATTATATACTTAAATAATTAGACTAGCACTACTGTACGGATGTGTAACTTACAGTAAAACCTCAAATACTGCCATAAAGCTATTACAGATAGCACAAAATCTGGCTTTAAGAAGACTAATTAAGATTTCTTGGTATATTAGAACAACAGACATGCATAGAGATCTAAGAATCGACTAAGTGAAAAAGTATATCAAGGACAGATCTTTAAAATTATTCACAAAAGTTGATACGTTGCCCAACCCCACCCTAACAAACCTTAAATCCACCTGAGGATGCACACGAAGATATGCTGATCTACGGTCCGTCATCAGTTAGAAGATAAATAAATGATAATGTTTCTATTATAGTTAAAGTTTAGTGTGGGACAGAGATAAACACTAACTCAAAGCAGAACAACAACAACAACTGAAACGGCACTGTTGACTGTTCTTTTTTTAGTCTTTTCTAATTCATTGTCAAAACCATTCACTTTGTAATAGTTCTTTCAAATTTTGCAACTAACATATATAGTTCCCACTCACTCTACTTTGATTTAATGTACTCAATTAAACACTCCTTGACATTAGTTTAAACGAAATGTCAACTAATATATTGTTACGAAGATACAATTCAATTTAAGTAAACTAAGATAATTTAGAATAATGTCAGTTAGTTAGGGAATAAGTTTTTTAAATGTTGTTGTTATTTTTGATGAATAAAGTGTGTGTGTTTCAAAATATAAGTAACGGTTGTAATAAATACAAGTTCAACATAAATTACTTATCAGGATCCAGTGATCGCGAACGAAGCGTGGGAATAATCGTAACATTGGTGTCAGAAGTGGGATCCTGATAAATAAAATGGTTAAGCTTGGACAGTTAACCGTAGTGCAATTAAAGCGGCAGCTGGAGAAGCTGGGGCTTAGCACAGGTGGTGTTAAAACGGTGTTGCAGGTAAGGCTGCATGAGGCTTTGGAGGCGAGCGATATAAATGCGGAAGTGGAAGAATTCCCTGAAGAGATAATTGTAGCGGGAGAAGTTAAACAGGTGGGTAATAGTGAAATGATGGAGCTTATGATGAAGATGATGCAGCAGATGAAGCAACATGCAGAGCAAACTTTCACTGAGCTTAAGAAAAACGCAGAGCAGACTTTTACTGAGTTTAGGCAGATGAAGCAACACGCGGAGCAGACTTCCACTGAGCATAAGAAAAACGCAGAGCACACTTCCTGTGAACTCAAAGATTTAAAAAAAGGATTGCGGCAACTTGCCGGGATAACACCAGAGGCGCAAGAAAAGTTGTCGAAAAGAGTTGATGAAACGAACCAGAATTTCCAAGAATTAAATGAGAAGGTACACCAGTTAGAAAATCGATTAGATTATTTGTCGTCGAATCGTCAGACTGGGGAAGTAAAATTAAAACCACCGGTGTTTGATGGAATCGCGACGTTTGAAGTCTTCCAGTTGCAGTTCGAGACAACTGCGGTTGCAAATCGTTGGGGTGAAGATGAGAAGACGGCAGAGGTGCTACAACAGATTCCTGATGAGGCACGTACGAATTACCACAAGGTAATTGGCTTATTAAAGCGTAGGTATGGCAGCGATTTTATGTCACCGCTACGCAGAGTAGAACTTAAGGCAAGGGTACAACGGGTTGGCGAGAGTCTTCAGGAATATTCCGCGGATATCGAACGTTTATGCAATTTAGCGTATATTGACAGTTCTAGTGACTTCATTAAAAAAAAAAAAAAAAATGTTTTTATTGATGGCATACGTGATCCAGAACTCCATTTAAACGAGTTGCGATAGATATCGCTGGGCCATTTCCCTTGAGCAGTGGTGGAAATAGGTATGTGTTGGTAGTGATGAATTATTTTAGTAAATGGCCGGAGGTGTATTCTGTTCCTTATCAAGAAGCCAGCGTGATCGTCAATGTTTTTTTGGATAATTGGGTTGTGCGTTATGGCGTGCCTTTGGAGCTCCATTCGGATCAGTGACGGAATTTTGAATCGACCATTTTTAGGAAAGTATGCAGAGTGCTGGGTATACATAAAACTCGTACTACTCCTTTACATACCGTACTGGTCTGCACGGCACGGGTCTACATCACCTACTCCAGTTAGGGCTGTTTTCGGCACCGACGTGAGGTTACTAGGTGATTTGAAATTTGGGGTAACACCACCGTGTGAAACAGCATATTGCGACTATGTTGACGGCAAACGGGCGCAGTTAGATGAGGTGCATCGTTTCATCAGAAGACGGCTTTAGATTACCGGATACAGGATGAAAGCCAGGTGTGATTTACGGATGAACTCGAAAGGCTTTAAGTGGGAGACTTGGTGTGGCTGAATAATCCACAGAGGAAAAAGGGAATGTCTCCGAAACTACAATCACAGTGGGAAGGACCGTACAAAATTATAACAAGAATAAATGACGTGGTGTATAGAATCCAGCATTTAGATCGACGAAGATCTAAGATGAAAGTAGTTGATTTGGAACGGTTGGGGCGTTATCATGAAGATATGGTGACAGTTGTTCGGGAGGAACAAGTTTAGGTGGAGGGCAATGTTGCGAAGATACAATTCAATTTAAGTAAACTAAGATAATTTAGAATAATGTCAGTTAATTAGGAAATAAGTTTTTTTAATGTTGTTGTTGTTTTTGATGAATAAAGTGTGTGTGTTTCAAAATATAAGTAACGGTTGTAATAAATACAAGTTCAACATAAATTACTTATCAGGATCCAGTGATCGCGAACGTAGCGTGGGAATAATCGTAACAATATTATAAAATATAGAAATTTCAAAAAAATTTCTTCATTCGTTTAAGGTTTAAGGTTTAAGGTTTGTAAGTTCACTTCACTTTGTAATAGTTTTTTAAAATATTGCAACTAATACTATACTTCTCACTCACTCTACTTTGATTTAATCTATTTAATTAAGTATTGTAAAGTATGAAAAACTGACAAAGCATTTTTATTCATTTTTCAGCTCTACATAATAGTTTGATATCTGTTTGAGTTTGGAATAATAATTTAGAAGTGCTGACGCACTGCTTGAAACGCATATAACTTATGTAAAATTTGCTATAGGACTCTTAGAAAATAAATAAATTCACTTTTTTATTGTGGATTGAAGGTTTTTGTCGTTGTTTTTGTTGAGAAAAATAACATGGTAATATTATGAGTTGATACAGGCGCCTTATAAACGCTCTTGATTGTTGCACCAAATGAATAGCTTTCAAAAACTGTCTGCATAATTATGTTTTATTAATGCAATGCGTATTTAATTATTTAGACTTTATGTTGATGTAAAGTCCCAATTAATGATATACAACTTAAAAGGCATAAGTACAAAATTTTAAATAGTATATTGTAAAAAAATGATTCACTTATAGTTGCTGATGTGAATAGCAAAAACAATTTATTCGGGATTTGAAATTCCTCAAATCGGAACAATAGTAATTTTAGAAAACGAAATAATTAAAAATATATCTGAACTGTTCAAGCCTGCATTAGGAACTATTAAAGATTTTAAAACATCGATAAAGTTCAAACAAACCGCTACATCACAACTTAGTAGAAGCCACCAAGTGCCGTTCGCTTTAATAGCGCAGTTTAAGTAAAAAATCAACATTGAAATATTACACCCAGAGCAATTTAATGAATTTACATTGAGAAAATTTTACAAAATAATGTTTGCGATATTAATATAAGAAAACTAAGAATTAATGCAAGAGGCTTCATATGTTACGGACACTGCCTTGATCCATCCTGTAACACATATTTGTTTAAGGTGGATTTCATACGTTCAATGAACTCACAATAAGCACACTATTTCAACTAACAATTTTTCACTATCTTGTGACATTTAACGATATTTACATAAATCCGATATAGCGAAAGAATATGCTCTTGTCAAAAGGGACAAAAGAATTGTACGAGAAGAAAGGCTTATGTGAAACTATAAAGAGTCAAACCTTATAAATTTATTTTAATTTTAAATCATATATTTTGTATTACAAAATCATATGTACAAAATCGTTAAAAACGTTTTGTACGAAACTATGAACATTTTTATTAGATTTTCAAAGCAATATGTCAGAATAGTGATTTTTTGATTATATTCAAATATACATGTTTACAAATTAAGAAAATAAACTACACGGCTGCCATCCATCTTCAATGTGGTAAACAAGGACGAAGTACTTCAACCTAACTTAAAAGAAGTTAACGTAGAAGTCTTCCAACGTATTAATTAGAAAATAAATACCCAATTACCAGGTAAGTCTATTATTTTTTTTTTTAAATAATATGCATGTTAAACGTAAGATGTGTAATGCTCCAATTTTTTTTGTAAAAGGTGAGTTTTGAAATGCAATTCGTTAAATGATAACGAAATATATAAAGAGTCAAGCATATAAGTGCCATTAAATATATCAATCAAATACATTAGATACCTCATTTATAGATAGAGCCTTAGGTAGTCAAAAACAAGTCTTAATAACACTTCTAATGTTGCTCCTCTAAAGGATCATGCCAGCTTATGCATGACTTAAAAACAAGAGTGGAGTAAACGGCAGTCACAAAGTCAGCATCTTTCTGTAAATATATGTAGACTGAATTCGATAAGCTGGATGAAACATTTGATGTCGTACAGGATGATATCATAGATGTCTTTCAACGGTATAGGCGCAAGGCAAAATTACTCAACCGGCATGTTCTGCCGACTTGGTCATCACAGACATTGCCCGAATATCCTGTAGTGCAAGAAGTCAAAGTTTTGTCGCCTGCGAGCGTTTCAATGGGGACAATACTTTAAACGAGTATTATTATATTTCTACATATTTGTATATATGTTTAAGTTAAATGTAGAACTTAGAGTAACTTAAACAGGATATAGACGA
The DNA here is from genome assembly GCF_002237135.1 of Teleopsis dalmanni. Classification (NCBI taxonomy): domain Eukaryota; kingdom Metazoa; phylum Arthropoda; class Insecta; order Diptera; family Diopsidae; genus Teleopsis; species Teleopsis dalmanni. The sequence continues at coordinate 142,162,920 of NC_051846.1, read as the reverse complement.
TGCTACATATATGCAGATCAAGTATGCCTGCTACTAAATCGCAACGTGTACTTTCAAGTATGCACACCAAAACTCGGTTTGCAGATCTGTATGCGGTATTATTAAAAATTTTTCAATTATTTGTTAAGTCTGTCTGTTTGAGTATATCAAAATCTGCAGACTTCTCAATATGTAATAATTTTGGTGAGCGTCGGATGTGCAAAAAACGCGGAAAAAAATATTTTAATTAGTGACAAGGAGAAAAATATAAGTGATTAAAAAAAAGTGCTAGACATTTATTTTGTTTAAAAGTAAAATTTTTAAAAAAAGTGCTAGAAATAATTATTAAAATTGTTTTGTGAATAAAAATATTGAAACGGCTTTTCCGAGTACCAATTTTTATATGGAAATCAAATCATTGAACAGTACAAAAGTGAACGGTGTTTGTGGGAAGTGAAAACTGAAGCTTATAAAAATAAATATTTAAAATCGCAAGCTTGGAATAAATTATTGCAAAAATACAAAGAAGCTTCTTCAGATGTCACATTAGAAAAAAAAAAAAATTAATGGTATGCGGACTTCTATATGTGAGAACTAAATAAAGAAAAACAAAGTGAAAATTCTGGTACTGGTGCGGAAGATTTGTATGTGCCATCATTATGGTATTATACAGATCTTCAATTTTTACAGGAGCATGAGTGCCAAGTCACAGATCTAAGCACTTTGAATTTACAGAAACTGGAAGATAAGGAAATAATATTAGAAAATGATATTTTATTTTAAATTTAAGAAGTTTTTCCAACACTGAACATTGAGAAAAAGCTGCAAGAGGCATCCAAGTTCCGGTTCTACACCTCGCTTGATTTGAAAACATACCATCAAATACCTGCGATTTTCCAATGTTAAATGCAAATAATTAATGAAAGAATGAAAGGCGATATAATTCATTATATGGATAGCATTTTAGTAGGAACAAAAATATTTGAAATCAAAAATATTTGAAAAGCTGCTAATAGCAAAAATAATGCCAATACTCTCAGCTAACGAAATAATTCCGGAACATCAATCGTATTGTATCATTGGTTAGAAAATCATTTAAAAATAAACAATACTGCATTTCTATATTTATAGATGTAGACCAAGCGTTTGATAAAGTATGGCATTAAGGCTTAATACATAAAATTACAACACTCACGCCAGCTAAAACTCACCTGTTGTTAAAAAACTACTTAAGTAAAAGAAGTTTTATTTTAAGATATAAAGACTTTGTTTCAGAATTTTGTCCTATCAAAGCAGGAGTTCCTCAAGGAAGTGTAATAGGTCCGCTATT
>NC_051846.1:142026243-142161511 GCF_002237135.1 Teleopsis dalmanni | reverse complement strand
TTTCGGGCATGTGATGCAACCAAACAGTGACCTGTCAACACACCAATTAATGTTCTACAGTTCCTTCGGTTTAACGATATAACATTCTTGGTGTATTTTTCTTCATTTATGTGCCTACACATAATTCTCGCTGTTCTACAGGTGGTTAAGTTCCGCCACCTTTCCTTTGCTCTCCTTATCATGTGCTCGTCCAGAAGTTTATGTATTTGTTTCAGAGGTCTAAGTACTTCGCTCGTTTGTTCCTCTGAAAGTTTTGCGCCATTTTTAGCAATAGCATCAACTGTCTCATTTCCCTCTATGCCTTTATGACCAGGAATCCAGTACATACAAAGTCTGCGGTTGCAGGCTAGTCTTGTTATAGCTTCCTTGCATTCTAGAACATTTTTGGATGATGACCAGTAAGATTTGATCGCCTTAATGGCTGCTTGGCTATCCACATAGAAATTTATGCAGTAGTTTCTGGTTTCATTCCTACACACAAGCTCCGCCGCTTTTTTAACAGCAAACACTTCTGCTTGGAATACACTGCAGTAGTTGGGAAGTTTAAACGGCATTCTTATGCTCAATTCCGCACAATATATGCCAGCTCCTACTCCCACTTCCATCTTTGAACCGTCTGTGAAAACATTTATGGTGTTGCATTTTGGCACCATGCCTTTTTTCCATCCTTCGTTTTCGATCACAGTTTTTATTGTTGCTCCGGGGTACATGACCGGAATCATATAATCCGAATCAAGAGTGGCGTTCTGATTTACAACGTTATGCCCGAAAGATCTTCGAGTAAGTTGCCCAGTAATGCGTAGCCGTTCGGCCGTTTTTGCCGCCATATTCTCGGCAAAGATATCAATTGGGGGTAAGTTTAGTATAGCTTCTAGAGCTGCCGTCGGAGTTGTTCTTATTGCACCGGTGATGCACATCGCCGCGTGTCTTTCGACCTTTTCCAGGGGTTTTATATATGTTTTCTTTTTCACAACTGTCCACCAAACTAATATACCGTAAAGTAATATAGGTCTAACTATAGCCGTGTAGCACCAGTACATAAGACCGGGTGAGAGACCCCATGTACTTCCCAGCATCCTTTTACATGCGTATAAAGCATTTGTTGCCTTCTTTACCCGTTCTTCTACATTAGGCTTCCACGTCAGTTTGCTATCCACAATTACTCCAAGGTATTTCGTTTGAGTTTTCAGTGGCAGAAGAGTTCCGTTCAAGTTAGGTGGCGTCCATGCTGTGACCTTGTACTTTCTTGTGAAAAGTATTGTGTCAGTTTTTTCTGCGTTTACGCTTAAGCCAGCGTCAGTCGCCCAGTTGTAAATTGATTTGAGAGCGTCGCTCATTAACGCACTTAGAGTAGATAGGCATCTCCCCGTTATAACTACTGCGATGTCGTCCGCATATGCAATTAGTTTCGGAGCTTTACCATCAAATTGTTTAAGAATTTTATTGATTACCAGTAACCAGAGAAGGGGTGAGAGAACGCCTCCCTGCGGGGTTCCTCTACATGTTTCCCTAGCTAGAGTTGTATCGTTCCATTCTGCCCTTATCTGTCTGCAGCTTAAAAGGCTTGCAATCCATTGATATGTGGCTGAGTCTATATCAACATCATCTAAGCTATTTAAAATAGCTTGCGTTGATACATTATTGAAAGCACCCGCAATATCCAGAAAAACTCCTAGAGCGTATTCTTTGTATTCTAAGGCCTTTTCAATATTAGAGACAAGTGTATGGAGAGCAGTCTCCGTGGATCTGCCCTTAGTATAAGCGTGTTGTGCTCTTGACAGAACTTCAGGAGCTAATTGGTCTCCTATATGTGCTGCTAGTATTTTTTCAAAGATTTTGAGAATAAAAGAGGTAAGACTAATTGGCCTATAATCTCTAGAGTAGAGGTGACCATTTTTTCCTGCTTTCGGAATAAAAATGACTCTTGCCACTCGCCAGTTTACGGGTACGTAATTATGCTTCAGGCATCCTCTAAAGATATTTATCAGCCATGTTTTCATTAGGTCCGAAGCCTTTTGTATCATAGCTGGATAAATACCATCAAGTCCAGGAGATTTGTATGAAGCGAATGATTTGATTGCCCATTCCAGCCTCATGTGAGTAACAATATTTTTTCCTGCGGAGCCTACCATATTCCTGACCGGTTCGGTATTGCTCACAATTGCACAGCCAGGAAAGTGAGTATTAGTAAGATCTACAAGTGATTCAGTGTTAGTTTTTGTCCATTCGCCGTTTTCCTTCCTGACAAGGTTAGGCATAGTTGGGTGTTTGGATAGTAGTTTTCTAAGCCTAGCTACCTCCACCGTCTTTTCTATACCTGCGCAAAAATCCTTCCAGGAGTTTCTTTTCGCATTTCGAATGTCTTTTTTGTATTGCTTAAGAATATCTCTGTACTCTTCCCAGATGACTTCACTTTCTGCTAGCTGAGCCAGCTTGAAGATTTCGCGAACGTAGCGTCTTTTTGATCCCAATTCCTTATTCCACCAAGGAGGTTGAGATCTACGTTTAGTACGCATTGGCGGGCACGCGATATGGTACGCTATAGTTAGGGCTCTGGTAAGTTGATCAAGCCTAGCTTCCAGATCCACGTAAGAATCAATTGTCGTAATTTTTTTCAGTCTCTGTTTCAGAATTTTTCGATAAAGGTCCCAATTCGTTTGTTTGGGATTTCTTACAACTTTTCTGCTTTTAAGGTACTGAAAATCTATTTGGAAACTAATATATTTGTGATCTGAAAATGATGGTTCGTTAAGAACCTTCCATTCTATCACCTGTACATTATCTTCCGTGAAGAGTGTTATATCTAGAACGTTTCTGGAGGTCGGTCCAACATAGGTCGGTTCCTCTCCTCTGTTAGCTACACTAAGCCTACTTTGTATTATGTAATTAAAAAGAGACTCACCTCTGTCATTGATGTCAGTGCTTTCCCAAAGCGTATGATGTGCGTTGGCGTCAGTACCGATTATCAGACTTTGCTCTCCTTCGCCAGCTAAATCTACCAGCCTTTGGAGTTCTTCTGATGGTATTTCTTCCTCATGTGGCATGTAGCAAGACGCGAGAAGTATGTTCCTATCGCCGTCAACCGCCACTACCGTTAGATCTTCTGTAGAGAGAGAGTTTACAATATAAGAATTAATACCTTTCTTTACTAGTATAACAGTTCTTACCCTTGTTACCCCATGTGGAATGAATGTGTTATAGTTTCGTGAATTTAACCCAGAGACCAGGTTGCCCGAGGCCAGCCATGGTTCCTGAATTAAAGCCACATCGTAGCCGCCCTCTTCTAGATTAAGGAGGAGCTCAGCTGAGGCAATTTTACTTCGGTGGAGGTTTATTTGTAGAATCTTTAGCATGAGCTTCCGATTCTTCCCCGGGGTTGGTTTCAGCACTCATCACACCCGGTTCCTCTCCTTCGCGAAGATTGAGGGACGAGCTTAGGATTTCTTCAATACCGAGATCCTCCTCGATTTCCTCCGCAGCGAGTGTATTAGAATTCCTATCGGTTGGGTGTCGTTTTTTGAGGCGAAGGTACACGCTCCCTACTCCCCACGACATCTTCCCGTATCGTGAATACAGAATGTCCTCGGCCATTTTGTTGATTAATAGGATGTAGTTTTGTCCCTCGCCTTCTTTAGCTGGCTTGAGGACCTTTAACACCTTCCAATCGCTTGTTGGCACATCCGGATTCTGTCGTTGTAAGAGACGAAGAGCATCCTCTGGCTTCACCACTCGAGGTATAATAACCTTCGCTTTGGGCAAAGACGGTATATCTTTCCTGTCCACAACCTCCAAAGATGCCCCTTCCCATAGGCCTTGGAGCGTTTTAGCTGCCTCCCTTAACCAGTTCAGGGTAGAGTCGTCTTTACACTTCAGTAATTTCACTCCGTTGAACCAGCCGGCCCCGTCGAATGATGGCATTGGAGCTTCTGGTTCCGCGCTCATTTTGGCGAACATAGCATCTAATAGCTTCATTTCCACTATTTTCCACCTAGTTTCTACCATTTGACCCTGTGGATCACTGCGGTCGATAAGTGCCACAATCAAGCGTCGCTTGGCCACTATCTCCGCCATTGTTAGTTTAGATGTAGACGCTTCCTGTTCTTTTGGATCACTGGCTTTCGTCTTTTTTGTTGTTGTTGCTGCTTTAAATGTGGACGCTTCCGGCCTTTTAGTAGTATCGGCTTTCGTCCTTTTTGTAGCAGTTTTATGTTGAGGGACAGCCTCATCTTTACGCTTTTGCCTCTTTCCAGAAGGACCTTCGCTTTCCGTTGAGCGCTGCCTTTTACATGCCATATCTTCCTCGATTCGATTTGCAAATTTGGAATCCGAGGGTTCACACCACCTTTTACCTGCGAAAAAGGCTCGACCTTTCTCTATCTCCTCTTTCGCCCAGACTAGCCTGTCTTTCTCTTCCTTCGACAGATCATTCCGGTCTCCGAGGCGAGCACAGAGTTTTATCGCGGCCTTATATCTGGATTTGGCTTTCAACCCCTCCTTATTTGGTTCAGCCCTAGGCCTACGAATGGCCTTAGCAGCTTCCCCCGGAGAACGAAGAAGAGCTTCCTCCTCAATTGTGTTGACGCTAGCAACGCTCTCGTGATCCGAGTCTACAGGGACTATGGCATCACTGCGTTGCATTGATTTTTGTTTTTGTTTTTTGGAATTGCGCCTTTGTGACCCAAGTCTACAGGAACTTTGGCATCACTGCGCTGTTGTTTGGCAGTAGTAGTACAACTACTGGAACCTGCTCCGATCCCAGCAGAGGTGCAGTCACTGGCGACGCGGCTTATAAAATCACCGCGCCCGCCGGTGGTAGCAACTGCGCCTCCCACCGACGTTTGGGCTGATATCCCAGCCCGATTTTCTTCATTCTTCAACTCCATTTGGTTTTTTATGGAAAAACCTACCATTTTGCATTTTTTGTCTACTGCCAGACACCTCAAAGTTATGACTAGGGAAGGGGCTCACCTGCACTGACCCTGTTGATACCACGACCACTACACATGAGACTCTTCCTTCATCTTAGCTAGACACATCACAGTCCTTGAAAAGCCGCATCATGTTCCTCAGCTACAACATCCGAGAGCTTCATGACCCGAATTGCCAAAAAATGGATGATGCCCATTGCCCGGTCAGCACCCACGGGGAGGGTTTACAACGAGGATTTTCGCCGACCTAGGAGACAACTAAGAAGACGAATTATTTCTTTGGGGCTCTATGTTACCTATTGGAATTGCCTCTTCTATCTTTCCTACCCTCTCTATTATTATGTTATTGGTGGTGGGAGAAGATAAGATATTTGAAATTATGTTGTTTGCTACAATTGAATTGTGACAATCTATTTTTTTTCAATGAAACATGTATGTTATTCTTATCACCATCCACTAGTTTAAGTGATTTCTTGCTAACACTAATTGCTAAATTTTGGTCAGGCATTTCTTCCCGGATTAAATTTTTCGTGCAAAGCATTTTTGCAGAAAAGTGCCTATCACAAGCATAAAATATCCGGTTTATAGAGTCAGTAACTCCTAACAGAGCCTTCCACTCGTTTCTATAATAAAAATCATAAAACGACCATTACTTAAAATTTGTATGAAAACATGCAATACAGTTTGGAGAACTATTAAGGAACATTTAATACAAAGATAACTTACTTACTGATGATGTCAAGTGGCATTAAGTGGAGCATTAGATCTAATGCCATAGATGATGTTGGTCACAGAGCACCACTAATACAGAGTTCAGCCAAAACAATATAATAACAACACTCAACCAAAGTATAATTAGAAATATTAATTTCACTTCAGGATTTTCCCTTTTTATAATTATTAGTATATCATGGAAAAAATAATTTTCTAATAACTTTCAAAGTACTAAATTATAAATAAAAGCACAACTTAATTCGTAGTTTATTATATACACTAATTAGGCACACATCTAAGTTTCTAATGTGTTGATACATTTATATATCATATTTACTTTATTCTACAACAATAAATTGTGTTATTTTTAATTAATAATATACCTTCGATAATCCTTTGGAAAAATATAGAGATGTTTGAAATTTAAACATCCAAGTACGCACTTTCGTTTCATCTATAAATAAATTTTAATTAACTAATAATTCGTATATTTTTCTGGAATAATTACCTTTTTTTAATGCTTTTATAATTGAAAACAAATTCCACCTTATTTTACTTTAACTAATCTTGTATTTGTGAACGGATTTTTAATGTCAAAAAACCAAAACAAATAACGAAATTTTCCCTGAAACTTCTCTTACTTTAGCAAATATCGTGGTGAGTAGGGACCGGGTGGGCAAAGTAACAGGGTCCGGTCCATTCTAAATTTTTTTCTTTCTCACCACGACAATTTTTGTCTTTGATATAATTTTGGTTAACAATTTGTATGGATAAAAGCCTTCCTGTCAAATAATGAACTTCTCTCGCTGGTGGATTTGTGTTATTTCCAAGAGAAGAACGCAATAATGCAAAGAAATTTTCATTACAATCCTGATTGATGAGACCTAATGGAATATTATTTATTTCGGCATTTTGAAATGATTCATCAATTAGGTCAAGCATTGCTGATATCGTCCATTTTAGAAAAGTGATACAATTTACATTGGTATTTAATAAAATAGTGAGACCGTCAAGATAATTTCAAAATGAAATAATTTTTTTCTTTTGTTGCAATAACGAGAAACAGGTATTTTATCAAGAATGTCAAATCCGTCATTGATTTTTTTAATAAGTGTTTTGCTCCCTGAAGCTACAGTGTTTCTAAAATTTCTATGGTCAAGCTTACTTTCATGCATATTCAAAATTTTTGGTTGAATATGTTTGCTAGTTAACTTGGGAGCCAGCCGGAGTATAGATGATGCGCTATCGAGATCATACAATTCCCTAATTACTTTCCAAGTTGCCACCATACCCCTAGGAGTTTGAATATCGTGTGCTAACAAAGTGTTTCTTATATTTTTAAAGAAATAACAATAATTATAAAATATATATATATTACGGTTATTATAATTAAAATAATTATCATCTTTTTGTTTCAATTGTTTGAAGCAATTTGTGTTGTTTGTACCTTGATCAGCAATGATACCCGTTACATTTAATCCAGCATTCGTAATAGCCTCTATGTTATGCAGAACTAATTTACGCACACGTTGTCCTGAAAAAATTAACTGTTATGATATATTTTATTATTTTAATATACATTATAGAATGCACTGTCAATAGAATCCTTTGAAATGTAAAAGCTGAAAGTGTGTTTCCAGAAGTAATACAGCCTTTTTACCATAAATAAAAAAAATTTAGACGCAATCTCTTTACTCCTGTTACCTGTACCAAAATCTTCAAACAAAATTTGTTCCCAAAAAGATTGAGGCTTGTGAACAAATAATTTGGCAAACGCTAAACGCTTAATCTTATTTTTTGGCGAAATAAAAAATATTGGACGGGCTACATAAGTGGCGGAGTTAGCCTGTTTCAACCGTATTTCAATAGTTTTATGGCTTATTGACATATTTGGTAGTAAATTGTTTGCCGCGGAACTTTATATAATTGGCTAAGACTATGTACCGAAATACCTGCGCTGTACTTTATTACCATTTCGTTACGCTGGATTTGGGTTAGTTCACGTGTTTTACCTATATTTTAAGTAAGAAAAAGGGAAAAATGAATGAAATTAAAAAAAATTGAATTCAGATGAGATTAGCCGACTTTACAAATTACAAAATATCTGTGTTTATCACTCGTGGCACAAATAAGAACCAAAACAATGCAATGTTAAAATACTTTTGTCCAGACAAAAATGCATAGTCTCTCACATACATAATATGTCATAGCAAATAAAAGGATTAGCTTATCAGTGCGATATTTTGTTCTCTTATAGCTATAAATAGCAGTTTTCTATTGAAAGTTTAATAAATACCGTTACTTCTACGAGTAAAGAGAGACACACAATTGTACATTGCTTCGCGCTTTGTTAAAACACTTATGTCCACCATTATATATTAGAATGGTAAAAAGTGGTATTTCTGGTTTCAAAGTTATTAATAAATTAATGACCACATCTTTTTGGACTGCAATAATTAATTGAAATATATTTATACTTCTACTTGCTTAAAAAGAATTTGTTTATTAGTTATTGCATTTCATTAAATTGCTTTAGTTCTAGTAAATCTTTACCTCCATTGACTGTAAGATTTCAAATCCCTTAAATATATAAATAAAAATTCGCAAATATGCTTTTGATAGATAAGTAAAATTATTGAATAAAATTAATAAAGAATGGTGAGATATATAGTAGGATATGGGATATTAAAATCAAATAACTAGAAAGCGATCTCGGATATTAAGTCCAAAGTTTAACCTCCTGAACAAATATATTTTTGTTTCCCAAACGAAATTCGAGAATTCGACAATATGACAATACCAACCATGAGAACTACTCACATGCGAGAAAAGAATTGTAGTTTCATTAAAGATCGATGTAATTTTCTCAAACTCATAAATACACAGCAAAACATTTGAAAAAAAAATATTTTTTGCTTTCAAGTAAAAATGAAAAAAATAAATATATAAAGACTTCAATCTGAATCATAAATTATAGTATGCGCAGATATTATTACATAAAAATATATATGTGTATGTATATGTAAAAAATAAAACTAATCCATATCTTTTAATAATTAACATAAATTTAATATAAAAAGAACGATTATTTGTAATCCATAAAGATGATTTTTAAATTGTAACAGAATGTATATCTTTTAATAAAACTGTATTTATCTAATAATAAAAATTTTTTAAATTTACAAATATACATTTTTGGTTTAGTATACGTAGTAGAAAACATGGTATGTATATTCAGAATTTCAGACTTAATTTTTCAGGAGGTAATAAAGTATGTTATGTATCAGGGATCAGAGATGTGTAAGGATATTAGCTGCAGTGCGGCCTTCAAACCAAGATTTTCTAAATCTTTTAAGCTTCATGTAATGTATGTCAAGTATGGGTCCGAGATAGTGCATTAGTAGTGCTAACAAAACCATTTGATCTTCGTAAAGTTAAGGCATCCTAATGTTCTGCTGATATTTGTTGTATACATAATACGTACTTATCGAAGCGTATGCAGCTGATTATAATTGAATTGATTTGATCCCAAAGACTAATCTTTACTGTGCATTACAAAGCACCTAAAACCAATTATTTGGTTTATCGTAACAAGGAAACATAAGAAGAGATATCTTGTTTGAAGTTATCAATTAAGGCAAAGACAAAAGAACTCAGCGTTCCCGGCCCCAATACAATCATCTGAGATAATACACCACCGTAAAAAAAAGTGTCGAACTCAAAGACAACTGACAGTTAGTAATGGACTAGATCCAGATTCTGAACTTTTTGATCTAGTGGTTCGGAACTAGTAGCAGATATTTGTGGATTATAAAGTAAGAATTGTTTCTATAAAAAAAGGTAAGTTGTTATATCGCATTTCAATATTGTTCCCACTTTGATCCTTCATCGATAAAACTGTTACTGCTGTAAGTCCGAAAATTTATCAATTCCTTACAAACCAGGCACAGATATCCTGTTATCTATAGTGAACGTAAAGAGATTGCTCTAACCAGAGATTGTACGTAACCAGTGGATAACAACAAATATAGACGAACAAGGTGAGTGTCTCTTTAATTATATCTTATCTTAATTATATCAATTTTAATAATACAATTTGTTGACGAAATTTTCAAAAATAATACGCAAGTCGTATAAGCTAAAGTTAAGAATAAAAAGAAGAAATGTATCCTCTTTCATACATGTTAAAAAGAAAGCCAACTCTAACTTTGAAGGAAATTATGGTAAGCATATTATTCTTTATATTGAATTTATATATAATAAAGACAAGAAAATGTAAAATAATTAATATTGTGCTGGTGGGGTACTCTTCTTTTGATATGTATTATTTATATGAATTATAAGGTGTTAGTTATGAGCTACTGGATTTCGTGATTTCCTAATCAGTCACTATACTTTCTGTAGTACTTTGTTATTCTTTGTTGTTCAATTGAGAAATTTAAATCTTGTCTTATGATTTCATTACTAATCTAGTAATAATACTCAGAGATTTACACTAAAATCATTCTACTATGTATGTGTGTTTGGTTTAGCCGCTGAGCCCCAAATCAACTTGATTACCCAGCAGCACCTGCGACTAGTTCTGAACTAGTGAATTCACTAGTCCCCAGATATATAGTTCTAGTCACTTCATAGTCCACTTTATGTGCGCTCATCTTGTGAATTTTACATTGATTTGTCATTGCCAATTGTCCCCGTACGATACACATTAAAACTAGTCTTTTCACTACTTCGTTAGGGGTAGAATGGTGTCAATTGTCCCCGTACCATACACCGCGACATTAGTCTTTTTATTAATTCTTAATTTTGAAAAAAATAAATAAAACATGCATTTTACATATTATACTAGCTGACCTGTTACACTTCGTGCGCGTAACAGTCAATGAATGTTATATTAAACTAGGTAAACTAAATTTAGAAATTTATTAGACAGAATAGTCACTTTACATATAGTAAGTAAAACAATATGCATTATAAATGTCTCTATAAAAAGAGTAGCTTTGAAAAATAAAAAAATATGCGAACTCAAAAGTTAACTTTCAACGAATTGAACTTGTGTTTCCAAATAAAGCTGTAGTTTATAAGCTCGTTCTAATTTAAAGCACGGCAAGTTCTTTGTTTAGTATCACTAATTAAAATAAAAATAAGCGACAACAAAACCTGGAACTTGAGCATTGAAAGTTTGTGCAGTTTTGGCTACTTGTGGATAAAGACGATTAGTCATCGCTTCTAATTTGACAGGCACGAGTTCTAAGCCTGACACTTGCACTCCAAACAAATTATATACGGATTATTTTCTAAGACCACTGATGAAGAGTACTTATCAATACTCGAAACAGCGTTGTATGGTCAGCCAAATTTCAATAAAATTAAACAAAAAATTTTTGTGTTCGTCATTTCTTTCTTTCTTTGCTATTCGAACCCTCGAAACCCTCGTTTTGAACTTGCATTTTCGAATGAGTTCCATTAAAGTGTGCAAGGGGAATTCCCCCTTTCTTTTTTTTTGAAAGAAAATGTGAACAATGACACTTGTCAACTAACTAATTTATACAAGACCTACAAAATGACCAGAAAGGGGAATTCGGCTCTTGGTGCATACAATATTTTGAACGTTTTTGGTTCTAATTTCTGGAGATTTCGAATTTGTGAGCTTCTACTGTAATAACAAATTATATTTGAAATAATAGAAAATGATGTTTTATCAGCAACGACAAGATTATAAAATCAAATCAAGCAATTACATAAAAAGAAAATAACGAAAAAAAAAGTATAACAAGAGGAGAAGTAGAAGAGAGTGAATGTGAAAAAAAGTACAAATTTAATTTTATCAATTATATTATTAATTATTTATTTTCTTTTTCTTTAGTTTAACATTATCGACAAGTTACCTTACAACCGCACAAATGACGTCATTTATGATGCTGTTGATGTAGATAAAAGTTTTTAAGAAATAAAACATATTTGTAACAAAGCAAGAAAATTTATATATGAACCGCTTTTTCTTATACTCTTCTTTAATGCACAAAGCCAGGGCTCTGAGAAGACTTTCAAGGGTCCGTGGTATATTATTACGAATGACATCCTCAGAGACCGCAAGAGTGATGCGATCAAAAAATATATAAAGGATAGAACCCTGAAACTATTAACGAAAACTGAAAGGCTTACCAACACCACACTATCGCATCTCAGAATGATTACAGACTCCTCGGGGAGGTATGCAGATCTAATGTCAGTTATTGCATAGTCTAATGAAGTGATAAACAATAATCTAGTCAAGGTGTAGAGAGAGGTTATGAAGAAACTTCGCAGTTGAGAGTAAAAGTGCTCAAGTGCACTGACTCAACTAGCCTAAACATAATAATAATGCTTTCATGTACATTTAAACATTATTCATATCATTCAATAAAATTCAATATTATTCAATTTGCTTACATTTAATTCTTATTTAAATTGTAAATTGTGAATTTATTTTTAATTACATTGTATATATACAGTACGTTCTCGGTTATTGCAACCTAATGAAAATTTTGCAACTAAATCTGTTGCAAATACCGAGTTATTGTACATAACCGCGGAAAAACTCACGTAATTGATCTAACAACACAATTAAGTAACTACAGAATGAAACTCGGAATTTGTTTTACTTTTATACTATAACATTGTACAAATTATATACATGTAATTCCCCCTACAACGCGGTAGATTGGTTCCACGTTATAGGAAAACGCGTTATAGGGGTATTCCCGCATACCCCATATATACACACTTGGAAAGGTATGCGAAGCTAATTATGAACTGTACAAATCCTCGCGGGGGATTGAAATCGCATAATATGAGAACGCATTATAAGGGTACCGCGTTATAGGGGGGATTACTGTATCTTACAAACTTCGGACTTATATACCTTTTATATATTCATTCATGTTAACTTGTAATAAATAATTATATTTATATAACTTTGAAAATGTCTGTAGTTAATAATATAGTTCCACTTTCCATTATTAGAGATGACTTTGATTTCTCTTTTAGCCAGGTTAAGACATGAATCACCTCAACAATGCCAATTAGCGATTGGTGGAGCACTTATGCTCAATTAATTTCACCACATATATATCATTGATGTTTTTAAATTTTTGTCATTTAATTAGTCAATTTATTTAAATTCCAAAACTGAAAAATGCATATTATTGAACGTTAAGTAACGGTTTTAGCTTGAGAAGCAGTGCTTTTTCAAAGAGTTTAGAAAGGCATAGCAGTTAGCATATTAGCCAGTATGAAGAGGTAAGCGTGGGAGCTTTTCCTGATTTATGAATCTTAATAATCGTGAATGTTTTCCACTCTGTTGGATGAAAGCCAAATTTAATCATGGCATTAAAAAGCCATTATGTTATCATATCCCGGTGCCTTTTTGCAATCTAACATGCTGGTTATTATTTAAACAAGATCGTTGGGCGTAATTTTTATGTCAATAGATGGTGCATGTAGATGCTGAGTGGGAAAGTCATAATGTCCTGTTGCAGGGTCAGCAAAAACGTTAGATTTTCCGATTATTTGTTAGCATTCCACAAGGATGAATTATATTGCCTGAGTTTGGTTTCCTTGCTAAATGGAGATCTAAGTCTCTTTTGGACTTCCTTGAGTAAGTCTTTCGGTGTAGGGGACCTAGATTTTTGCTATCCACGCCATAACCTACGTTTTTGTGAAACTAAGTTTTCTCTGTCACTATTTGTAAGTATTTTATTGTATGTGTAAATCTTATTGCCTTTAGGGGTGTAGTTTTCTGCTTCTGAAATCAGAATTCTGGTTGGCGTTGTAGTCTCCTGCTGCAAAAAATCTGTCACCTAGAGTTAAGAAGTAATCCATAAATTGGGTCTCAGTAATGTTGAAGCGAGAGGGGCAGTAAACTGCCGACAAAGTTAAATTTTTTTCTTTTATGCTTAAAGCATGTTGATGTGGCTTGCATATAATTGTGAGTATATGTACCCATAAATTTGTGTTTTAAACGCCTTCGTATCGAAATACTTGTCCACCATGTAGTTTCACCATGTGGGTGATTGGTTTTACGGAATAAAAAACTAGGAATAGAAAAGAAATTTTTGTTTGTTAGATGTGTTTCTGAGCAAAGCATTACATCCCCACTTCCTCGGGACATAAAGCTTGTGAGTTCAAGTTTATGTTGGCTTAGCCGTTCGCAGAAGTAGTTTCGTTAAAAGTAGTTTGCATAATTGACATAAACTGAATTAAGCTCTGGCTGAGAGTGAAGATCATCATTTCCAAATTATAACCTTGAACTATAGGGGCTTGTTGCTTGTCAGATTTAACGACATTAGCATATGAAACACCTGGTGTAACAGGCTTAAAAGATAAAGGTTGGGGTACTTCAACTAATATGATGGGGTTACTTCTTGTAGGATTACGCAACGATTCTTTCTGCAGAGCTGGAGTTGGAATACTTTAATGCCTTTTTATCGCATTCGGAACTACTAATATGAGTAAGTGTGGCCATACTCTTGGCAGTTTGTGCATTGCACTGGACCATTTCGCTTGTGGGGCTCCTCAACACTAATTCTGCGGTGAAGTATGTATTGCAGGTTGTATTGGGATGGATTTCATTTTTTTAAAGCTTAAAAGCTTCCGGGTAAAATACAACTATAAACATTGGTTGTGAGATTTTATTTTTATTAACTATATTTATAACTGTTCTAGCGCTAAAGCCTTTTTCGCTTAGGGCATTTGTTATCTCGATAGGTTCAATATCTGACTCAATACCTTTAATAACGACAACAAGTCCTTTGCTATTCTTTAGTTGGTATGTGCAGTAATTTTTCTTGATGTCGTCGAAGTGTTTGGTAATGACCCTGAATTTATTTTCGGTGTCAATTTGTATCTTGGTTTCGTGTATATTGCCCATGGTTAAAGGTACAATATAAAAAGTATTGCTATTAATACCAATATCAATTTGAACTGCGTTCAGGCAGGTAAATTGGAGGCGGTTTAAACTTTTTGGTAGTATGCTGATTGGTTTCCTCTGTAGATTCAGCTAATTCAGCAAATCTATTGCCAGAAAGTATATTTGTGGGTGCACTATCTTTGTTAATTTAGTTTATTTTGGCACCTCTTGAGTTGTCTTTTTTAGGACTCAGTTTTCGTTTAATATTGACAGCGTTCCATGCCTGTTTGAATTTCAATTTTATTTTTTGGACTCGCTAAGTCAGGAAATGCAAGTAAAGCTGCTAAAGATAGAATGTTTGGCAAGTTCTTATCAGTTTGTGTAGTTTTCAAAGGAAACGTGTTCGATGTATCTGTTACCAGATAAGCATTATCGTATGTCTTCTCTGTAGATTTTGATTGCTCATTTGCATACGTGGTTATATGTGCAAATAGCAAGTGTGCTATAAGATTTACTTATTATAGCTTTTATTAAAATAAATTGAATTTAAGTTAAATTTAATATATATATATAAATAAAATTAAATTGAATTGAATTAATATAATGAAGAAACAAAAAAAAAAGATGTGAAAATGAAAATATGTTAAATATTATACTTTATATTCAAACAATTAAATAAATAAATAATGAATAAACAAATAACTTTAAATTCCATATTCCAATGTTATATCTTAATATTTTCACATTAATATTTTATGCACTTTCAACTTTTTGTAATCGTTTTTTGTCCAAAAATGTTCTTTTTTGAATTAATAACCAAAGTAATTCTTATAAGAACACTTATTTTTATACTGTAATTTAAATTTCACGGAGACAGGATTAAAAACACGTCCGCTCATTAGAAATGTTCTGAATTTTCTAATAATTATTTATTTTTTATTATTTTATTTATTATTTTTTAAATATATGTGTTAAAAGATTTTTTTCTTTAAATAATTTTGCATATTTTTTTAAAATTAATTGCATAACCCATTTTAACCCGGTAATGCCCAGATTAATTTTTGTCGCAGGTTTTGTTAATAAGACGTATATTAGTGTATTTTGATTTCCTGAGCAAGAATATGAGATCAATTATTTGATTCCTGTTGACACTTTTTCGGAAAATGTGAAAAACCTGCGTTACCATATCGTAACCGTGGGTCGGCTAGGATACGTGTTTTTTTAAAAGTAAACGGTTTTTTTTTCGTTTTTTCCTTTGAAAATATGAGAAAGAAAGTCTGTTTATTAAGAAGTAATACATTTTTATTAAGAAAATATGCAGGAAAGTAGAAAATGATTGAAATTGAATGAAAATGAACTGTTTGATTAGTCAAAATCCTTCAAGGTTTTGTATGATAGATCGAAAAACATTTGACGCAAAGTCAAATGTTTTTCATTTTCCACATGCTGTTCATCCGTTAACTTTGCAATAATCACCAGCACAATGTCTACGATTCGATGAGAGGACAGTGTCCTATCTGATCGCAACGGAGAGTGTGTTGAACTTAACCCGTTTGGTGGGAATATCTGTTAGTAGGTAACCGACCAGATGATTTGGATTTTGTACCATAATGCTTTTAAGAGTATTTGTTCCCACTTTTCGATGAAGCTGCTCTGCATCTATCAATGAGGTTAAGATACTGGACCACCATTTCTCTGCAAGTATTACGCCAAATTTTGGTCAAATCTGTCCACACCCACACATATATTTGTTATATTCTGTGATCGCACAAGAGCGCGGTACATTTGTTTTGTTTCTCTGTGCTGTTTCAAATAACCGTTCACCATTGATTTGGGATGTTCATCTTCTTCTCCATCGAAATTTTGCATATGTCGACAGTTAGCCAATACAATTTCACATACAGATTTTAGTTGAGCTGGGCAAACATTGTTTGGGATGCCACCAGATACCTCTTTAGCATCGTCTTCAGCAGAAATATTTCCATCTATAGGTAGCTCAATGTAAATCACAATGTAGTGGCGTGATTAATAAGCTGGTTTTCTTCATCTTCTGTTATCTGATCAACATAATCAAGTACTTTTTCCAAAGATAGACCACTATAAAATGGTATAACATATAAAATGATAACTGAATAATGTAATATTTATAGGAAAAATGCCATGAAATCAATAAGAAAATATACAGGTAATGAAATAAAATCGTAGTTTTTTCATAAAAAAACGAACTCTAGGCGACCCACGATTACCATATGGTAACGCCTGAAGTAAATCGTAAACAAATGATGAAAAAAATATTTTTGCGAAAAATTTTGATTTAAATTCTATAGTTTATTTTAATAAATATCAACTAATATAGCTTTTATTAGATCCGGCCGAAAAATAAGTATTTTATAGGTACACTTACCGATGTGTCATATCGAAAATATAATTTTTTTCAATTTTTCTTTTTTGCACTTCACTTTGACCTGTGATAACTACGACATACCCATTCAGACTGTCATAAAATAACTTTGTTAGAGTGACGCAACTTTACCGCGTAAAATAACGTGTTAACTATGTCTGTAGGTGCTATAATATAAATGTTACACATATTCAAGCAATGTCTTAATCTGCGTTACCATATGGTAATCGTGGGTTATTTCGGGTTAATATTAACCATTATTTATAAATTAAAAAATTTAGTAGTAGTGGTAGATCGATGGAAACATCCGAAATCAATGCAAGTGATCAAAACAAAAAGATTTCGAATATTTATAATCAAATTATCTGAGGAATTAAACATCAGTTTTAAATAGATAAATTTGCGTTTTGATGATGATTATATAAATCACAACTCGACACCAAAAGAATTAGGAATGGAAAATAATTATAATTACTGTCTGATTAAATATGTAATTTAATTATTTATTTAGATTTATAGCATTTATATAGATTTAAAACACTTTTAGTGCTTTAAATAGCACTACTGAAGCACAAAAATACAGTAAAATAAAGATACTTTCATTTGGTTTCTGCTCGCAGATCTATTTCTTTTTATTTGTGTAGATTTTATATATTTATTAATACGTTCCCGTCTACCACGTTTCTTAGAAATAACTGCGACAGAAGTAGATCTCGGTGGGGTGAAGATCAAATTAATCACTAAACATGGCTTGTAGTTAAATATATAGAATAATGTTAAAGTACCCGCAAAATTTTATTTTTATTTTATTTTATCCACGTTGGTGGATATGAACCCACGCCCACAGTACATCACCAATGTAATGCCTGGTCACAGTGATAGCTAGTCACTGTTAGTAAATGAATAAATATTTATGAAAATATAAGAGATGACATAAATATGTAAATAATTAAATAAAAATAAATATATTAAATATAAATATAAAACATAAAAATAAAAAATTTTTAAAAAATATAAAATATTAAAATAAAATTATTTAAAAATTACATCAAAAATCAAAAATTGTAATTCTGTAACTGTCAATAGTCTCTGTGCACTATTAGTTTCCACTGACGCGTTTCGCCTGGGAATTATCAAGTCTCTTCAGAGTGGATTAAAAACAATGCGCTCACTCTTGAAAAACATTGTTCATGGAAAAAATCCGTCGTTTATTATCTATGTTAAGCGTTGTCCTATGAATTATATATTCGAAATGCAACTGTATATTAAAAATTAAAACGTATATTACGCATTAGAATATATAAGTCATGAAAAATATCATAAATTAAATAACATATTAAAAATTAGACTATTAAACCATAAAATATATATCAAAATGTATTAAATATTAAAAACTATATTAAAAATTATATTAAAAATTATATCAGAAATTATATTAAGAATATATTAGAAATATATATATTTTAAAAATTATATTACAAATTATTTTAAAAATTTAGAGCTAAGAAATTTAAAGTTAAAGAATTAAAACGCGAAAAGAAAGAAAGAAAAATATAGATATAGAAATATTGAAATATTTCCCCCTACAACGCGGTAGATTGGCTCCACGTTATAGGAAAATGCGTTATAGGGGTATTCCCGCATACCCCATATACCAACGATCTTCCTAAAGTTGCTTAAAAAATGCACCATGCAAAAGCACTCATAAATGAATGCTCACTTATCAGCTTTTTATGATAATTTTCTTTTTTTATTTGTAACAAGTGCATTTGTACTATATTGAAATTAATATTTTTAAAATATATTTGTTATTGTTATCATATTGCTATAAAATATTTAAATATATAATTTCAAAAATTGTACATATACATACATACAAATTATCACCTGACGATATCAATAAAAATTAGTTATTAAAAATATCATTTGTATTCAAAAACATAAACATAGATATTTACATACATATATGTATAAAAGGGAAAAATCAAACAACATACGAAACTAAGTATACATATTACTACTCATTTATGTTATTATAATTATTGAATCGTATTTCGATATATAACTAAATCCTAAAACATTAATGTAGGCCTAATCTTATTACAGATAAAATTATATTATTTGCATCTAAATTGTACACACATACATTGCTTGCAATTTTGCATAACTTTATTCAATGTACAAAACCAACAACGAAGTAATGTCTTCGCATTCCCTTAAAACAAAAACAAAAAGAAGAAATCTATACACATTCGCTTAAAGCAAAAAAAGCGACTGATGCTTAAGCGACAGCGTTGCTTACATTCCAAATGCATATATGATCAAATATGTAAAATCGACTATAGCATTCTAAAAGCATTCTAAATGAAACCAGTTTTCATATTTTGCTGTTGCTTATGCATATTGTTTATTTATTTTCTTATGCAATGAAATAGAAATTAGTCGTTTGACTGGGCAATATTTATGCAATACTCAAAATTTGCTTACTTTTGCTATTTCTCAGCAAACAATTCAAACCCTGCCCCAAATCACTATCAGCGGCGCAAAATACTTTCGCCTTCACTTTTGTGTTTTTGTGATGATGTCATTTGCTGTACAACTTCGCAAAAATCCTATGAAATTTAATGCACAAGTATGCAGGCAAAAATAAGTTTGTGAATGTGCATAGGCAAGCAAAGCTATGATATGCACACAATAAATGAAAAACATTAGAAAACATAACGGCATATAAATATGTGTACTCCATCGCGTATATAAATATGTACAAATATGTATATATATAAGATAGAATAAATTTAATACACATATTATTTTACGTTTTATTTTAATTTTTAATATTAATATTATATTATTTTAATCTTATATTATAAATAAATAATAATAAATAGAGAAAAATTTATAATCACATAATATATGTATCATTAACAGTAACATAATCGTATGAATCCGCCCCCGTATATGTCTATATGCAAGAATTGTAAACTGCTTGTATAAATTTGGAGAAATGGTTAAACTGCATGACCAACTCATCGCCCTTTAAATTGTTAGTACTTGTTTGTTCCAAATTTATAGAAATAGTGAAGTGGCGTGATTTACTTGTAAAACACATGTATTTTAATAATAATTTCGAATAAAATAAAATTTTTGTGTTTCTCCTTTCTTTCTTTCTTTGCTATTCGAAAACTCTCCAAAAACAAATATAATTAAAAAAAAAATAAATAAAAAATGTTTTTATTTTTGGATAAAATTTTAAATGTTAAATATGAAGAATTAATTTTCTGAATTGAATAATTATTTAAAACAATTCGATTTAACATCTTGATTTAACTTATTTTATACATGTAATATTCTACACGAACAAAGAACTTTAGCAATAAAAAACTTGAAAAAACAGTTAAATCATACTTGAAATATACTAAAAAAAAATAAAATTTGATACCAAAATAAAATTTTTAAATTGATTTATTCAAATCATGGCTCCAAAATTTTAGACACATTTGTATTTGTATGCTATAGGATGAAGCGGATCGAAGGCATCTTTATTTTAGTAAATCGATTTTACGCTTATATTTCATTTTAAAGTAAATAAGGTCGTGTGCAAGTTCGATTAGATTGACGGTAAATTGAGGAAAATAATAAATTATGCCGGTATGGCAGCGAATGTTGGTATTTACCAAAATTTCGAGTAGTATAAATTAGATAAAAATTAGGTAATTTAGGTGTTACCATTGTAAAAATCTTATAAGATTTTTAATAAATAAATGGATTAATTTAAAAACTTTTAACCAAAATAATAAATAAAAGCAATAAATAAGTAAATATATATGGTATTTACATAAGTGCAGTGTAAAAAATCCCTAGGTAATTTCCATTTATCTTACCTCAAGATAAATGGAATGGCCTCAAGATAAATGGCCTTAATATACAGTGGTGCTCAGCTTATTTCATTCAACAATGTTTTAAATTTTTAAAATACTGTATCTTCAAAATGAATTTGAAAATAATGAAGTTTTTAATGTAAGTGAGAAAAAGCACACTTATTGAACATAATAAATAAAACCAAGTACATAAAATTTGTTTTTGTTTCGCTCGAAGGGGAAAATCTTGATCGCGTAACAGAATAATAGTTATTTCATCCAAATTATCGTGCAAATGATGATACTATATTCCCACTACATACTTAGTAAGTCATATAGTAACATTGAACTTTTTGCGTGTACATTATCACAAATTACTTAAGAAATGGAATAAAGCTTGTATGTGCCAAAAAATTCTAGTTTTAGAGCTTATCGTTGTTTACATTTTAATTGTAATCAGATGTCATCAAATTTTGTATTAGAAGAATAATAAATCAGCATGGAAAATGAAGAAAATTTAAATAATTTAATATATAATGTTTGTGATATTGTTCACAATATGAATGCAGTCGCTACATATAAAAAAAAAAGGAATGATTTATAAAAAATTACAAATTATTTAGAAACAACAAATAACAATGCTTTCTTCAACGATTACTTGAAACCAAAAGAAGTGCTGGAATTTGGTAAGTACTGGCAGAAAATATTATTAAATAAAAAGTAAAATTTAAATGGATTGCAAATTTAGAAAAGAACGAAGAAGTTTTGGGAACAAGATTGCAAAAAAAATGCTACTGGTTTCTTAAGGAAATTTGACATTAAGCAGCGAAAGGGTAAAAGAGTGCATTATCGGATTATAAGTCGGGTAATAGAAGTAATTGATTTTATTGAATAATATAAGAAATTTGTTTTATTTTGCCATTTTAAAAACTTTTTTATGATACTTATATCGGAAAATATATTGCTATACTTAAATATACGTTAAAGTAATCGATTTTAATATGATTACAATAACTTATATTTACAAATAAAAAATTAAAGTTCATAACTAAAAAATTATTGTTCACTGTTTACTAATTGAAACCATTGTCACATAGCCTCACTTAGCTCGGTTAGAAGCTGATTCAAAAATCTCGCACTATACCGTAATATGGAAAAGGAAAATCGTCTATACACGATATTAATATTGTCACTTTTATCTGGTAGGATTTCCATAGTCTGGACATCCAATATAGAATGCTGATAGGAATTTGTCCGATTTTACTTTGTTTTCACGATTATCTATTATTATTATACAGGCAAAAAATGTTCTTTGTAATCGTACCAGTTTTGCGCTGGTAACTGCGTCTTGGCCAGATTTTATCTTTACAATTTGAGTCGTATACATTTAGTTGACTCTAAAATTTATAAAATAATATATGTGAGCCACTAAATCTCTGGTATTTTGTGCTATTCAATCTTCGTGTTGTAGTATTGCCTACAAAAATAAATATTTATATTGTATTTAAAAAAATATATATATAAAAATTCTTACCTCTTGTTTGTTGTGATTTATTGATTGTTTATTTATGTTTACATTATGTTTCATGTGTCAAATATGTTAAATATCGATAGTTTCCAATGTTGCATTCGTCATATTTGGTATAATCTTGGTCGAATTTTGTTTACTATATTTTATAGTAAATGAAAAAGCACGGAAGCTCTTTGTATGGCTAATTCAATTTACTCAGTAAATGAAGCTTACTAAGTACGTAGTGGAAACGTACTATTAATTAAATAAAAGTAAATCCATTTTTATAATTTCAAAAACTATTTTTTTATACAATAAGTTTATTCGTTTACATACAAGTTTAATCAATACATACAATTAAAGAACAATTTTTATTAGAATATATATTAATATTTGTATTCATTTTTTCTGAAAGTGTCACTAAAGAAGTATTTATTAAATCTGGCATCCTTTGTTTTAATGTTTCTTCACGAGTGCCACCATTTTTGGCGCCACAACTTTTGGGGAATATCAGTCGTATTTGGTTCGTGAATCTTAACGCGTTAGTTTCGTTCTGAATTTGATGCGTGTGGCGTAAGAATCGACGCGAAAGTTGTGTAATTATAAAAATTTGTTTTTAAAATAAAGTAGGTTTTATTAACATAATCATAAAAAACGTGAGTAAATGTGTTTTTATAAAAAAACATCGAATTATGTATCTACAATAATTTTTGTAATTTTATTGTTTTTTCTCATTGTTGCTGTGTAAATAATAAAAGCTTTTTACTTTTTTTTTGACCGTTCGACAATTCGAACGGTACTGTTTGTTTTTATTTAGACAGTGAAATCTTCTGTATTATTTTTATTTGTTTAAAATTTATTTGTTTAAAACGTGAAGTTAGTAAACAAGTTCAGCTTGTGAAGAAACTTGTATATTTCTTTATGCGAATTGGAAACACAAACTATCTATTTTACTTGGGCTATACTTGCCTAAATTTCTTATATATATGTTCAATTTGTTTTTATGTAGCGGCAGGTAAATTTGAATGACCACCAATCAAAAGTAAGAATTTTCTGTTTGTGAATTCAATGCATGGCAAGCAAAGTCCTGTGTGCACACATACATACCCACTCAAGGAACCCAGCAGCGCCTGCGACTAATTCTGAACTAGTGAATTCACTAGTTCCCAGGTGTATAGTACGTGTCGCTTCATAATCTACTTTATGTGCGCTCAACTAGTGAAATTTACATTGAATTGTCATTGCTGGTGTCAATTGTCCCCATACGAAACACCTCGGAACTAGTCTGTTCACTAGTTCATAAGGGTCAATTGTCCCCTTATCATACACTGCTGCGGCACTAGTCTCTGCACTAGTTCTTGCTTTGGAACAAAATAAATAAAACTAGCATTTTATATATTATTATATATTTATTAATTTTAATATATTTAATATATATATATACATATATTTTTTTAGATATTAATGTAACAATTGATAGAAAATAGAAATAGCAAATTAATTAATAATATAATAGAAACATAGTACATAGGTCGTGTGCGAGTTAGGCTAAGTTGCGTTCTAAATGAGGGAAATTCTAAGTTGTGCCGATAATATAGTGATGTGTCGATACGTGTTGATAAATGGCTAAATGTGTGCAGTGCAAAAAATCCCAAAAAATCTCCCATTTGGTTTAGCATCAACATAGCCTAACTCGCACACGTCCATAATAATTTAATAGAAATTAATAGTAATAGGAAATGATAATTTAATATAATTAAAAATAAATAATTCAGTAATTCAACTATATAAATAATTTAATAATTTCATAACTTATAATAATACATTTGAAAAATTTAAAAGTTAAAGTAATAATAACAATGCTAAAAGTAAAAAGTAAAAAATAAAGTAAAATGATATAAATAAAAATATATTCATTTTAATAATATTAATATTAAAAGTTTAAGTAATATTAAGTGTTATATTTGAGGATTACTAAGGGGATTGCGCTGTAGTATTGAAGCTGCTTTAAAGTGCCTTTTCTTTTGAAGCTGTATGGCCTTTCTTAGCTGGTCTTCACAACTAGCCGATCCTGTACTGTTTGATATAGCAAATGATAATTTAGCCATATAATTAGATATTTTTCTAATTGAACTTAAAAGCACAGAATATAAATTATCATAATCCTTAAGTTGTTTTTTCCCGTGGGTGCCATCCACATTGTACTCTAGAACGACCGATTCATCCAATATATTTTTCAAATTCTTCTCTACAGAAGAATTCAATAATATAGAAATTGTTGACACCTGTTTATTTAAATAAATATTTAGTGTGTTTAAGAATACTACTCGTATGTAGTACAAACAAACAAAATAACACTCGCATATTGATCCCTTACTTCAACACTTCACTGCTACCCGTTATTTCAGAATGCACAAAATTAGATTAGGTTCTAATTTTACTACTTCCTAAAGAGCAAATGTTGTTGCATGTTTTTACATTTTAGCGCATTATTGCGAAGTAGGCATAATATTAAAACATATTGCTCTCAATTTGTGTGTACACAACAAGCACAAGCAGTGGATTTTCGTTTCAACTGGTGAATCGATGCATTATCAGGGGTCAGAATACGCACTAGTTCCAAAAGAAATAACTCTAATATGTGATTGAATTTCTTTGTTTCTGATCTGTTTTGGTTTTCTCTTGTTCAAAAATAATAGAATGCAATATCAAATTTTGTTCAAAAAAAGTATTGAGAAATTTATATGTTGTAAGTGGCGATTTAACTCATCCCCACGTAACAGTCATTTCACTAGTTCGTTTGGACTACTTCGTGTACTAGTGCCTAGCGACAATTGTCTCCTAAGAAACTGCTGAGAAGTGATTCACCACAAAACGGTATATTTTCGTCTTGCTCTGCATACTTAATACGCATTGCTTCTATTTTGCATTTATTATGTTATGTGCCTCGCACTTATCCGTAATGATTGTCGATAAGAATGGTGAAAAGTATAATTTTAGTTACAATTCCTATAGAAATAACTTCTATGTAAACAGTTTTGAACATTTTCTGGGTCTTCCTTTTAGTTTTCCATTAGTGATAATTGTATATCTAACTTTTTAATTTATTATAATAATAATATGTTACTAAATTACGTAAGAAAATTATTTTTAATAACATTTCTTTTAGTAAACTCATAAATAAATCAGTTCATAAATTTGTGTCATATTTGATGAAAGTATAAAAAAAATTTTTATGAATACAGATTTAATATAATAGTAATTAAAATTTTTAATTACATGTCAGATATATTAAAAGTCTCCACTTTTGTTTAATAAATCTGGCATCCTTTGTTTTAGAATTTCTACAACGAATGGTAGAATATTTGCTCCACAGCATTCGCAAAATCTCAATCGTGTTTGGTTCGGCAAATTGGGTGGTTGTGTTTTCTTTTCAATGCTGATGTGGACTTTTAATTGTTTTTTAAACAAAGTGAAGACACAAGAAAGTAAGTGAAGTCTGTTTTGAAAGATAAATCTGATTACATATATTTGTAGGAAATAAATATTACTAAAAATGAATAATTAACAAGTAAATATAAATATGTTTTGAACTGAATAAATGATTTTCTATTTAAATTAAAAATAACTAAATATTTGCTTCGTATTTCTTTACCTAAATTGAAAACACATGCACTATCATATTTTATATAAGTTGTACTTGATTTAATTTCCATTTTTATTAGTTTTTCATTTTTTTCTTTTCCTCTGTTTATTAACCATTAATTTTGAATGTGAACCAATCAGAAATTAGAATTTACTGTATGGAAATTTAATGCGTAGTACCCAAATGGCTGCTTGTACACATACACACTCAAATTCATGACGCCTCACAAAACGGTATATTTTTGTCTTGCTCTACATACTCTATATGCATTGCTTCTACCTTGAATTTATTGTGTTATATGCCTCACACTTATCCGTAATTATAGTAAAATTTTTCAACATCAATTCCAAATAAATTAAATGTTTTCAGTGTGTTTGATTTTATATATGTATATTTTTAAATTAATATTTATTTTAACAATATGTGCATGTTTTTATGGGAAATGAATATACAGTATATGTAAATTGTAAACGTCTCTTCTCTAATATTTTATTTATTTATTTTTGTTTTAAATATTGACATTTCGTTGCAAGTTTGAAGGTAATAAAACGAAGCAAATAAATGAGAAGCGATTGAAATAATTGTCTTACAGAGAAAAAATTTAAATGAACTACCCAATTATTCTTATAATAAAATTAATATGATATTTTTCTATTTAAATTATTTCAGTTTAAATATGCTTAGAATTTTCCAAATCTGATATAGTAAAAAAATGTTTGAAATCGGCGCTTGAGATGCGTGAACATAAGTACCAGTATTGCCACTAGATTACAACATATACTATACATTATGTGGGTCAAACAATCTCCAGATTCTCATCACCACCCAATCGATTCCAGTAGTACACAATCCAAATTAATTACTGTGACCAGAGATTGAACGGGTAAATAGTACTTTTTTATAAAATAATTTTAAATATAGTATTTAATTTCAATTTCATTCTTAGACTTTAAGCGAAAATTTTTATTGTTGTTAATAATGGCTTTAGACGTAATATATAAAGATAAAAGTGTTACCTTCTATAGCACATCTTCACTATGTTGATTTACATCCATAAATAACAAAAACTATTTATTTTCATCACCGATTTCTTCTTCAAAACGCAAATCGTGGTTAATTAATTAATCACCAATGGAGGCTTTTTAATTAGTCAGATGAAATGAACAAATCCGGTGATGAATGCGAGATAATTACATTAGGTTCCAGAGGAGCTAATACTAAAAAATTTTTGCGATTTGGTCTGGTCAAAGGTACGTTAAAAATATAATATATCATATATATTTGTAACTGCCATTGCCTTTGTTATAAATTATTCATTAAATGCTTAAGTAAATAATAGGTCATGGTGCGAGAACCTAAGTATTCATATCTGCCAAAAACTGTACTGTACTATTTCTATTGTAAAATACTAAGCTGTTCATCAAGTTCCGTGAACAAAAATATAAAAATAGATATATGGTTGTACAAATGAATTTTTTTCAATATAATTTCTCTCAATTTCAATATACTTAATTTACTGATCGTTCAATTTACTGGTATTTTCTCTGTAAGTCCGGTAAATCCGGTTAATGGATAGTTCTCTACGATAGTTGTAACTCCGTTTAATATAAAACCGTTTTCAGTAGTATATTTTTTTTAGGAATGAAAGGAGTCAGAAGTCGGGAGGGCAGAATGTGGCAATCAGGCTGACTGATTTTATTTATACCAGTAGTGGTCGTTTCGCTAATATAAAAATAGAGGTTACACATTCTTGGTCGATTCTTGTCCTCAAAGGGCCGGTTTCTCGTCACTCCTTAACCTTTGCTGTTGTCTTGATTTAAGTACATGGTGGTAAATACAAATCTTGTCTCTGTGGATGAAACGACATATAAAATTCGATTTATCTTTTATAAGAACCTTCAGTCTTTTCTGAAAACGTCGCTTTAGAATTTATTTTCATTTTATTGCACACATAGCTCTTCACACATATTGGTCACTATTTCTAATAAAATGTCTATGTCTTCTTGTAAATCACATCAAAATCTTTGTAATACAATTTCTCTGATGTAGAAACACTGCTTGGATGTCCTTAACGTGAATCGTCTAAATGCAACTTTCAAAGTGTGTCTGATATAACATTTCATAATTGAAAGATAACGTCCCTCAGAAAATATGATGCAGCAACTACACCTTTTTTGGTTTTCATGTGGGAAAATAGTTTCTTGGTCCATTTTCCTGGCATTCTGGCTACCCTCTTGGATGCAAATTTCAGTTTGATAATGACGAATATATCATGTTTCGCAAACTTATTAAACAACCCTGTACACAGCTTCCTTATTAAGATATAATATGAAGTAGTATTATGAATATAGTTTAAAATTCGTTTGTCAATATATTTTTATTGAATTATTGAAATTTGTTTAAGTTTAATTTGTTTGTTTAAAAGAAAAATATTTTTTTCTTGTGAAGCAGTGTAATTATTATCATTTAACTATATGTTAACAATTTAGAGTATATATAGTATATTTTATTAAAATTATTGCCGAGAAGATTTACTAATATGAATAAACTTGTTCCAACAGAGTTACACAAAAAATGTATGTCGTGAATTCATCGAAATAAATGAAATCATAAATGCGTATACTGAAGTGACAGTTCGACCAAATTTCCTCTTGAGATGTTTCAATCTTTCAGCATAAGATAACACGTAAGATGGTTACTTCATCAGACAAATGCGTAAAGCTTCCATATTGAATCTCCAACAGACGAATAACAAAATAATACTGGAGATGAGCAAATATTTTCAATATTATGAATAATACATTTGGTGAACCGATATCCTGGATTGAAAGTATATTTCATAACAGTTTGGACTGAATGTGAGCAGAAGTTAGGAAGTTTTGGTTATATAAATAGTAAGTATATTATTTTCATTATAATATAAGATAATGAATTTGAAAATGATTGTGAAGGTGGATTTGGATTATAAAGACAGTTTGCAAACGGTAAAATAAGTAATCTAGTACGTTAGAGTTACAAATTAATTATTAAATTGGTTAGAATACGACGTTACGGCGTTCGCCAAAATTTACTCAGGTTTAAGATCGTTTCAGACCTTTGTTAAAATCTAAATACTTTCGGAAGAGTTGTTAGTGCTTACTGACTTATTGATATTTGGACTTCAGAATATTCAATGACATATTGTTTTTATTTTAAATTTGTTTTCTAAAAAAGTTATCAAAAACTCCTTATTTTAGGTTATGTTTAAGGATGAAGCTTCACAGGGTTTTAAACATTCTGCTCTCCTAGTAATTATGCTCTTTTATTTACAGATGGTTTTTATGGACGTATATTCCTTATTTAAAAGGAAATTAAACTTTAAATTTGTTTATCGACCTGTGTTCTATAATGATTTTATTATTGATTCATTAGCTGGCCACTTTTATAGGTCACTTTTATTTCAATAAAAATTAAAAAATCTAGTTGTCTATTGTCCATATTGCACTGAACAATATCTAACTAAAATGGAATGTGATATTAATTAATTTTTATTTTTTATTAGACCTGCTTCTGATGATGACTCTCAAAGAGAGTCGAAATATACAATTATTTAATAAATAGCAATTAAGGATTTATTATTATATTTTTTAATGTTTTTTAATTTTTATTGAAATAATAGTGACCTATATCCAGCTAATAAATAAACAATAAAAGCATTTTAAAAGGAAATTTTTAATAGTTGGAAAAGAGTTTCCCAAAAATATTAGTGCAACTCCTTCCTATGCATTATAGTTCAAAGCTTGACAATATTTCATCATCTTTTGTTTATTAGGTGATGGTCGGTCGCAAAGGAAATACTGAGTAGGTCACCAATTATCAATATTTTCGTTTGATATATGCAATTATTTCAAAACTAATCAATGATTTCTCTTTCGATTTTAGATTGTCAATGCTAACTTTCTTTTAAAAGCAGTACAAAATTTTAAACCACTATTTAAGTATAGCAAATTGAAATCATTTCAATACCAGTAATTTCCAGTAATACCAGTAATTTACAAGCATAAATACCAATGTCTAGGATCATCTCACCAGACAGCAGTAAAGAACAGATAAGCTAAAATATTTTTACTATTATCATTTTTTTAACAATATGTGCTAATCTAATTAAGACAAAAATCTTATTTAAACAATACAAATTGTTTTTGTTGGCAAATAATACTACATTATAAAAGCTGTGCTAAAAATTTTTACGATTACTGCGGTTTTGATAATTATTTCCAAAAAAAAGTGTTAAAGGATCATTGGATAAATATTGAAGCCTAATATGATTTTAGTTTAAATTAAATTTTAATGTACCTTAAACCAATATATATACTAATGAATTTGTCCCGAGTAATTGAATAATAGTTGTCGAATTATAAATTTTTCTTATTATCCAATATTTATCCAATTATCTTATATTTATACAATTATCTACTAATTATTCAATTATCCTAAAAATATTTTATTATAATCTTATTATATATTTTGTGATACTAAATATTATATACTTGGTTTGTAAACATCTACATACACATATATTGATCTAATTTTTCGTTAAAGGCGCCTATAAATAATATTTATTTTTTTTATTGCGTTTATAACTTAAAAGGTTTTCAGTGTAAAATTTTTTATTAGTTCTTCAAAAATTCGTAATATTGACGAAAGGTCAATAATTATAAAATATGAATTGTGAATTGACAAAATGATCGATTGATTAGTATTTTTGAGTTAAACAAATCTTTCTATGTTATCTGATTTTAGATCTATTATCTTTTTAAATATTATTATTGCTTTTCTATTGAATTTAAAGTAATTTTAAAGTATTATTTATCTCTAATATTTTTTTGGTGATAAATGAAATGCTATGGCAGTTGTGACAGCACAAATGTAGTATTTAAAGAAGTGCAGAATTTTGGGTGATATTTCCTCACTTCCTATGTGTTTATACAGACTACTTATTTTTGGTTTATTAATATTTGAGTAGTACTGTATTTTAAAATACAAAATTATATTGGCGTTATTTCTTTATTTTACTCTTTTCCCCCCATTGAATTAGAGAGTTATATTTATTTTATTATATATTCGTTTGCATACCATCATTTTTAAGAAGCAAACTTATCTTATACTAATTCCGTTTATATTTATAATTATGAAAAAAAATTGAAAGAAGTGGGAAAGACAGGATTTTTCGACTAAAATCGAAATAGGGAATTATTATTATTTCGTCATTTCGAATTATATCGAAAATTGCGTAAAGTTCGATAACCGGTAGAGTTACATTATGGCAGGATCGCTATTTAAAATTTGGTAAAGTGAAGTTATAGTTTCAATAAAAGATATGTGTGTTTTCGTTGTCAAAATAGGACTAATTTTTATTTATTAATTTTCCTAAATGTCACATTGCTGTTTAATACTAATACTTAAAGTACTTACGTCTATTTGCTTAACCCAAATTTGACGTATATAATATCTTAAATAATAACTTATCAGTGAATGTTGTAATAATTTAGAACGCAAATGTTCCACAGATAGTTTTATTTGGAACTGTTTATTTTATTGACACAGTTCCGTCTAATTGCATATTGCACATTAGGTCAATGTGTGGCTCGGTTGTTGGGTATTAATGCAATGACAAAGTAAAGCCTCGAGTTACTCGAGAATATATAATCGATATTTTATTTAAATAGTTCTGTGTCAATGTTATAATTTTTTGGAACATTTACATGTTGTGTGATATGTGTGGTGTTTGATACCACTGTGTTTTTGGTAATCGGTAATACAATATTATGTCTTATACACGAACATAATATATACCTTACTTTATTAATAACATAAAGTCTTCGGAATCTCACAAGATGTAGAAAATACAAAATGTACTCTCCGGACAGTAGTCATACTGTATATATACTTAACCCTATCATCTCATTTATCTATTGATGTAACATTACCCCACACAATTGAATTCCAAACTAATGTAAATTAAAATTGAATTAATAAAGATAAAGAGACATACTAGTTATGCCCAGATATAACTATCCATATGTTTCATCTTAATTGGATATAAACTATATAAACCTTCCTAAATCAACATTTCACAGTCAATCAATTACTATTTAAATAGATCATTTTCTTTCTAAAAAATGCCTTCAATACTTAATATTAAAATGAAATCCTTCGAAATTATATTGTTTTCAGTCAATTTTTGAATTTTTGAAATTTATATAATACAATTATATATAAAAAGTAGATCAAAGTTCATAATTATGTTTAAAGAAACTTCAAAAATATATACATACATATACACACATATACATATATAAATATATATACATGCACGTATATGCCTACATACACACATATATAACCTAATCCCAAATTAGGTTAGAATTAAACAAATTTAAATTATATAAAATATATAGGCACCATCAGGATTCTAAAATTCTTAAACTATATTGCACGTAAAGGGTGCATTATATGACATAACAAACCCTATTCTATATGATTCGTTTCATTTATGGAGAAAAGATTGGTAATAACTTATTGTTATTGTATCTGCGATGAGATCAATATTCATAATTGTCACAACAATTTTCCAAACTCTAAAAATATCTAACAATTACACAAACTATTTACACAGGCAGATTCTCTAAGATTCACTTTGGTAGAAACCACATTAATATGTATTTAGAATAATACATGTAGAGCAACCACGATTGTAAACTCGTTATTCATTCTATGACCTACAAATGACATGTGTAAACGAAAAATGCATACCTGCTATTTCAGTTCTCATATCATATGGTAAAATACACTAAAATGCACTAAAATTTGGCGTTTAAAATGGCAAGGAATCTTGTGTATTTTGTCATTAATACTGGACTGAACAAAGTAGTTCATATTACTAAATTAAGTTGAATTAATCTATCTCAATTTTAACATTTTAATGTTTAAAATAAACACCAGGTTACCCTTATGAATCCATATAACTTCCCTTTATTGCTCTTAGTTCATGTTTTTAAAAAATTGATCGTTTGAATTATAACTTTATAAAACTGATTTGAAAATAAAACTTCTGTGTGTATTGTACTAAAGGCACTTAGTACGAAATTCCATTAAATTATAATTGCAAATTTGACATTTATATACCCCACCCAATATGATTAAATATAACACCACATTTTTATAAATTAATGTATATTACTTTACAAATTAATCTCATGTTCATATTTTTTTGTTTGCACTACGGTTTTCAGTTGAAGCCATGCATTAGCTGTTTAGCAAGATTTTTAAGGAATTTCCTTCGTTTTGAATCTGGATTGATGCTCTCTGTAGATAATGTAAGAAGCATAACTGTTATTTGTGCCTTTTAAATATAACAGTCATGAATAACTCTTATTTTTCAAAACAGACTATAACTCACACTGGCCTGCTAAATATTTTTAAAAACGAAAATATAAAATACATTTTTCTTATAAGTTATTTTAGTAATTTCATACAAAATGTCGTTAAGGGTGTATTGGCTTTGTAAGAAGGCTTATATTGTGTAAAGTACAACAAACATTTATAATGTTCCCTTCCTTTTCTGGAGTGTAATGCAGCTGCCTAGCACCAAGAAGGCATCTCCATCTGTTTTTCAGCACGCCATTGGTGCGTTTAATAACATTTCGGCACTTGAAGTGAATGCCATTAAAATTCATTTGTTTCGAGCCTTCTTGCGGAGCTCTATAAGGTGTCAGGAGTCATGGCTGTAAGGCATATCCTTGCATCACCTAGTTAAATAAAATGTATTTTTACATTTGTATTTTGACTTCTGTTACATTGAATAAATTTCACCTAATAGCCAGAAGGTTGCCAAACCTCACAAATACTCCTATTCGAAGTAATTTCGCAGATCACTTATGTTCCAAATAAATTTTGGTTACTATTGTACATATTTTTTTTTTTCCTTCAGTTGGGTATAATTTGTATGCTGTAGCTGCTTTATTAGAATTATTGTTTTTGCTGTATTGTGGTGAAATACTTTCGAATTCATATTCGTCGTCATCGTCATCAATTCTCTATGCATCTTCAAGTAATTTGCCCGTCATTAAATTCATAACAATCTTTTCTTCTAAACATTCGTCGTTATAGCCAGTTCCCAATATATTATACCATACACAATTGTCATTTCTTTTACGTTAATGTTACCTTTAACATACGAAATTCCTCCTTTTCTCCTTTGATGAAACCAGTCGTTTGCGATTACGTTGATCACCCGTCCTCATGTTCGAAAACTAGCATATGCGCAAGTCATAATTTTTTATTTTATTCGTATGTTTTTATGCTTTATTTTCCTAACACGCAAACTATTTCCGCTGAGTCCCCAAAATTTGTGGGTTCACTAATATATACAATTCAATAATATATAAATTAATACAAGTTCTTTTATTTGCACAATTATTTGCGCCGTCTCCACTCTGTGTTCATTACGCGGTCAAAGCCTTCTTTTTCGTTTCATTTTTTTTTTTTAATTTGACAGTCATGTCTAGGTGTTGCCAGATCCTACAATAGTTAGAGTAAATTTGAAAGCTTTCACCTGAATCGCGAAATATACTTAAATTTAAAAATTGTAGTGTACTTAAATCTTAGCCGCGGTTCCAAACTATATTTTTCAAAGTAAGTGTAAATTTAAAAGCTTTCTCTTGAAACTCATAATATACAGGGTTAGGTGATAGACTTATTAAATTTTCAATAGTTATCATTAAAATTTATCAATTGAATCTATTAAATCAATTCAGTATAAAGTTACCTATAATTTGGATTTATTATAATTTCCGCCTAGGAGCAGAATATCAAATAAAATAAAATTCTCGCTTAGGAGCAAGATATTTTGCTTTTAGTAATTTTTGCTTAGGAGTAAAATATTGCTGACAGTCAAAAACTAAAGATCGATTTCAATTGATGATTTTATTGAAAATGCATTGGCGGAGTCCCAATGCGACCTTTAGGGCTGTTGTTGGGGGTAGTTCTCATTGCTCCACTTATCATTATGCAGGCTAATCTCTGCAGCTTACGTAGCTTGTCTATCACAGTCTTTTGCTGATCTTTTTTGTACAAGATAGCTGACCCATAAGTAACAATTGTCCTAGCAATAGATGTGTACATCCAGAGGCTGAGTTTAGAATGTAGGCCCCAGTGCTTACCAATGAGGTTTCTGTGGTCCATAATGCCTCTCTGACTCTTCGAATAATGTTGTCTACATGAGAATTCCACGTTAATTTCTTATCCAGAAAGAATCTCCATATAGTAATGGGTTAATAGAAAGTACCCTTTTCCTTTTCTTGATGAAGACAAACAGATGCCTCTCTGACTCTTCGAATAATGTTGTCTACATGAGAATTCCACGTTAATTTCTTATCCAGAAAGAATCTCCATATAGTAATGGGTTAATAGAAAGTACCCTTTTCCTTTTCTTGATGAAGACAAACAGACTTGTTTTTTTAAGATTTTATTTAATGCTGTTGTGATTACTATAACCAAATAGCTTTTATTAATAAAAAACAGTATTTATTGTAACACAAACTTTTATTATTTTTAATACAACTTTAGAAACACTAACTAATTGACTGACTGATCAACTGACTGAAAAAATCTGAATAAATATTTTTAAATAAAATATTTTTAAATATCAGAGAATCTGACAATTTTAGCCTACTTTGTTGATTCTCACCACACAGCCCCTTCTAGAATTTGACGGCTGCATCACGACAAATTCTATCCGTATTACACATTATTACTACCTCATAAGCCTCAATGGAAAACGCACTATTCTACCCACTCGAGTCACCTTCGGTGCTATCTGCTTGTTACTGTCATCATCTAACACCTTGACACTATCTTGGCAACAACCTTCATCAGCTTCATTTGCAAAATATGCTGGTTTCACTCGATCCATGCTGACGTTCATCGTGCGTCCTCTTGCCCTTATTGTTAGAGTTTTCTCACCACGACATAAAATTTCATATGGGCCCTCATACGGCTGTTTCAGTGGTGGTCGCACAGCGTCATCACGTAAGAATACGTGCGTACTGCTTTTCAAATCTTTAAATACGAATGGCTTTTCCGTCATATGACGCGATGTTTGTAATGGCTTCAGTTCGCTCATAGTTTCCCTTAACTTCTTAACAAACTCTGTTTGCGATACTTGCTTCAAATCACCATCAAACACCTCTCCTGGTAAACGTATATTTACCCCATAAATTAATTCCGACGGTGTCGCTTGCAAATCTTCTTTAAATGCCGCTCTTAATCCCATTACAACAATTGGCAAGGCCCTTGTCCATTCAACACTTGATTTACACTTCAGTGCAGACTTTAACGTGCGATGAAAACGTTCGACAAGTCCATTTGACTGTGGATGATATGCTGTAGTTCGATGCCTTTCACACCCCAAAATTTTGGCTAGCTCATCGAAAAGCTTGGATTCAAATTGTCGTCCCTGGTCTGTCGTAATCCTTTTCGGCACACCATAATGCGCTATCCAATCCTTAATTAAAACCTCAGCCACACATTCTGCCGTAATCTCCGCCAATGGTACCACCACCGGCCACCTTGAAAACCGGTCAATGCATGTCAGGCAATACCGCATACCATTACTATAGGGCAAAGGTCCCACGATATCAATATGAACATGCTCAAAACGTTGATCAGGAGCGTTGAAATCCTGCAACACAGTCCTGTTGTGCCGCTGGATTTTTGACTTTTGGCATGCCATGCATGTTTTCACCATTTGACTTATTTCAGTCTTCATTTTAGGCCAACAAAAACGAGAACTTATTAGTTTTATAGTTGCTTTTCTACCAGGATGAGCTAAATTGTGTAACATTTCGAACACTTGCACTCGGAAGGACTTTGTAATAAACGGTCTCGGTTTCTTTCCGGATACATCACAATACACAGAAACACCCTCTGTAATTAACTCTACCAACTTGAGCTCCAGAGATGACGCTGTACAGTTTCTTATCAACTCGTTCATCTCTTGGTCAACTTTCTGAGCTTCTGCCAACTTATCATAGTCTAGTGATCGTCTAACTCCAGCCACTACACTTTCGACTCGAGATAAAGCATCTGCGACCGTATTTTTGCTGCCTGCTATATGCTGAATATCTGTTGTCAACTGCCCGATAAAATCTAAATGGCGTAACTGGCGTTCTGATGCTTTTTCAGATCTTTGTAAGAAAGCAAATGTAATCGGTTTATGATCCGTTAGCACAGTGCAATTCCTGCCCTCAATCATGTACCTGAAATACTTGACCGCCATATATATAGCAAGTAGCTCGCGGTCATAAGTACTATATCTTTTTTGAGTCTCTGTCAGCCTTTTGGAATAGAATCCCAGCGGTTGCATCTGTCCATCTATAAGCTGTTGCAACACTGCTCCTACTGCAACATTGCTAGCATCCACATTTAGCACCAGTTTCGCATTCGGAGCCGGGTGTGCTAGCATTGCAGCATTCGCCAGATTATTCTTACACACTTCAAATATTTTCTCGGCCTCTGCTGTCCAATCAATCAGAGATCTATCATTTTTCTTATTTCCTTTTAATAGCGCGTGCAGGATGCCATGATTCTTTGCGGCATTCGGGAGGAAACGCCTGTAAAAATTAATTGAAGCAATGAACCTTCTTAACTCTCGTACTTCCTTCGGTTTTTTAAAATTTCTTATCGCTTCTACCTTTTCAGCTATAGGTCTAATTCCATCCCCATTTATCACATGACCCAGGAAGGTAACTTCTTTCATAAAAACACACACTTTCCCAGATTGATTCTCAGACCATGATCACTTAATCGTTTGAACACTTCTCTTAAATGTATTTCGTGTTCCTTTTCATCAGCTGATGCTATACATATATCATCTATGTACGTTACCACATAACTCAGATTCTTTAGGACATCATTCATAAACCTTTGGAAAGTTTGCGCAGCATTGCATAAACCAAAAGTCATCATGTTAAACTCATATAAGCCGAACGGGGTTATTATCGCCGTTTTAGGTCGATCCTCCTCAGCAATCGGAATTTGATTGTAGGCCTTTTCCAAGTCAATGGTTGAGAAAATTTTCTTATTGTACAATATGCGAGTAAAATCATGTATATGAGGTATTGGATACCGGTCTGGTAGTGTTATTGAATTAAGCTTCCTATAGTCACCACACGGTCTCCACTTACCATCCTTTTTCGCCACTAAATGCAACGGACTTGCCCAATTGCTGTTACTTGGTCTACAAATACCTTGTTTCGTCATAAATTCAAATTCCTTTCTCGCAATTTCAAATTTTTCAGGATTTAACCACCGAGGTTTTGCATACACTGGCTGTCCCTTGGTAACAATTTGATGCTCTACTAGCGTAACCTTCGTGGCCACCTTATTACTAGTAGCCGGTTCCGTTATCTCTTTATAATCCCGCAGAATGTTATGTACCGGGCTAGTCGCATCAATTGTGCTTAGCTTCACGCAGTGCATCTCTCTCTTCGAACCCATTACCTGGAGGCCTGTAATGCCATCTAAAATTCTCCTGTTCTTCAGGTCAACTATCAAACCAAAATTATTCAAAAAATCCGCCCCTATTATTGGGTGATTTACCTTCGCCACTAGGAACTCCCACAGGAACTGTCTGCGCAACCCCAAATTGACTTGCACTAATTTCGTTCCATACGTGCTAATTTTCGCTCCATTTGCTGCGTATAAATAATATTGCGTGACTTCATTTTCAGGCTGCATTCTCTTTGGCAAAATTGAAACTTCCGCGCCTGTGTCTATTAGATAATTTATACCTGTTTTTTTATCTTTGAAGAACAAACGGCATGCTTTACCCTCTGCCACTTCACTCGCCGTCAGACGTGAAGTGGTGTTTAGTTTTCCGCTGAGTTTTGCGGTGGTTTGTAC
Organism: Teleopsis dalmanni; assembly: GCF_002237135.1. NCBI lineage: Eukaryota > Metazoa > Arthropoda > Insecta > Diptera > Diopsidae > Teleopsis > Teleopsis dalmanni. The sequence goes on along the minus strand of NC_051846.1, from coordinate 142,122,620 downwards.
TGGCAAGGCTGAACACATTTTGTGGACCTCTCCTTGAACCGCCGATGATAAAAACAGATATTACCTCTTCTAGCACTTGATGACCGCCCTTTTCCACGATCTCTGTCATTGCTTCTTCCTCTTTTGCCCAACTGAATGACCAAATTATTTATCATGACTTTCAACTCGTCAATTTCCTTCCTCATCTCCTTCGGTTCATTCCTTTGTACTACACAAACCGTTTCTGTTTCCTGTACCTCAAATACCTTATCAGCCACTTTGGCCCACTGTGCAGAATCACCTTCCACTGCAGCTACGATTGTTCTAACTCCCACTGGCAGTCGCTGTAACCACAATGACTTTAGTACATCATCATTCATTGAATTTCCGGCCATCTCCTTCATCTTCTTCAGCAATTGAGTTGGTTTCATGTCACCTAGCTCCAATTCTGTCAGCAACTTACGCAGCCTTTTGTGCTCCGATTCTGTGAATTCATAAATTAACCGTTTCTTCAACGTCTCATATTTCAACACCTTCGGTGGATCTCGAATCACATCAACTATGCACTCCAGGTATTTCGGCTCTAAACTTGCTACTACATGGTCGAACATTGTATCATCTTTCGTTATTCCCGCATTCCTGAACTGTGCTTCCATTTGCAGAAAAAAAAGGTCCGGATGCTCTCTTGAAAACATCATCGGCTTAACTGAAACCCGGTATACCTCTTTGTCAGTGCGACTTTCTCCTTCTGCCGGAAAAAAATCTTCTTCCTCACGGTTAGTCATCTTGCTTGCTAATGTTGGGCTTGATAATAACTTACAACTCCTTTTTGTGTCGGGGTCACCAATGTTGTGATTACTATAACCAAATAGCTTTTATTAATAAAAAACAGTATTTATTGTAACACAAACTTTTATTATTTTTAATACAACTTTAGAAACACTAACTAATTGACTGACTGATCAACTGACTGAAAAAATCTGAATAAATATTTTTAAATAAAATATTTTTAAATATCAGAGAATCTGACAATTTTAGCCTACTTTGTTGATTCTCACCACAATGCTACTTCTCTACACCATCTAGCTACAATATTCAGAGCTTTGTTGGAGACGATTTTTGATCGTGTCTTCATATTAACCCCTAACAAGTATGACTATATCGTCAGCATAGGCTTGTGCCACGAACTGTTTGGCACTGAGTCGATGCAAGAGCTCGTCCACTGCAATTGACCACAGAAGTGGGGATAATACACCCCCTTGTGGGCATCCTTTTGCAGTATGTGCTTTTATTTCAGCAATGCCGAGAGTGGATTTAACCACCCTATTTCTTAAGATATTGCTTATCCATGTGAGTGTCGTACTATCGACTTCTCTGTCATGGAGACATCTTTCGATATGTGCGTGATCTGTATTGTCAAACGCTCCCTCAATATCAAGAAAGCAACCCACCGCTAACTCTTTGCAGTATACAGATTCCTGTATTTTATTAGTGAGACTGAGTAATGTATGTATGGTGGATTTATTTTGTTAGTAGGCATTCTGGTTGACGTGGAGTGGATTTAAAGATAAATACTCTTCTCTTATATGCCTTTCCATAGTTTATAGGAGAAATGAAGTCAAACTTATGGACCTATGGCATTTAGTAAGTTCGTTAGGCTTACCTTACCTCCTCCTTTAGGTATGTATTTGACAATTGTTTCCTTCCAGTTATTGGGAATGATTTTCATCGTCATATCAGCTCTAAAGATATTGGTTAGGTAGGACATAAGGTACGTGAGCCCATTTTGTCGAAGTGCTGGAATTATCCCGTTTGCTCCAGCGGCTTTGAAAGCAGAGAATGAGTTGATCGCCGATTTAATTTAAACCTCAATGAAAATTTTACGAACTGCCTTCCAGTCATTGTTCCTAGGCATTTTGGACACCAGGGAACTGAGTTGTTAGTTTGATTGATCGTAAATTGTAGATCCCGGGAAATGTACTTCTGTTAGAAGTATAAGTATAACTACTCTATTTTCTTATTTGACGATGATCAGACATGGATGTTTCCGCTGAAATATTCCAGTTTTCGATAAAGTGTTTTATAAATTGTGTGGTTAGAGTGATGTCTAATACCTCTTCCCTAATTCTGTTTATAAAAGTGGGCATATTGGTCGTATTCAAAATATTTAGGTTGTTACCTGTAATAAATTCAAATAGACACTCACCTCTTTTATTGATATTGGTGCTGCCCCAAATCGTGTGGTGTGCATTAGCGTCGCTTCTAACAATGAGTTGTTTCTTGTTTTTTACACTGTAGTCCACTAGTCCTTTCAGTGATAAGAAGTTCAGGTCTTGGGAGTCTCTAGATAGGTAAGATGAGCAAACAATGAGCTCTGTCTTACTTACTGGGGTGTCCACAAATATAATAGTTGCTAACTGGTCCTTATTGGTGTCCCTATACGACCATGGCTGGCATGGTCGTACAGTAACTTTCTTTTCAGTCCCTTTATTTGGTCTTCATATACATATAGCTTCTAAATAAAGGCTAGGGCCATTTTTTCAGATATGAGTTACTGTGTCAACACCGCCGTAGCAGCTTTGGCGTGTTGAAGATTAACCTGCAGGCACCTCATCATTTTTAAGTGTTTCGTCTATTGCCGTTCTGCATGCACTTGGGCAATTTTGTCCCATGAGTGGGTGCTTCCTGTGGAGGGAATTTGGAAGCTGGTTTCTTTGGCCCTTGCTTTTGGTTCTTTGCACTAGAGACCGGTCTACTACCATGCTGCTAGGAGGTACTGGCTCCGACCTCGGTTCCAGTGCTATCTCGTGTGGTTTGACTTGAATTTGGGGAATTTATCAATATATAATTTTTATATAAATATTTATATAAGTTAATATATAATAAAAAAATAGAAATTGTTGACGCGGCTTTCTTGATACTTAGCTGCTTTGTGTCTACGATGATTGCTGAAAGTCTCCTGCGTGCTTCTAATGACTTGGGATGTTGATCACTGAGTGTCTCTGCGCGCGTTTGATGACTTCAAGTTTCGATCACTAACTGCCCTTTGCTAAGCAAATGCGTCGTCTTATATACGCATTCGAACAAACTGTAATGTAGCGCAAAGCTTAGTTTACAACTCGTTGCATTTTTGTCACCGTTTCTGTTTTGCGCTTTCTCCGCGTTTCTTGTATTTGGCATTTGTTTTGTTTTGAATCGTGTTTACCTTAGTGTTGGTAGTGTTGGTTTTTTTATTTATTAAAATAAATGTTAAATATTAACAATATAAATATAAATACTAAAAAATAAGGTAGGTGTAATATATTTATTTATTTAAATATATTTGGTATTCCTTTGAATTTTCAACGTAATCTCAGGATGCAGTTGCGTGCATGCGGGGGTGGCTTTTAGTAAGTTGTTTACATTTAATATATTAAATAAAAATTCTCCAGGTGTGTCATCAAAATGTCCGGTGGTAACACAGGGGGTAATGAATGTGATGCACACATATGTTTTGGGCATTTCTCCGCCCTGAAACATATTGAGACGAGCATCCGGGAATGGTTCGAGCTTTGGGACACAGTTGGTCAACCAGTTCCTCGTTTCATCATTGCAGCATTTTAATGAGAGCCATTCGTTTCTGTTAACACTGGTGATGATGCCGTAAACATTATTGTGTTTAGGAAGTTGGTCGATTTCTTCCAGATGCTTCAATTTTATCATCTCCATTTGATAACCAGTGAGATCAAGAAACACATAGCTACTGCAGCTTTGTAACGGTGAAGATGCTGTAAGGTTCGCAAAATCGCAGCGATTAAGATGGATCGACACGTCATAAGAATGCTGGATGATAGACCACAAAAGTGAATACTCAATTTTCACGTCGTATAACGACCGCAGTTGAGGCAGGCCACGTATGGCTCTCCAATGTGACCGAAGACGTCAGAAAAATGTTTATCCAAAATTGGTCGTCTAAAACAACATCAAACATTAGAATGGAGAAAGCTGGTTGATATAGCTAAACCTCACCCCGAGCTGTAACGCTAATAATGATAATGATATACATACAACATATGTCAAATTATATGTTGATCATCAATAAGTCTACACTGATAGCATTGTAAAAGACAATTTTTACAAATTTAACTATCGCATATTGTACAATGTTTAGTTAAAAGAGTTATTTTTAAGCACAATATAGACACAGCTAAAATAAGCTATCACAATAAAGTGGATGTTTTTTTTGTTTGATGTTTTTCTATATAAAAATGGTGCTTCCAATACACTTATATCTGTATTTATTAAGAAACATTCAGCAAATTATATTATATATGTATATACTGCAATTATTAAAATCGGTTTCACTGTGTTTGTTGTCAATACGGTTGCCTATTTGCCAATTATTTAATGGAAAAAATATTATTTAATAGATGAAAATAATAGTTAGAAGATCGTTTGCTTTGTTTTGTAGGTTCATACTGGTTTAAAAATAATATTTCGCTTTTTGTACAGTCAACTAGAAATTTAAGAGAATGCCGATTATAAATATGAGGTGCAATAATATACTTTGGACTTTTAATATGACTGTTATCAAAATTTTTAGGACCTGTGTTTTACAAAGGTAAGAGAACGCAGTTTTGCTCAGAATTTTCATATATATTATTACTTATTGTATATTCGATTATTGTGTTCACTAACCAATCGTTAGATATAAATGTCAAACTTATCAATATGATAAGTGGGTTATCATTTTTGTAAACTCTAATATATAAGGTTTTTAGAATTAAAAATTAAATGTATATCGCTTGTTAGACAGATTATGTTATTTATACTGTGTTTCGTAATAATTTTTAGAAATTTACCCTCCATGGTTGAAGAAATTGGGACAAAAGCATTAATCTTCGAATAAGAATGAGGTACTGCCTAATGATTATAATTGCTAACAGCTGCAGTATATTTAAAATTAGAATAAAATTTACGTAGACTAGCAAATTTCTTTGAAAACAGATCCTGCCGCAGTTTAATTTTATTTTTTTTTTCCAAGTTTAGGTATATTTAAAAGTGTTTTATTAGCATGTGCTTCTAAAATAGATGCGGTATGTTATACATTTGTAGTAATTTAAGTGAGGAATTAGATATTTTTTCTAACTGACAAATAAATCGACCCAATTTTTGTTGATTAGAGTAAAAAACAAATCCTTAATGCTTTTAAAAGACGACTATTGGCCCATTACTAGATTAGATTTAGATTAGATTTTAAAACGGGTTGGAAACCTGTCACCACGTCACTGCATCGTTTGAGGATTATTGTGACATACCCACTTTAGTACCATAGACGAGTAGCAGTTAAGAACGCCATTATGTCCTTTGGAGAGATGTTGCCTAATTCCGTTATAAGTGGATAGGCAGTGTATAAGTACCGAAGTCTGAATCTGGCGAGACTATCACAGTGACACAGAATGACTTCTGCTGTTACCTTTTCTTCGCAACTATCGTCTCTAGTAATGTCTATGTTCGATAGATGCTTTTTAACTCCGCAATCTGTTAAGCATAAGTAGCTCCCTAATTTTGGCTTCTGATTCTGGATTCTTTAGCTTGTGTGCAGGCAATTGTATTTTTATATTTAAATTTATATTTATTTTTATATTTATATATTTTATATTTTTATATTTACATTTTATATTTTTAAATATTTATATTTTATATATCTATTTCTATTTTTATATAATTATATTTTACGTTTCTATATATTTTATATTTTGAAGGATGTAAATGGTATGATTCATTTTTTTCAATAAGAAATGTTCTTTTTGTTGCAATATATGAATTTGGAAGAAATCCCATAAATAAACTTCAAGTTTTGTCGACAAATATTGTATGAAATCTTTAGGTGGAGACTTAAATATATGTTATGCTTAATGTTTTTACATTTCTGTAATATGATACTGACTTTACTTTATCATTTCTTCCGACCTTCTCAAAACTTTTACATTACTTATTGAGTTCTTTAGTGCGAAATTTAACAGCAATGCCTTGCATCTGCATTGAGCACTTTTATCGTAATTTGTGGTATGCTTCAATTGATTATTTGAAGCAAATACCGTTACTTTGCCATTAAAGTAACCTTTAAAGATATAAATGCTGCCGGAAGGATCTGTACAATAAGCGTAGGAGGTGAATGAATTTTCTTTATATCTGACAGTTTTAAAGTATAAAAAACGCAAGCATTATTGTAATAACTATAAAGACAACGCAATAAGCACACTTCGGTTGACATCTGGGTAGTCATATTGTTTCTTGAATGCCATTAAAGGAGCAATATTGAAACTGTCTTCCGTGTTTTTGGAATATGATATGGATTCGTCTAAGCTTGAATGGAATGTTGAAACAAAGCGACATATATTAACATACATATTAACATGCTTATATAAATGTACTTCAGTCAATGAAGTCTGTTTTTTAATTAATTTAATACAAAGTTTTGCAATAATACTTTCACTATTTTATTTACTAAATTATTTAATTTTTAAGAGATGTGTTGACGTTGCCGCATAGTGCCGCGCCGTTCCGCGTTGAATATTGATCATGAATGCACTATGTGCGCTCCTTAAGTACGCTTTTCAAACGAGAGTTTCAAGTGCGTGTTCTTTAATAAGTCAAGGAATTTCCCGTTTGCGTTTGATTCGATTTGTTAGATTACTGAAGTTTGGTATCTATTATGTTAGTACCTTTTCTTTTACTTATAGGTGAACACTTATAGGTGTGTTTCACTATACTTGGCGTCTGTTTTATTTCTTCATCGTAAAGTGTAAGAGTTCTGAGATCAGCGTATCTTCCTTCGGTTTGAATACTTTGTCTTTGGTGAGATGAGAGTGAAGTGGGTGTTAGGTTTGTGTGGATGTCTATCTTGTTGAAGAATTTTAATGCTTTATCTCGGATGTACTACTTAACTGATTTTATATTCAGAACTTTGTGTATATTTGCGTTTCGGATATACCATGGACATTTCAGTATTTTTCTTAGAGCTATATTCTGGGATGTTTGTATTTGTTGTATTGTTAACTTAGCAGTTTTACTAAACGCTACACAAACGTATAGTAGCGCGGGTTTGATAATTTGGTTGTAAATGCGCATTTTATTCTTGATGTTTAATCTGTTGTCGAATAGCGGCCTGAGTTGGCTTAGCATACTAGCACATGGCCCTTTTTTTAATCTTACGTGTTGTTTTTATGTGAATTTGGCATCAAATGTTGTGACCCCAAGATATTTTAGGGTGTCTTCCCAGGGGATGCTGCTTTCATTCATTTTCGCGTAATAAAGATCGCTTTGTTTTTCTCCGAGTTAAGTTTAGTTTTCCATTTCTGAAAATAATTGGAAAGCTGGTCGACATGTTTTTGTATTATGTTAGTTACGTTACTAGCGATCCTATCGGAATAGAGGATGCAGGTATCGTCAGCGTAGAAACATAATGTTGTCGGTTTCATTTTGGGGACATCGGCGGTGTATAGACTATATAAAATTGCAGTCTTTTAGGGTACATAAATTGAAAACTATTCCCATAGATTCTCTTAAGAATTTTCTTAAATTGTTAACCTTGAGGGAATTAGTTTTATCTACTGCTTTGTCTATATCTTTGCAAATAATTTTGCAGTAGTGGCTAACACAAAATTGTATAGCAACAAAATTCAATTTTTTTGGATTATTCACAAAAGCATATGAATGGCTTAAGTATTCTAAAACAGAATCCATTCCATTGAAAACCTTTAATATTGCCCCCAATTATTGCGAAACTAACATCTGTTACAATTCTGCGACAAATTGGCCATGACAGACTTTCACTTTTACAATAACATATAATTTGTTTAAAAAATCAATTTAAATATATTGTTGTGCTCGCAATAGCAAGATAGTTTTTGTTAATTAAAAAACAGTATTTTATTGCAACACAAAACTTTTATTGTTTTCTTCATACAACTCTAGAAGCAAACTAACTACATCACAAAAATAATCTGAATGAATATTTAAATAAAATACTTTCAAATATCAAAAATCTGACAATTTTCACCTACTTTGTTGTTTCTCACCACAATATGAATATTAAAATTCTAACATTCAAACGTTCTAAATATGTTTACTTAACTACATCATAATTTAATTCAATAATTTAATTTTTTTCAACATTATTTTATTAGTAAGAAAAAACATTATAATAAAAAAAACATAATAAGAAAAAACATTATAATAATGAGAAAAAAATTTTATAATAATAAGAAAAAAACAATAATAACAAAATACATTATAATAATAAGAAAAAACATTATAATAATAAGAAAAAACTTATATTTGAAATTTTTGCCGGGCTTTAGGTCGTGGTTTTTAATTTTAAATTTTTATATAATAACTTGTATTTTATATAAAATAAATAAAAACAAACTTTGAATTAAATAAGACATCACAAATTTAATTTATGTAATAAATTATTTTATTAACAGATATTTCGGCCTACTTCGTAGGCCATCTTCAGTGTTATTGAAATTTTACAAATACAATTACATAAAAAAATTTTAAATGTCAAAAGTCAAATAATAATTAAACAAAAGGATATGAAAAGGGGAAATTAATTTTTTTTAAATGAATAACAACCAGTGTTGTTATAGTCAGACGAAAAATATATTTTTTAAAGAAAATTATTATTTTTATAAAAACAAATAAAAGTAAATCTAAATTTAGCAATTAATTTTTGATTAGTGATCTATATATTTGCGCTAAGCCTTCAGTATTCCTCTTGTAGTTCAGTTGTTGGTCATCTAAAACGTCAATTATATGCAGCATTTCTAGCAACATCCTACGTTTGTAATTTTTCTCCTGGTGTAAAATTGTAACCTCATCGAAGTTGAGAGAATGGTTCATTTTAATGCAATGTGTTGCTAGAGCTGTTTTTTGATCCAGGGGTGTAGTGCGACTCTTTAGATCATGCTTGTGTCCAGCGATTCTCGTTCTTAATATCTTTTTTGTTGTGCCAACATATACCTGTTGGCATACGTTGGCTCCGTCACCTTCACAGGGAATTTTGTATACCAAGTTATGTTGGTCTAACTTGTCTACTGGAGTTTTTGTTCTATTAAACCAATTTTTTAATGTATTTGTGGTTTTGAAAGCTACTTTATGCGTTGTTTTGTTGAAGCATTTTGATTTTTGAAAGCTTTCGGAGAAGCTAGGTATGTACGTCATTGATACATAAATTTTGGGTTCATTCTCCGATTTTTTACTTTCAGTAGATTTTGCTTTTTTTAACAAGGATTTGATAATGTTGATTAGAAAATTATTTTTGGTTAGAATACCAATAATTGTTTCTTCATTTTCCTTATGGAAAATTGAATCGCTGATATTGAACACATGTCTAATTAAGTTAAGTGCAGTATTACGGACTACATGGTAGTGATGTTGGGAGTCAAAATTAATGTATCGTCCAGAATTCGTTGGTTTTTGATACCACTTTAATTTAATCCGGTTATCATGTCTTATAACTGTTGTGTCCAAATAAGGTAGTTTATCATTAAGTTCCTCTTCTATTGTAAATTTAATTCTAAAGTGTACATTATTTAATATGGTCAAGATACTCTCTACGTCATTTGATTTGACTATAGCAAATATGTCATCCACATATTTGGTCAAAAAACGTGGTTTATTACATGTTTTAACCATCATTTCGTCTAGAATGTTTTCCATTACTATATCGGCCACTATTGGTGATATTGGTGAACCCATAGGCATACCCTTTGTTTGACTGTAAATTTTATTTTCAAATTTGAAATATCTGTTGTCTTTTAGTAGGAACTTGGGTATTTCCATGAAGGTCTCTTTTTTCATACGATCATAATAAGAAAAAAACATTATAATAATAAGAAAAAACATTATATTAGGAAAAAACATAATAATTAGAAAAAAACTGCATTATTTAATTTTTTTCACAGTTCTCTATTTTCCTTTTCAAGTTGTTGTAACCTGCTTCGCATTTGATTTCTTTTCTTTTTCTTTTCTGAAAAATTAAAAAAATTTTTTAATAATTTATTATGATTTAATATGATTTAAATTACATTTCTGTTATTGATTGCTGAAGTTCCGTTTTCTGTCGTCGGCGTCAGCACATTTCGGCTTTTCTTCTGCCGACGGCGGTTTTCATCATGCAACCGACGGTTTTCAACCAACCGTCGACGGTTTTACTCTTGCCGACGTAGGTAAACACTTCGCCGTTGGCTGTTTTCGTCATGTTGTTGGTTATTTTCTCCTTGCCACCGGCGTCCTTTACGCCAACGTCTTTGTTGGTACTGTTGACGCTGCTGTTGCTGTAGACGCAGCGGTTGTTAAAGGGAGATACCAAAAAATTCAATTTTATTATTTAATATTTATATTATTAATATTTATTATTACTTATTTAAATTTAAATTATAAATTTTTAAATATTTTTTATTGATTTAATTTTATAATACTTTTTTATTGATTTAATTTTATAATACTTACCATTATTCAGATTTTTGCTATTCGCCCACTTTACCACTCAAAACATAAACGCAAACTACATGAATGTTCAAATTAGGCAAATGCGTTGCTTGTATTTACTATAGATAAGAACATGCACGCATATATGCAACATCTATATATCAATGTAGGATTTCATACAAAATTTGCGTTAAGCCCTGGTAAGGCGAGGAGAACAATATTTTTTCCAAAATGTAAAAATGTGACTTAACTTACAATCCATACATATGTACCAACATATATTAAGGATATATGTGTATTTGGATACACATGTATTTTTTTTTATTTATTACTCGATTTTAATTTAATTTTTGCATTAATTCATATTAGAAAAATACAAACAATTTAAAAAAATACCGTGCAACATTGTTCTACTTCTTATTTTTTTTTTAATATATATTGAAAAATGTGTGATATAGCGGTATATGTTATGCAGTTTACGACGAAAATTTAGTTGTTTATATGCAATATATATTTGATAATTTTACAAAATCGGTCTACTTATTTTTAATGATTTATATACCAAAATATTCTAGAATGTGTGTACTTTTCAAAAAAAACACCGCGAAACATTGTACTCTTTCGTAAAATTTATAAATTATTAAATATTATTATTTTCCCTTAACACATAATACAACCGCCTATAAATACATTTAACAGAGTTCTTTTTTAAACTTTACAGTGGTGGTGAGTTTTTTTGCATGATACAGATTTTCACCTCAATATGTTATTAGAATGGTGTTAGTTAACATACATTTTTTTCGTAAAAAAACCACTTTTTTAAATATATAATTAATAAACGTTCTACTCGATTTTCGTGAAATTAGTTTCGTTTGAAAGAGTGATCAATCTAGTTTTAGGAACTTTAAGCGTGCTGGCAGGCTGTACATCGGTGTCTGTACGACCACGTTTGAATTCGGCATACCAATAACAAATGCTTCTTTTTGATGGAGCAGAGTCCGAATAATGTTTTTCAAGCCATTCCTGTCATTGAACAGTATTTTTTTTTCATTAAAAAACAATATTAAATCAGCACACGGAATTGCTTTGAATTCATTTTTTTTTTTTTTTGAAAAACTCAAAAGTAGCGTCACTTAAAGCACTGTAACTTGTAAACAAATGGTCGGATTAACATATGATTTTGACAGTAAGCCTAAAAAGGTTGCCACTTTCGAAAAAAAATATTTATTTATATTAGTGCTGCCATCTATGTGTCACTCACACACATTATTGAACGAAGTGTTATCTACAAAGTACGCTAACGCCTTGTCATTTGTTAAACTTCGCATTTGGTTTTGTTCTGCACATTGTTCAGATTCTTTAAATTCACTATACGTAATGTTTTTAATAATATTAGCAGCTTTCCGAATTTCAGCAAACCGCAGAGCAATTTCAGCAGCTGATTTTAATTCAACAATACTACTCGTTTTTATCAAATCATGGACTCGTCTTTTTTTGGTCTTATATGAAGCTATTTCCATATGTTTTTGAGGTCGCCCTACCATTTTACGCCTTTGAGAAGACGTTGGAGGGTAAAGGAATATTCCTTCGAATAAGTAGGTCCGCTTCAAACTGAAGAAATTCCGTATTTTTTGCCAAAAACCAACTTTTTCATTTTCCACATGAGTACCGCTTTACCTCAAATTTCTTTGACAAACTTGCCAATTTCACTTGTAAATCTCTTGTGGATTCTTCTGTTATATCAGACAAGTCAAACTTTTCACTAATAAATAATAAAAAGTTTTTTGCATCTTTCATATTTTGCATTGGACAACCATTCTTCGAAAAAATTCCATTTTTGATAAGAGATCAGTGCAATATAAAAACAAATTAAAATAGTTGAACACTGTTGTGCGGCCCCATGAAATCGATGTACAACCTTTGGAAATGTCTTCGCATTTTATTAGAAGTTTTGTTTGTGCTACAGAGCTCACACGATTTTACCAGTTTTTGAACATCTAAGACCATAATTAGTTCACACGTAACCTTGCAAGGGTCTTGAATATTCCCCATGTCCTACTGATGGTGACAAGTGAGCGGCTTCTAACAACTGTATCTTTAATTCTGTTGTAACCCTGAGTTTCCAAGCATTTTTGTTTCGTATCTCCTGTACTGCAAACACATCTTTTATACATATACCTATATGATACACATACATCTGGTATTTTATCTTCTTCGTCTATTACTTTCAATTCTTCATATTTCGATGACTTAAATTGTGGATTTGAAGGTCTAGTACCATATTTCGATTGCTGTATCGAATTTCCCTCATATGCATTCAAGACAGCGCATCAGGTACAACGTTTAGATCTCACTTGCGTTGCTCAATATTAAAATGGAATTCTTGGAATTACAAGCTCCAACGAGCAAGTCTCTCTGAAAGCGTCCTTTTGACTCATTAAACATTTCAAACTGGCATATGATCTGTGATCATCGTAAATAGTAGTCCACCCTCTACGTAAGATCTGAATTTTTTTATCCTGAGCACCGCTGCGTAGCATTCAAATTCAGTGACACTGTAGTTTTTCTGTGCCTTGTGTACTGTCATATACAAGGTGAGATGAAAAAACTGCAACAAAGTAAAACGCCATAATTTTTTCATTTTTTTTAAATTTTATTGAATGAAAGCAAAAAATGTCGGAAATAACATCAAATTTGAGAATCGGTTTAGATTTGTTCGAATTGGCCACCTTTGGCACGAACTATGGCCTTCAAACGGCCAATGAAACCATCACACGCTGCCAAAGTGGCTCTGCGGTATTTTGTCCCATTCTCGGCGAAGCGCTTGCTTGAGATGATCGACACTTTGGTATTTTTTAGTTCCAACCTTGCTTTCCAAAATACCCCAGGCACAATAGTCCAACGGATTGGCATCCGGAGATTTTGGTGGCCATTGTGCGGTGGAAATGAAGCGAGGAACCTCATTTCTTAACCATTCTTGGATGGCGCGTGCTGAGTGCGATGGTGCTGAGTCCTGTTGGAATGTCCAAGGTCTGCGGCCGAAATGTTTGCGTGCCCAGGGCTTCAGAACTCCCTCCAAAATATTTTCGCGATAGATTTGCGCATTTAATTTGACACCACGGTCGATGAATACGAGCGGCGAGCGACCATCGGCTGTTATGGCGGCCCACACCATCACCATGGCCGGCTTTTGAGTTGTGATGGCCAACCGAAGTTGCAAATTTTCAGCTGACCTCTCTGGCAAGTAAACACGATCATTTTGTTTGTTTACAAACTGCTGGATAACGAATGGTTTCTCATCGGAGAAAACCAAATTCGGCAGTTCACCACTTTCGGCCAAGCGAAACAACTCTTTAGCTTTTTCGAGTCTAACTTTTTTTTGCGCATCAGTAAGATCTTGCACTTTTTGGAACTTGAATGGCTTTAGTCCAAGCTCATTTTTCAATATTTGCCGAATGGCATATTGCGATATGTTCAGCTCACGAGCCATTTTTCGTCCACTGCGACGCGGATTTCGTTCAATTCGCTTTTTCACTTTTCGAACCATTTCTGCCGATGTTGCTGTTTTTTTTCGTCCACTTCCTTGACGTCGGGCTACGCTACCAGTATCATGGTAACGAGCGATGGTACGAGACACAAAACATTTATTCACTTCTAAATGCTGGAGGGCTCTAACGATAGCCACTTGTGGTTTTCCAGCCAAATGCAAAGCAATCACACTATCACGCTTGAATTCCATCACAAATAACTTTTTTTTTGAAAAATTCCCACCAAAATGCTTTTGTGCGCTTGTAAACAATATAATGAGCTGTCACTAGAATAAATCTGACAGCTGTGGGACGAGCGGTTTAGAAATGACAGCAGTCTGAAGTTGGTTGCAGTTTTTTCATCTCACCTTGTAAGATATGATGATCTGACACTTTAACCCAAAAGACTTCAAATTAATATTTTTAACCCAGAAACCCAAATTGCAAAGCAAAATAGTTTTTCCAAAAGTCAATGTCAAAATTGAAAGGTTGTTGCAACGTCGGCACTACTAAAAATCCATCTCTCTTGTCTTGCTGTCCTACAACACAGGCAACGCCTACTGATAAATTCCGCTGCATCTTTACCTATACAATTGGCACTGACACCAGAGTCCAGAAGTGTACCAGAGGCAAAAATTACCATTTGACATGTCACTATCGTCGACACCAGTTTTCTTTTACTGTTTTTTAATAATAGATATAATTTTTTCTTTCATTTTTATTTATTTTCTGAATGTTTCTATTTTTAATTTCTTTATTAAAAATTTTATGCGGAGCACGCTCATAGTTAATTCACCGCTGATGTGAACTCTTCCGTTGCGCTATAATAAGAACCACTGAATCTTCTCGTTCAACTGACCTAGCTAATACACTAATTTGTTTCTCGAACTCTGCTCCATCTGACGGTGGCTCCAGATGGAGAAATGTATTTAACATCAAACATCTTACATTACAGTACTTACATTTCATACACTTGGTTGATCTCCATTCTTAGTTGAGATATTAGCTTTGCCCTTAAAACAAAATAATGGAGAGTTAGTAAAAATGGATTAGATATTTTAATTAAAATTTAATTAACGTTGTTGCGATGACTTACAATAACAATGATTAAATTATATAAAAATGATTAAAATAAATTATATAACTAATGTGACGTTTTTGTTTCTCAAAACAAATTTCTGATATAATTTCTTTAATAATAGTTTTTTATCTGTTATTAGTAGTATAGTAGTATTTCTTTCTTTTATTAAATTTAGGTTATATTTACATTTACAAAATTAACATTTTCAATAATTTATAATATATAAAACATAAATATTATAAATAATTATAAGAAAACTAATAAGAAAAACCTAACTTCATTTACATAATATCTAATTTTATCCTTATACGATTATGGCATTTGCCGTCAATCGGGTTTGGATTTGTGTTTTTTTTTTTTACGAACTTCAGCTTATGAGAGTTAAAATGCCTCTAATATAATATTTTCTCTATAACGAGACGCCGTTTTCACATAGATCGATAACATATGCCAGTTTTCACCATTTAGCAGCCTCATTAATTCGTTAATATCTAACGTTTGTTTTCCAAAATAATTTACCCGTAGCTCCATTAAAATTGGACATTTACTAAGAAAATGTATAACATCTTCCTTTTCTCCAGTATTGCACAGCGTGCATCTCGGGTCTGACGAGTTCATATAGGGAGCGCTGTTGAGCTTTAACAGTTCTCCTCGAGTTTTGAAAATATATCCAATTGCTTCAGCGCTAAAGCGATCTGCGAAGTAACTGTTGTTGCCTAGGTCATAATTAAGTTGCCTGTGTAAAACACGAGTTAAGCTTTGTCGACTTTCTGCTACGAACTTTTCTCTAAACGCAATACCGATTTTTACTAATATATTTTGCCGCCAATGCTTCCACGAATGTATGTTATCGATTATCAGCGGTTCACGGTGAACCGTGTTCAGTCCACGTTTTAAAACAGTGACTCTTCTCCTGCATTAGAGATATAGCTAATATTTTAGGTAACCGCGAGCTTTCCATGTTGCAAACTTTTAACATATACTTGAAGTGGATTTCTAAAGTGTACAAGTACAGAGGTGACAAGCCAGTCTCCAAATAAATCATTCGGTTGGGTGTGTTAAGTGGTAATCTCCATATTTTTTTTACAAAAAATCGTAAAAGTTTTTCAACTTCCTCATATTGTAGCACTCCCCATACCTGAGCCGCATAGCACATTATTGATCTAGTAGTAGATTCATAGAGTTGAAATTTTGTTTTGAACGGTATATCTTTATTTTCAAATATATTTTTCCAAGAGCAGTTAATAGCTTTTTTAGCTTCTCTCAATTTTTCAGTTAAGTGTCTATTAAATATAGCATTATAATACATCCATGTTCCAAGATACTTGTATTCCTAACCGATTTCTACATTTTCTCCGCCTAATGTCCATACTTCTTCATTTGTATACCGCCTGTGATGCTTTTTAAATACTAGTGCTTTTGACTTTTCAATATTAACTGTTAATCCCCATAGCTTACAGTAACTGTGTAGCTCATTTATCATAATTTGTAGACAATTGGGACTTTCTGCTAGGAGAACGATGTCGTCTGCATACAAAAGAGCTTTAATATTTACACCATTTATAAAAGCGCCTCCAGATAGATGTGTAACCACATCGTCTATATAAATTGAGAATAGAATCGGACTGAGTACGCAACCTTGTTTAACTCCTGAAACAGTAGCAAACCACTCTGACAAGTGTTCCCCAACCCATACAGCAGCACGATTTTCGGTATATAAACTGGATAGAACATTGATAAATTTGGTGGACATGCCAATACTACTGAGTTTATAAAATAAAGCGTTTCTGTTTACTGAATCAAACGCTGCTTTGAAGTCGACGAAAAATGCATATAGCTTTTTTCCTTTTTCCGTATACTGCTTGGCTATACTTGTAAGACAAAAAATATTATCAATTGTTGAGTATCCTTTCCTAAATCCTGCCTGGTATTCACTGAGTAAATTATATTCTGCTACCCAAGCCTTTAGCCTTTCAAGAAGGATTCCTGTGAATAATTTGACAGTGGAGTTTAAAAAGGAAATGCCTCTATAATTATTCGCAATCTGCGGGTTTCCTTTTTTAAAGAGCGGATAAATGATTGCAGTTTTAAAATCTTTAGGTGTTGTTCCGGCATCTAATATTTTGTTAAAAACCATTACTAACTTTGCGATAAAACTTGACGGTGCATTTTTATAATACTCTATGGGGATTCTGTCTTCTCCCGGCGCTTTATTTGACTTGCTGTTCCTTAAAATTTTATTAATTTCTTCTGTAGTGATTACATTATCCAACAAATCTATTTTAATATTTGATATAGCGAAACTAAATGCATACCCAACTTGAGCATTCAATAGCGTTGAGAAGTAACATGACAACTGGGTAGAATTTAACTCTGTACTTTTGGTGAACTTTTGTCCATTTAATTTTCGCAACATATTCCAATACGTTTTGCTATCATTAACTGATCTTAAGGAGTTAGCTAACTCCGAGTAATATAAATTTTTTTTACGTTTACAAAGTAATTTAAACTCTTTATTTGCACGTGTATATAACTGTCGGAGTTCCACTTCTTCATGCCGCTTTGCAGTGTGAAGTAAATAAAATGATCGCTTTCGTGCTGACTCGCATTCTGCATCATACCATGCTTGCTTATATTTTCTTTGTAAGTGTTTTGGTTGTAAGGGTTGTGCCGCTCTTTTAATGCAATGAGATAACAATTCAATTCCATTTTCAGCTGTTAGTTGGTTGTCTTCCATTAAAAATAACTTGTGCTCTAAATTTAGCGCAAACTTATGTGTATTTCGATCTGACCATAACAGCTTGGGGAGTAATTTTAATTCCACCTGTTCTGGGTTTCTGAAAAACTGACCCGAGACATTTACTTCTATTGGCATATGGTCTGAGTAAATTAAATCGACAACTTTAAAGTTTTTGACTAATTGCCACCATAGTCCTTTAATTATGCAGTAATATATTACAGAACGACCATTATTTCTTACATAAGTAAATTCACCGAAGCTGTCGCTATCTGTTCTGCCATTTACTACAGATAGGCCGAAATTTTCACACATTTCACACAGTTTTTTCCCCTTATTATCGCATATACTGTCCCTCGAAGTTCTGCTTTCTCTTAGCATCTGCAGCGTATACGGATTATGTTCGTAAACTTGCTTATCTCCAATTCTTGCATTAAGATCACCAACAATCATAACATTTTCTAGTCCAGCATCTGTGAGGAAATCATGAAAGTTTTCAAAATCGCTTTCCCAGTTATTGCAGTTTATATATACAGGCACAATGTGCAGGCTTCCGTTAGTCGTGGTTAATTTAACAAGTGTTCTTCTACCGGACTCGATAAAGTTAGCTTTATTTGTAAAATGTGTTTGCTTCTTTATTGCATATAGTTCACCTCCACTAGCTCTACCGCAAATATTTGTTCTTTTAGCAGGTATCCATTCTATAATATAATTATGTAACTTTCTTACTACTTCTTCTAATTTTTCTTCTAAAAATGTTTCAAATAAAAATATAATATCGAATGAACAAATATATTCGTAAAATTGGCTGTGTAAGGTTTTATTTTTTAGACCGGCTACATTATATGATAATATGTTCAGATTAAAGCTGCCCTGTAATGCTGACTTGTCGTTGAAATCTACGGAATGTTTAATTTTAGAAACTTTTTTAATTTTATTTGGCTGTGTTGTTTGGCATTTTTTTACTGTGCAATAGCTTTCCGAAATATTTACTAGTTTTTTGGATTTATTTTATTGTGCAGTTCAATATAATTCGTACATATATTTTTTACCTTAGTACCATATAAAATTTGCAAAGCAGGACCCGCATCTTCATTATCGTTCATTAACTTGTTATTTCTGTCCCACCTAAACCATTTATTTCCTATCCGTATTTTATCGTCTCTAACGGCAACGCGGTGTTTCGTACTTACTTGCAGTATTTGCTTCTTTAATTCCAGCATAATTCTTTTATTCTGCTGTTATCTGTTATTAAATTACTACTATTTTTTTTATTTCAACTAAAATGTAAATGCTCTGCTCAGACATTCAGCCACTTGCTTCAGTAATGTCGTATGTCTTTCAAAGTCTTCCGAACACACCAGCAAGTCGTCCAGATAGACAAAAACTCTTTCCCGAAGTGATGCTGGGATAACTTTGTCCATCAATCGACACATTCGTTGTGCAGCGTTGCATAGTCCAAAAGGCATCACTAAGAACTGGTATAATGATTTCCCTGGTACGGTGAATGCTGTTTTCTCGCGCGATTTCTTGTCTAACGGAATTTTCCAAAACGTATCATTGAGATCAATTGCAGAGATGTACCTAGTATCTTGGCTTAGGAATTCTTCAATGTGTGGTAACGGGTATGCGTCCTTGATTGTACGCTCGTTGACTTTACGCGCATCCAGACACAACCTATTCTTATTTTATTTTCTTACTAATGTCACCGGCGAACTCCAGCTGCTATTACTTTCTTCTATGACACCTAGACTCAACATTCTATCTAATTCCTCGTACATTAACTTTTGAATCACGGGAGATATGGGATAGTGTCGCTGATTAACCGCTATGTGTTTGTCTACTACTTCTATTATATGCATTTCTACGGTTGTCCTGCGTAGCCTTAATTCAGTAAACGATGGAAATTCTCTTACAACCTTATCTAATACGCGACGTTGCTTTTCACTCATCTCATGCTGCTTGGACGTGACCTGCAGATCCGGTGAATGAGGTGTCAGTTCCGCCATCGCTACTGTTGACTAATTCTTCAGCTTTCGCTTACTGATTATTGGCATATCATAAATTTTCCAGAAATCGATACCGAAGTAAAAAGGTTGTTGCAGGGTCGGTACTACCCAGAAATCCATGTATTTCGTCTCCTCGTCCCATAAGACTGGCAGCGTCACTACCCCCACTATCGGTGTTTCGTTGCCATTGGCTGTTCTAATAGATTTACCTTTTACCCTGCTACTATTTCTTCATTGTTTACTATGGTCTTAATATACATTCTGTTGTCCCCCTCAAGCGTCACCATTGTGCCTATGACCTTTCTCAGACCAGTCTTCACTGTTTTCTGTCTTTTTCTCATAATCTGGATTTTTCCAAAGTTTATTTTATTATTTCGATTTTTCACTAACTTTTCATTAAAAATTCTTTTCATATTCTGTTTTCCGTTTGTGTGATGATTTTGCGTTTGTATTATTATTATCTGCAATTGACTTTGTTGGTAATAATTCACTTCTATTCATGATTTGTATCTTTGCTCCGGGTCTTGCCTCCAGTGACTCTGGACCCCGGGTGTCATTGTCCTCCATCCGTTTCCCTTTCTCTTATTATATCTGCAACAATGACGATTTACAATTCGCATGTTGTTCAACCTTCTCATGTATGGCGTAGTAAACTCCTGGATTTCCGCATGAGTCACATAAGTTCATGTGGAAAGGGGATGGAGATATATTACCTGCATTGTAGCGTCTTATAGTCTGTTTCTCATATTGATGGTTCTCATTTCTACCTCTGAATATATTTGGTCTTGTATTCGTCTCATACAACTGACCATGCCTTTGATTGTCGTTTTGCTGTTGTTGTTGCGTATCAAAAGTTTCTAGATCCCACCGCTCCACGTGCATGGCACTCCGAGCTATTTCTAAAGTTTTTTTGAATGTTTTTCGTGACATTCTTTTTGTTAGGAGTTTTGGTTTTTTTTGTTTTTTTTTATCAACATGTTTAAAATTTTATTTTTTTTGCACAAATTTTATTTTTATTAAATACTTTTTAATTGACACTCACGTCATGTGTAAAGAAGCCCGGAAACTAAACGTAAACATGTGATCAATTCCCAATATGCATAATTCATCCAAAATGATATTCCAAAGGGCAATAAAACTAGCTTTCAATTAAAGCAAAAATCAGAAAAATCGTACATGTAAAATTTGTGCAAAATCGTCTTAAGATTCGATATCAAAATTGCTTAAATATCACCCAAATCAAAAAACTAAAAATGAAAAATGTTCAAAAATACATCGCAAAACATAATATTAAAACCTTAATTACATATTTTAATTTTATCATAAAAATTGATAAAAAATAGAATTTTTTTTAGCTTACTTTATTGTAATCATTATACCTTCACATGCGAAAACAGCAGAAAAATAGCATCAGTTTTCCTTAAAGACAAGAAAATTTTTTTTTCAAAAAGGTAAAAACCATTAAAATCGTATATACACAATTATTTTTTTAAAAATTGGCAATTTTTTTTTACCAAAAAACCAATTTGAAAAAAACTTGCACATTCACAGCGCCAAATGCGGAGCAAACTCAAGGCAGGCAAGCCAGCGCTATCTATATTCAATATTATATTCAAGTATAACTAAGATGTTTGTATTTTTTTACGCAAGTATTGCGAATGAATGAATTTTTGAAAAATTGAATAGAAAAAGCAACTTTCTTATATAAAAAGATTGAATTAAAAAAGCTATAATTAAGATCCAAAGGCGCACGAAAACCCTTAAAGACAATAAAACACACTTTCAATTGCAACAGAAATCAGAAAGATTGAATTTACCTTCACCTCAAAAAATTTAATCAAAAATAAAAATTATTATTTCTTTTAAAACAGTTATTTTTAAAAAAGTGAAGATGGGAAATGTTAAGATATGTTTTATGTATGTATGTTGATCCTTTTTTCAAGTCAGCGCAACTGCGCACTTCTACTCTTTGATAGCTGAAGACTACGTGAAAATAATGGAGGATAGCGTCTAACACTGGAATTTCCTAGAAAATGAGATAATAAAGAATGTCTCGAATGTGTATAGGGCTGTATATCACAAGAATTTTTGTAGGGATATCTATGGAGTAAACCGGAAAGTTGTGAAATTATATATTGATGTGGATACCCATTAGACATAATCATACTAATGCAAGAGGGCATATCCGAAACTAAATATTGATCACTGCTACGATATAATACTCTCCGAAGATGATACAACACAGCATTCCTCTTAGAAGTTATGGCACTATGAGAGGTATAATGCAATAATCGCTATGAACTAGTAGGTTTTAAGTACAAAGAAATGAAAAATTCATCAGAAGCACGAATTATATTATAATCTAAATATGAAATAGAAGGGCAGCCATGGAATTGATCACTTAATACCTCATTCTCATAGGAAACCTCATAACCGGTCCAACGGGAGAAGGAAGACACAAACCCGGAAATAGAATCTCTAGGCAAATACACAAGCAAATCATCTACATATTTCCACCAGATTTTCACCTGGTGGGAAGTAAAGATAAGTCTACGATATATCTCTAAGCGTGAATCTAAAAATATCGTAGCCAAAAACCAGAAGCAGACCCCCCTTGAGGCAATCCCTCAATCTGCTGATACCAAATTGAATTAAATGAAAAATAATTAGCCAAAAAACAATTTAAACTTTAACATACGTTCCAACAAACTAACATCAATAGGACAACTACTACGAAACCAATCTCGTGACATAAGATCTTGTAATATGGTCCATAAAGGATCCAATTGAGTTTTCGGATACATTTCCTTCACATCTAAGGTTATAAACACATAGCCAGGAATAGGCTTAAGATCAAGTAAATGGCCTGTTAAGTGGTCCATATTATTTAGGTTGTTCTTAGACAACCGATCATCCAAAACCATTTTTAGAAAATATCCACATAGTTTATGAATGGGGCTAATAAACCAGTCAACGGGACTGCAAATAGGACGTATAGGACAACCGTCCTTATGAATTTTTAAACTACCATAGAGATATGATATCTCAGGAGGATTCTTTCTCTTATCATGAAGCTCCAAATATATAGGACGGGGGAATAGAACAGGATTCAAAGAAAACAATTTACACAGAGGCAAAGCCAACCTCCGAAATAAAGCAGTCAAATGCCGCAGAAGCCTAGCCCTATCACCCTTATACACTATGCAGGCACCAGATGATACATAAGCATCTAACCATATCTGAACCTTGTCAATATAATTCACACGAGAAATCAATATAGATGTCTTCCCCTTATCAGCTTGTACAACGATCAAATCATTATGTTTCCTTAGAAAGGACAAGGTGACTTGGAATAAGTGAGATAGCATCCTATGATATAGGGATTGCTGCTGATGATTCATCATTGCGGCAACAAAACAAGAATAATGTTGCTCGAGATCTTCTCTACAATACATTTTTAAATCAATACCATTCTCTAAGT
The DNA here is from genome assembly GCF_002237135.1 of Teleopsis dalmanni. NCBI lineage: Eukaryota > Metazoa > Arthropoda > Insecta > Diptera > Diopsidae > Teleopsis > Teleopsis dalmanni. The sequence continues at coordinate 142,099,327 of NC_051846.1, read as the reverse complement.
AGCCATCGAAATAATTTTTAATAGCCACCATATAAGAATTAATATCGGGAGGAGAAAAAGGGGAGTAATTAGGCCCAAAACTGAGAAGGATCTCAACCTCCAAAGGGACGAATAAACCGCTCAGGTTTAGAAAACCACCTGACACAACTTTAGGATATAACAAACGATATTTATCCAATTCTGGAACCTCATCGTCATACAAACCATTATGAGAGGTGGAGTCCATATACTGTATGACAGTAGATAAGGGGCGAGGAATACAAGAAAATGGAGTATTTGCAGACATGTTTTCAAAGATAATTAAATAACAGGTCCAAAGAAAAGATTTTCCCAAAGATATAATAACAATATAAACACAATAAGAAGATCAAGAATATATAAACAATTTTTATAATATAATACCTTAATAGATATATATATATATAAAAATAAATAATAAAATAAAAAATAAAAATAACAATTATATAATACCAAATTAATATAAGCAATATAAATGATAAAAATAAAATTAAAAAATATGAAATAAAAATAATAAATTTAAGTTTTTAAAATAACATACAAAGAAAATAGCAACCCAAGAAGATATACAAACTTAGGTTTATAACTTACAAATGTTTTGAATGAGATATACACTAACAATTCAAAAAAACTTAGGATAAACCAAAAAAACTTTTATATTAAAATCTTCTAATAAACACATATAGATATAACAACTTTTAATAAACTGAATTTACACTCTCAAACCATGACAGACTAAATATGATTAATATCATATGTCTAACATTCATATATATTTATACCAAAAATTTGTAAGACGACAGGAATAGGATAGGAAAATAATAGGTAATAAATAAAGATTATAGGTATATAAGGGAAAACAAATAAACCAAAAAATATACCTCAATATGATAAATATGCTTAATATGACACCAAAAGCTAGAAATTATACATAAAATAATTTTCCCAATAAGTTTATACATAAACAGGTATAAAATATAGAGATTAATAATACCAAGTGAAAGGTCATAAAAGGGATGGAACACTCAAAATCAAGGATGAAAAATTTACACATACATAATAATAAAGAAAAACATACCTGAACCTGTACAAATATAAAGTGTATTTCCATAAGCAACAATATGAAACATTAATTAAAACCTAGGTGGAAATATTATTAAAAATGACCTCCATATCATACTATACAAAATAAGAAAGTCAGAAAATAAAGAAAATCAAGAAAAACACATATACAAAATAAGATAGGTAAAACCAAGAAAAACAAATATAGATAAGCATAATATCCTGGTTGCAAATGCACAATCCAGTAGCATTCTTTTTGCACCATTAAGAAAAATAAAATAAAGTTTTTAAAGTTTTTGTGTTACAATAGATCACAGCATATAACTATAAATCAACACCATATCAAAACTAATAACAGAAATTTAAAAATTCAAATAACCACACATTGCATTTATTGTGAATTTATTTTTATTTAAACATAATAGAAAAAATACATATAACAAGTGAATACATAATACATATAACATATAAAAGAGAATAATTTTTAATCAGAGGAATCCGAGTATAATCCCATACGCGGATTTTTATAATAAGGGACATACAAACGGGTTTCCTCAAGTATATCACGTCTAGCATCCTCCATGGAGTACTCTTCCTCCAACACATAATCACCCATAAAACTGGTGTCAGCCAAACGCCTTTTAGAGGGATTAACATCACTGGAAGCACCATCCCCTTCAACCCCAGATATGCTGGCATCCACTGGACCAATCAACTTCCGTAAAGCGTTTTTACGTTGAACTTGTATTTTATATAAAATAAATAAAAACAAACTTTGAATTAAATAAAATATCACAAATTTAGTTTATGTAATAAATTATTTTATTAACAAATATTTCGGCCATCTTCAGTGTTATTGAAATTTTACAAATACAATTACATACAAAAAAAATTTTTAAATATCAAAAGTCAAATAATAATTAAACAAAAAGATATGAAAAAGGGAAATTAATTTTTAAAAAAGAATAACAACCAGTGTTGTTATAGTCAGACGAAAAATATATTTTTTAAAGAAAATTTTAATTTTTATAAAAACAAATAAAAGTAAATATAAACTTAGCAATATAAACTTATTTATTATTTTAATAATTATTTCAAAAGTTTCAATATTTTGATTTGGATTTACCAAATCTTTCACTATTATTAATTTTTGAGATATTGCGGTTTTTATCGCGTATACTACTTTGCACGTCATCTTGCTTGCTTTTTAAAATAGAACTATTCTTCTTTCTATTAATCTAGAATTGCATACAAAATCTGTGTTAGGCGCCGGATGAAGAGACAAAATATTTTTTCACAATGTAAAAATAATTAAAAATGTTGTTAAGCGCTGAACTTAACTTACAATGCATACGTATGTATATTAGGGTGCAATAGTTCTTGAATTCTTTGGAGTTAAACACACTCGATCTGAAATAATTTTCTCGAGACTACTCATATAGCTGGTGATTTCATTTAATATATCAATGACATAACGCGTTGGTTAACGAATCAACAATGATCAATGCATGCTTCTTACCTTTTGAGTTTCGGAGAAATGGGCCAAAGTGATCGGTATGATGTCATCGAAGTGATATTCGCCTTCACGAATTCCACCTCTTTGCTTGTTGTATGCGCACTCTATACAGGATTTAACGTAGGTTTTTACTATATTACGTATTCGAGAAAACCAAAAATGATTTCGATGGTTTTGTTAACGCTACCGTGTGCTGCATGCTGATCGCGAACAAGTTGAACTCTATTGCCGCCGGCGCAACCCACAAAAATTTGTCACAATGCAATGAATTTATGTGTTTGTTCCAAGTTACACTTCTATCTAGATGTATCTCTATCTATCTAGATTTATATTTTACATAGTCGCTCGAAGGTACTTTTTGCACATTTATTGTAATATTGGGATAGTTCCTTGGTCTTAGAGCAAATGTTACATGAGTACATTTTTATTCATTGACTTTGATACGCCATACTGATACCCATTGCTTGAGTTGGTGAACATGATCTTGAAACATGCGTTGTGTGATTGCAGGGTTTTTGTATGCACTTAGTATTGCTCTATCGTCAGTAAATGTTGCAGTTACAGTGTTTTCCGAAGTTGGCATATCACATGTATACAGTAGGTATAATAGCGGACCTATTACATTTCCTTGAGGAACTCCTGCTTTGATAGGACAAGGTTCTGAAACAAAGTCTTTATATCTTAAAATAAAACTTCTTTTACTTAAGTAGTTTTTTAACAACAGGTGAGTTTTAGCTGGCGTGAATGTTGTAATTTTATGTATTAAGCCTTCATGCCATACTTTATCAAACGCTTGGTCTACATCTATAAATTTAGAAATGCAGTATTGTTTATTTTTAAATGATTTTCTAACCAATGATACAATACGATTGATGTTCTGGAATTATTTCGTTAGTTGAGAGTATTGGCATTATTTTTGCTATTAGCAGCTTTTCAAATATTTTTGATTTCAAATATTTTTGTTCCTACTAAAATGCTATCCATATAATGAATTATATCGCCTTTCATTCTTTCATTAATTATTTGCATTTAACATTGGAAAATCGCAGGTATTTGATGGTATGTTTTCAAATCAAGCGAGGTGTAGAACCGGAACTTGGATGCCTCTTGCAGCTTTTTCTCAATGTTCAGTGTTGGAAAAACTTCTTAAATTTAAAATAAAATATCATTTTCTAATATTATTTCCTTATCTTCCAGTTTCTGTAAATTCAAAGTGCTTAGATCTGTGACTTGGCACTCATGCTCCTGTAAAAATTGAAGATCTGTATAATACCATAATGATGGCACATACAAATCTTCCGCACCAGTACCAGAATTTTCACTTTGTTTTTCTTTATTTAGTTCTCACATATAGAAGTCCGCATACCATTAATTTTTTTTTTTTTCTAATGTGACATCTGAAGAAGCTTCTTTGTATTTTTGCAATAATTTATTCCAAGCTTGCGATTTTAAATATTTTATTTTTTTAATATTTTTATTTTTTTTTTAAATACACAAGCAAATCATCTACATATTTCCACCAGATTTTCACCTGGTGGGAAGTAAAGATAAGTCTACGATATATCTCTAAGCGTGAATCTAAAAATATCGTAGCCAAAAACCAGAAGCAGACCCCCCTTGAGGCAATCCCTCAATCTGCTGATACCAAATTGAATTAAATGAAAAATAATTAGCCAAAAAACAATTTAAACTTTAACATACGTTCCAACAAACTAACATCAATAGGACAACTACTACGAAACCAATCTCGTGACATAAGATCTTGTAATATGGTCCATAAAGGATCCAATTGAGTTTTCGGATACATTTCCTTCACATCTAAGGTTATAAACACATAGCCAGGAATAGGCTTAAGATCAAGTAAATGGCCTGTTAAGTGGTCCATATTATTTAGGTTGTTCTTAGACAACCGATCATCCAAAACCATTTTTAGAAAATATCCACATAGTTTATGAATGGGGCTAATAAACCAGTCAACGGGACTGCAAATAGGACGTATAGGACAACCGTCCTTATGAATTTTTAAACTACCATAGAGATATGATATCTCAGGAGGATTCTTTCTCTTATCATGAAGCTCCAAATATATAGGACGGGGAAATAGAACAGGATTCAAAGAAAACAATTTACACAGAGGCAAAGCCAACCTCCGAAATAAAGCAGTCAAATGCCGCAGAAGCCTAGCCCTATCACCCTTATACACTATGCAGGCACCAGATGATACATAAGCATCTAACCATATCTGAACCTTGTCAATATAATTCACACGAGAAATCAATATAGATGTCTTCCCCTTATCAGCTTGTACAACGATCAAATCATTATGTTTCCTTAGAAAGGACAAGGTGACTTGGAATAAGTGAGATAGCATCCTATGATATAGGGATTGCTGCTGATGATTCATCATTGCGGCAACAAAACAAGAATAATGTTGCTCGAGATCTTCTCTACAATACATTTTTAAATCAATACCATTCTCTAAGTAGCCATCGAAATAATTTTTAATAGCCACCATATAAGAATTAATATCGGGAGGAGAAAAAGGGGAGTAATTAGGCCCAAAACTGAGAAGGATCTCAACCTCCAAAGGGACGAATAAACCGCTCAGGTTTAGAAAACCACCTGACACAACTTTAGGATATAACAAACGATATTTATCCAATTCTGGAACCTCATCGTCATACAAACCATTATGAGAGGTGGAGTCCATATACTGTATGACAGTAGATAAGGGGCGAGGAATACAAGAAAATGGAGTATTTGCAGACATGTTTTCAAAGATAATTAAATAACAGGTCCAAAGGAAAGATTTTCCCAAAGATATAATAACAATATAAACACAATAAGAAGATCAAGAATATATAAACAATTTTTATAATATAATACCTTAATAGATATATATATATATAAAAATAAATAATAAAATAAAAAATAAAAATAACAATTATATAATACCAAATTAATATAAGCAATATAAATGATAAAAATAAAATTAAAAAATAAGAAATAAAAATAATAAATTTAAGTTTTTAAAATAACATACAAAGAAAATAGCAACCCAAGAAGATATACAAACTTAGGTTTATAACTTACAAATGTTTTGAATGAGATATACACTAACAATTCAAAAAAACTTAGGATAAACCAAAAAAACTTTTATATTAAAATCTTCTAATAAACACATATAGATATAACAACTTTTAATAAACTGAATTTACACTCTCAAACCATGACAGACTAAATATGATTAATATCATATGTCTAACATTCATATATATTTATACCAAAAATTTGTAAGACGACAGGAATAGGATAGGAAAATAATAGGTAATAAATAAAGATTATAGGTATATAAGGGAAAACAAATAAACCAAAAAATATACCTCAATATGATAAATATGCTTAATATGACACCAAAAGCTAGAAATTATACATAAAATAATTTTCCCAATAAGTTTATACATAAACAGGTATAAAATATAGAGATTAATAATACCAAGTGAAAGGTCATAAAAGGGATGGAACACTCAAAATCAAGGATGAAAAATTTACACATACATAATAATAAAGAAAAACATACCTGAACCTGTACAAATATAAAGTGTATTTCCATAAGCAACAATATGAAACATTAATTAAAACCTAGGTGGAAATATTATTAAAAATGACCTCCATATCATACTATACAAAATAAGAAAGTCAGAAAATAAAGAAAATCAAGAAAAACACATATACAAAATAAGATAGGTAAAACCAAGAAAAACAAATATAGATAAGCATAATATCCTGGTTGCAAATGCACAATCCAGTAGCATTCTTTTTGCACCATTAAGAAAAATAAAATAAAGTTTTTAAAGTTTTTGTGTTACAATAGATCACAGCATATAACTATAAATCAACACCATATCAAAACTAATAACAGAAATTTAAAAATTCAAATAACCACACATTGCATTTATTGTGAATTTATTTTTATTTAAACATAATAGAAAAAATACATATAACAAGTGAATACATAATACATATAACATATAAAAGAGAATAATTTTTAATCAGAGGAATCCGAGTATAATCCCATACGCGGATTTTTATAATAAGGGACATACAAACGGGTTTCCTCAAGTATATCACGTCTAGCATCCTCCATGGAGTACTCTTCCTCCAACACATAATCACCCATAAAACTGGTGTCAGCCAAACGCCTTTTAGAGGGATTAACATCACTGGAAGCACCATCCCCTTCAACCCCAGATATGCTGGCATCCACTGGACCAATCAACTTCCGTAAAGCGTTTTTACGTTGAACTTGTATTTTATATAAAATAAATAAAAACAAACTTTGAATTAAATAAAATATCACAAATTTAGTTTATGTAATAAATTATTTTATTAACAAATATTTCGGCCATCTTCAGTGTTATTGAAATTTTACAAATACAATTACATACAAAAAAAATTTTTAAATATCAAAAGTCAAATAATAATTAAACAAAAAGATATGAAAAAGGGAAATTAATTTTTAAAAAAGAATAACAACCAGTGTTGTTATAGTCAGACGAAAAATATATTTTTTAAAGAAAATTTTAATTTTTATAAAAACAAATAAAAGTAAATATAAACTTAGCAATATAAACTTATTTATTATTTTAATAATTATTTCAAAAGTTTCAATATTTTGATTTGGATTTACCAAATCTTTCACTATTATTAATTTTTGAGATATTGCGGTTTTTATCGCGTATACTACTTTGCACGTCATCTTGCTTGCTTTTTAAAATAGAACTATTCTTCTTTCTATTAATCTAGAATTGCATACAAAATCTGTGTTAGGCGCCGGATGAAGAGACAAAATATTTTTTCACAATGTAAAAATAATTAAAAATGTTGTTAAGCGCTGAACTTAACTTACAATGCATACGTATGTATATTAGGGTGCAATAGTTCTTGAATTCTTTGGAGTTAAACACACTCGATCTGAAATAATTTTCTCGAGACTACTCATATAGCTGGTGATTTCATTTAATATATCAATGACATAACGCGTTGGTTAACGAATCAACAATGATCAATGCATGCTTCTTACCTTTTGAGTTTCGGAGAAATGGGCCAAAGTGATCGGTATGATGTCATCGAAGTGATATTCGCCTTCACGAATTCCACCTCTTTGCTTGTTGTATGCGCACTCTATACAGGATTTAACGTAGGTTTTTACTATATTACGTATTCGAGAAAACCAAAAATGATTTCGATGGTTTTGTTAACGCTACCGTGTGCTGCATGCTGATCGCGAACAAGTTGAACTCTATTGCCGCCGGCGCAACCCACAAAAATTTGTCACAATGCAATGAATTTATGTGTTTGTTCCAAGTTACACTTCTATCTAGATGTATCTCTATCTATCTAGATTTATATTTTACATAGTCGCTCGAAGGTACTTTTTGCACATTTATTGTAATATTGGGATAGTTCCTTGGTCTTAGAGCAAATGTTACATGAGTACATTTTTATTCATTGACTTTGATACGCCATACTGATACCCATTGCTTGAGTTGGTGAACATGATCTTGAAACATGCGTTGTGTGATTGCAGGGTTTTTGTATGCACTTAGTATTGCTCTATCGTCAGTAAATGTTGCAGTTACAGTGTTTTCCGAAGTTGGCATATCACATGTATACAGTAGGTATAATAGCGGACCTATTACATTTCCTTGAGGAACTCCTGCTTTGATAGGACAAGGTTCTGAAACAAAGTCTTTATATCTTAAAATAAAACTTCTTTTACTTAAGTAGTTTTTTAACAACAGGTGAGTTTTAGCTGGCGTGAATGTTGTAATTTTATGTATTAAGCCTTCATGCCATACTTTATCAAACGCTTGGTCTACATCTATAAATATAGAAATGCAGTATTGTTTATTTTTAAATGATTTTCTAACCAATGATACAATACGATTGATGTTCTGGAATTATTTCGTTAGTTGAGAGTATTGGCATTATTTTTGCTATTAGCAGCTTTTCAAATATTTTTGATTTCAAATATTTTTGTTCCTACTAAAATGCTATCCATATAATGAATTATATCGCCTTTCATTCTTTCATTAATTATTTGCATTTAACATTGGAAAATCGCAGGTATTTGATGGTATGTTTTCAAATCAAGCGAGGTGTAGAACCGGAACTTGGATGCCTCTTGCAGCTTTTTCTCAATGTTCAGTGTTGGAAAAACTTCTTAAATTTAAAATAAAATATCATTTTCTAATATTATTTCCTTATCTTCCAGTTTCTGTAAATTCAAAGTGCTTAGATCTGTGACTTGGCACTCATGCTCCTGTAAAAATTGAAGATCTGTATAATACCATAATGATGGCACATACAAATCTTCCGCACCAGTACCAGAATTTTCACTTTGTTTTTCTTTATTTAGTTCTCACATATAGAAGTCCGCATACCATTAATTTTTTTTTTTTTCTAATGTGACATCTGAAGAAGCTTCTTTGTATTTTTGCAATAATTTATTCCAAGCTTGCGATTTTAAATATTTATTTTTATAAGCTTCAGTTTTCACTTCCCACAAACACCGTTCACTTTTGTACTGTTCAATGATTTGATTTCCATATAAAAATTGGTACTCGGAAAAGCCGTTTCAATATTTTTATTCACAAAACAATTTTAATAATTATTTCTAGCACTTTTTTTAAAAATTTTACTTTTAAACAAAATAAATGTCTAGCACTTTTTTTTAATCACTTATATTTTTCTCCTTGTCACTAATTAAAATATTTTTTTCCGCGTTTTTTGCACATCCGACGCTCACCAAAATTATTACATATTGAGAAGTCTGCAGATTTTGATATACTCAAACAGACAGACTTAACAAATAATTGAAAAATTTTTAATAATACCGCATACAGATCTGCAAACCGAGTTTTGGTGTGCATACTTGAAAGTACACGTTGCGATTTAGTAGCAGGCATACTTGATCTGCATATATGTAGCATCGTCTATATCCTGTTTAAGTTACTCTAAGTTCTACATTTAACTTAAACATATATACAAATATGTAGAAATATAATAATACTCGTTTAAAGTATTGTCCCCATTGAAACGCTCGCAGGCGACAAAACTTTGACTTCTTGCACTACAGGATATTCGGGCAATGTCTGTGATGACCAAGTCGGCAGAACATGCCGGTTGAGTAATTTTGCCTTGCGCCTATATCGTTGAAAGACATCTATGATATCATCCTGTACGACATCAAATGTTTCATCCAGCTTATCGAATTCAGTCTACATATATTTACAGAAAGATGCTGACTTTGTGACTGCCGTTTACTCCACTCTTGTTTTTAAGTCATGCATAAGCTGGCATGATCCTTTAGAGGAGCAACATTAGAAGTGTTATTAAGACTTGTTTTTGACTACCTAAGGCTCTATCTATAAATGAGGTATCTAATGTATTTGATATATTTAATGGCACTTATATGCTTGACTCTTTATATATTTCGTTATCATTTAACGAATTGCATTTCAAAACTCACCTTTTACAAAAAAATGGAGCATTACATATCTCACGTTTAACATGCATATTATTTAAAAAAAAAAATAATAGACTTACCTGGTAATTGGGTATTTATTTTCTAAATAATACGTTGGAAGACTTCTGCGTTAACTTCTTTTAAGTTAGGTTGAAGTACTTCGTCCTTGTTTAACGCATTGAAGATGGATGGCAGCCGTGTAGTTTATTTTCTTAATTTGTAAACATGTATATTTGAATATAATCAAAAAATCACTATTCTGACATATTGCTTTGAAAATCTAATAAAAATGTTCATAGTTTCGTACAAAACGTTTTTAACGATTTTGTACATATGATTTTGTAATACAAAATATATGATTTAAAATTAAAATAAATTTATAAGGTTTCACTCTTTATAGTTTCACATAAGCCTTTCTTCTCGTACAATTCTTCTGTTCCTTTTGACAAGAGCATATTCTTTCGCTATATCGGATTTATGCAAATATTGTTAAATGTCACAAGATAGTGAAAAATTGTTAGTTGAAATAGTGTGCTTATTGTGTGTTCATTGAACGTATGAAATCCACCTTAAACAAATATGTGTTACAGGATGGATCAAGGCAGTGTCCGTAACATATGAAGCCTCTTGCATTAATTCTTAGTTTTCTTATATTAATATCGCAAACATTATTTTGTAAAATTTTCTCAATGTAAATTCATTAAATTGCTCTGGGTGTAATATTTCAATGTTGATTTTTTACTTAAACTGCGCTATTAAAGCGAACGGCACTTGGTGGCTTCTACTAAGTTGTGATGTAGCGGTTTGTTTGAACTTTATCGATGTTTTAAAATCTTTAATAGTTCCTAATGCAGGCTTGAACAGTTCAGATATATTTTTAATTATTTCGTTTTCTAAAATTACTATTGTTCCGATTTGAGGAATTTCAAATCCCGAATAAATTGTTTTTGCTATTCACATCAGCAACTATAAGTGAATCATTTTTTTACAATATACTATTTAAAATTTTGTACTTATGCCTTTTAAGTTGTATATCATTAATTGGGACTTTACATCAACATAAAGTCTAAATAATTAAATACGCATTGCATTAATAAAACATAATTATGCAGACAGTTTTTGAAAGCTATTCATTTGGTGCAACAATCAAGAGCGTTTATAAGGCGCCTGTATCAACTCATAATATTACCATGTTATTTTTCTCAACAAAAACAACGACAAAAACCTTCAATCCACAATAAAAAAGTGAATTTATTTATTTTCTAAGAGTCCTATAGCAAATTTTACATAAGTTATATGCGTTTCAAGCAGTGCGTCAGCACTTCTAAATTATTATTCCAAACTCAAACAGATATCAAACTATTATGTAGAGCTGAAAAATGAATAAAAATGCTTTGTCAGTTTTTCATACTTTACAATACTTAATTAAATAGATTAAATCAAAGTAGAGTGAGTGAGAAGTATAGTATTAGTTGCAATATTTTAAAAAACTATTACAAAGTGAAGTGAACTTACAAACCTTAAACCTTAAACGAATGAAGAAATTTTTTTGAAATTTCTATATTTTATAATATTGTTACGATTATTCCCACGCTACGTTCGCGATCACTGGATCCTGATAAGTAATTTATGTTGAACTTGTATTTATTACTACCGTTACTTATATTTTGAAACACACACACTTTATTCATCAAAAATAACAACAACATTAAAAAAACTTATTTCCTAATTAACTGACATTATTCTAAATTATCTTAGTTTACTTAAATTGAATTGTATCTTCGCAACATTGCCCTCCACCTAAACTTGTTCCTCCCGAACAACTGTCACCATATCTTCATGATAACGCCCCAACCGTTCCAAATCAACTACTTTCATCTTAGATCTTCGTCGATCTAAATGCTGGATTCTATACACCACGTCATTTATTCTTGTTATAATTTTGTACGGTCCTTCCCACTGTGATTGTAGTTTCGGAGACATTCCCTTTTTCCTCTGTGGATTATACAGCCACACCAAGTCTCCTTTCGAGTTCATCCGTAAATCACACCTGGCTTTCATCCTGTCTCCGGTAATCTAAAGCCGTCTTCTGATGAAACGATGCACCTCATCTAACCGCGCCCGTTTGCTGTCAACATAGTCGCAATATGCTGTTTCACACGGTGGTGTTATCCCAAATTTCAAATCACCTAGTAACCTCACGTCGGTGCCGAAAACAGCCCTAACTGGAGTAGTTGATGTAGACCCGTGCCGTGCAGACCGGTAATGCGAGTAAGAACATTGGTATGTGTGTATCTCAATCTTTCTGATTTCTATCCACGACATTACGAAGATACTCGTTCAAAATCCGATTAAAACGCTCCACCATACCATCCAATTGGGGATGTAAAGGAGTAGTGCGAGTTTTATGTATACCCAGCACTCTGCATACTTCCCTAAAAATGGTCGATTCAAAGTTCCGTCACTGATCAGAATGGAGCTCCAAAGGCACGCCATAACGCACAACCCAATTATCCAAAAAAACATTGACGATCACGCTGGCTTCTTGATTAGGAACAAAATGCACCTCTGGCCATTTTCTAAAATAATTCATCACTACCAACACATACCTATTTCCACCACTGCTCAAGGGAAAAGGCCCAGCGATATCTATCGCAACTCGTTCAAATGGAGTTCTGGATCACGTATGGATCACGTATGCCATCAATAAAAACATCAATTTTATTTTTTTCAATGAAGTCACTAGAACTGCCAATATACGCTAAATTGCATAAACGTTCGATATCCGCGGAATATTCCTGAAGACTCTCGCCAATCCGTTGTACCCTTGCCTTCAGTTCTACTCTGCGTAGCGGTGACATAAAATCGCTGGAATCTGTTGTAGCACCTCTGCCGTCTTCTCATCTTCACCCCAACAATTTGCAACCGCAGTTGTCTCGAACTGCAACTGGAAGACTTCAAACGTCGCGATTCCATCAAACACCGGTGGTTTTAATTTTACTTCCCCAGTTTGGCGAGCACTCGGTAACGAAGACGATTCGACGACAAATAATCTAATCGATTTTCTAACTGGTGTACCTTCTCATTTAACTCTTGGAAATTCTGGTTCGTTTCATCAACCCTTTTCGACAACTTTTCTTGCGCCTCTGGTGTTATCCCGGCAAGTTGCCGCAACCCTTTTTTTAAATCTTTGAGTTCACAGGAAGTGTGCACTGCGTTTTTCTTATGCTCAGTGGAATTCTGATCCACGTGTTGCTTCATCTGCTTAAACTCATTAAAAGTCTGCTCTGCGTTTTTCTTAAGCTCAGTGAAAGTTTGCTTTGCATGTTGCTTCATCTGCTGCATCATCTTCATCATAAGCTCCATTATTTCACTATTACCCACCTGTTTAACTTCTTCCGCTACAATTATCTCTTCAAGGAATTCTTCCACTTCCGCATTTATATCGCTCGCCTCCAAAGCCTCATGCAGCCTTACCTGCAACTCCGTCTTAACACCACCTGTGCTAAGCCCCAGCTTCTCCAGCTGCCGCTTTAATTGCACTACGGTTAACTGTCCAAGCTTAACCATTTTATTTATCAGGATCCCACTTCTGACACCAATGTTACGATTATTCCCACGCTTCGTTCGCGATCACTGGATCCTGATAAGTAATTTATATTGAACTTGTATTTATTACAACCGTTACTTATATTTTGAAACACACACACTTTATTCATCAAAAATAACAACAACATTTAAAAAACTTATTCCCTAACAAACTGACATTATTCTAAATTATCTTAGTTTACTTAAATTGAATTGTATCTTCGTAACAATATATTAGTTGACATTTCGTTTAAACTAACGTCAAGGAGTGTTTAATTGAGTACATTAAATCAAAGTAGAGTGAGTGGGAACTATATATGTTAGTTGCAAAATTTGAAAGAACTATTACAAAGTGAATGGTTTTGACAATGAATTAGAAAAGACCAAAAAAAGAACAGTCAACAGTGCCGTTTCAGTTGTTGTTGTTGTTCTGCTTTGAGTTAGTGTTTATCCCTGTCCCACACTAAACTTTAACTATAATAGAAACATTATCATTTATTTATCTTCTAACTGATGACGGACCGTAGATCAGCATATCTTCGTGTGCATCCTGAGGTGGATTTAAGGTTTGTTAAGGTGGGGTTGGGCAACGTATCAACTTTTGTGAATAATTTTAAAGATCTGTCCTTGATATACTTTTTCACTTAGTCGATTCTTAGATCTCTATGCATGTCTGTTGTTCTAATATACCAAGAAATCTTAATTAGTCTTCTTAAAGCCAGATTTTGTGCTATCTGTAATAGCTTTATGGCAGTATTTGAGGTTTTGCTGTAAGTTACACATCCGTACAGTAGTGCTAGTCTAATTATTTAAGTATATAATAAGTTTCTATTTTTGAGATTGAAGCGATTAGGAGATGTAGAATTTTAGAGCAACTATTCCGTTTGCATTTCATACTCTATTTATACCAATTAGGCCGTTTGTCAAAAGTGACCCCTAGATATTTTATGCTTTCCTCCCACCGTATCTCCGTGCGACCGACGCTTACTCCTGGAGGATGCTGCCTTCTTTTTTGTGTTATAAATATAGCCTTGGTTTTGTTTTGCTCTAACAAACCTTAAGTCCACCTTAGGACGCACACAAAGATATGCTGATCTACGGTCCAAATCTTGGCAGTTGTAAAAATAAAGGGAAGATTTAAAATAAAAAAATTGAAAACTTTTAGCCACAGTATGCATTTTGAGCTTAAAATGGACCCGGTTAGTCGGTTAGTTAGTTGATCAAATGTGTAATCAGATAAATTATCTGATCCGAAAAGATTTCTGAGCAACTCAAATAGTTCACCGCCTATCCACGACAGGAAAAATAATTTCTTTTTTTCTGCTTTTAAAATGGAATATGCACGAAATGCTGATTAAGCACTCTTCTATACAAAGCAAGCAGGCGTCTCAACAACATATCTTTATTACCAGTAAACTTGACACAAGCACCGGATGACATGTAAGAAGAGAGCCAAGCATCCATCTTCGAAATATAATCTGAACGAGACATCAATATGGTTGTCTTACTTTTATCAGCCTGAACCAAGATTAAATCATTATGTTTTTTCAAGAAAGCCAGTGTTACCTGGTATATATGGGAAAGCATTCTATGATGCAAAGAAGGGGTTTGATGCTTTAATATAGCATCCACAAACAAGGAATAATGCGACTCTAATTCAGCCCGATCATACATACTTAATAGTATCCCATGTTCAACATAACCATCATAATACCGCTCCAAACCCACCATATAAGAAGAAATGTCAGGAAGGGCAGGAGGAGAATAATTAGGACCGAAACTTAAAAGTATTTGCACTTCATCAGGAACGGACAAACCACTTAAATTCATAAAACCACCAAACACTACTTCAGGATATATTAAGCGGAATTGCTCAAGTATGGGTATACTACCTGTATACAGTCCCAAGGAAGGAGGCACGGACAAATAATGAATTAAATCTGAAGTAGGCCGAGGGAGAAATGAACGTGACTCGTGAGTCAAATCAGTCAAATCAGTTGAAGGACCACAATTTGAATCAGTGGGCATTAATGAAATGCGAGGCTTCTTATTTGGCCGAATGAGAAACAGTTTCTTTTCATAATGACTAAATAAAGAAATACAGACAGTAAAGATTAATAAAGTGAACCAATATAAGAACGAGCAAAAGGTGAAAAACTTAAAAATGAAGAGATTAACAGATAGAACAAAATGAAGAGATTAACAGATAAAACAAAGAAAAATGAACTGGGAATGTAAACAGTAGATACAAATAAATATATAAAATTATATGGTAAATTTAAAAATGTTATCTGTTTTGATTGACGAGTCCCAAACGTAGAGCCAAAGTTGATCGTATATTTTCCTGTAAGAGAAAATACAGATATATTAACAATAATGATAGTATATAATAACACAAATTATCGTACTTACAAAAGCGCAAAGTGCTGATTGATCAATAGCCCACAAATAGTGAAACCTGAAAATAGTATAAAAATAATTATAATTTATTCCAACTTGAATTAAACTAATTCAATATGACTTAATTTAATATTGATTCCTAACACATTAAATATTAATTTAAATAAATTTGAAATCCTGTGAGACCAACAATTCATATTTCAATGAGCTATGACACACAATATTACTCATGTCACAAATAAGAAATAATGAAGAAAGACCTGCTGAGGTTTCGACTCCAGGATGTTTCATTTCGGACATTCTCTTCGTTTAACATTATGCAACAATATCCATGACAAAATTAACTATGGATACTAAGCAATATTTAATAACATTACATAACGGCAATAAACATCAATCAAACCGGCAGCTAGAATAACATAACAGCCCAACAAATGTATTACAATATTGAAAGCAACAATAAAATAACCATAAGTAATTTTACAAA
This sequence comes from Teleopsis dalmanni, assembly GCF_002237135.1. Taxonomy (NCBI): domain Eukaryota; kingdom Metazoa; phylum Arthropoda; class Insecta; order Diptera; family Diopsidae; genus Teleopsis; species Teleopsis dalmanni. The sequence continues at coordinate 142,082,725 of NC_051846.1, read as the reverse complement.
TTAAAATTATAATTCCAATTTAATGATATTAATATATAGAAAAGGAACAACAAGCAAAACATTACATACAATAATATTTATAAAACTGCACATATAATCAAACATTACATGAAGTAATTGTTATGAAACCGCACATACAATGCGTAGAAATACATGAGGTGATACTTAAATAACGGCAACTCCCTCCCACATGAGCTCTCATGCACACATATTCTAGACCAAAGAAGATTTTATATAGAACGGAAACTTAAATGAGCACAACAGAAAATAACAAACACACTCTCAGAAATTGCACTAATACCATCTCAAAACGTACGATTATTTCCAAATTGAGCAAGTTTAGGTCCTTATTCGCTCCGAATACGGACCTTAACTTGCTCCGAATAAGAACCTTAAGTTACTCTTAAGAAAAATTTTATGGGCAATGAGTGCAACAGAGAGCATAATTTTGGTTCTCTGTTCTGATTTCTTGACAAAAAATTTGAATGCACTGCGCTATATTTAAAAAAAAATTACCGGGCAATTGATTGTAAAAAAGTAGTAAAACTAATTTGCGCCCAATATTAGAAAAAGTATAAAGCAAAAAATGATCAAAGTGATTTAATTATAAATTTTTTTGAAATAATAAAGTAAGTAAATAATAATAATTATATTTTCAAAATACTAATGCATATAATTAATAAATTAATGTTTTGTAGATGGTGAGACATTGTGTTAGAGGCTGGGCCACTTACAAGACGTTACACAAATTTCCAGCAACCGGTGATGAAGGAATGCAATTGTTATTATTCGTTGTACTATAATCTGTGAAATATTTGAAATATGAATTATTTCTTTGGCAAGTTTTCGTATTGGTCTATTAATATTCAGTACTGTGCAAATAATAATAAAAAATACCATCACTATTGTTTTTTTATATGTTTTACAACTACTGTATTTAAGTATTTTAAGATGCTACATTTTTAATATTAAGTTTATTATAAACATGTTTATTCTATATTTACTTATTTGTCTAACTATAACCGTTTGAGTATTGTATGAATTGTATCAAGTGTATTTTTTAATAAAAATTAAATTTATATATAAATAAATGAGTTAAGTGTATATTTATTAAATGCATAAAAGATAACGAATGTGTGTGTTAGATGTGTCTCTAAAAAATAATACTATAATATTTAATTTCATGTTGTTTGAATTTATTTGCAGTAAAAGAATGTTGAAATGTTTTTAAAAACATAAATTTTTTAAAAACATCAAAAAAGTATGAAGTAATTAATTTACAACACAACTTTTTGAATAAGTATTAAGAAAATTTCCCCAAAACTAATAATACATAAAATAAAAACAAATTATAATATTTAATTAGTTAACACAAAATGTTTATTAAAAATTAACGATGTGCGCACACTCCCTTGCGCATCAAGGACCTATTCGGTACTGACTACAAAATTCGTTTTACGAAATCATAAAATGAAATTTTGTAGGCAAAAATCGAACCATGCTCGTTGACATGCGTGCGCACCCTCACGCATCAACTATTTATTCGGTACTGATTATAAAATTCGTTTTACGAATTAATAAGAATGAAAATTTCTTAGGCAATGCTCTATTTTAAAAATGCATTCACCATAATAGAGTGGCCGTGCAAGCAATAAAATTAGTATTTATTGCGATTGTTTAAAAATTTATTTAATTTTGAAATTATTTTCTACAATTTCTAACGAAATCCAATATATATTAAATAAATTTTGGAATATTATATTTCTTGAAGTGAACAATGCTATATACTCAGTTATTTATTTCTGAAAATAAGTAAAATAAATTATAATATCATTTTTGATATGCTTAACACTGAATTACTATTATAAAAATTAATTATTTCTATTTTTCAGTACACAATTTATTTGCATAGATATGTGAATTTAATGCTGCATGCAATAGAATATAAATTGTATATATTAATGTCATATAACTTTAAATTTCATTATACAATATACCCAATTTACAAATATTTTAACTACAAAAAGCTATTTAAATGGAAAACATTATTAACATGATATTATACTGAATTTAATTTCAAAACATATTTTTTTCAATTTCAAGCTAAAATAGATTTTAATTGCTTTCAACATATTATATGAAACCCTTCTGAACTATTTTCGCACATCAAAAATATATAAATAGCTAAGAAAAGTGTATAAATAATTGTGTAACATACTCAATTACAATCACAAAAATTTTTTGCATGATTATATGTTATTGTAAATAATTCCATTTAATTTAACAATATTCAAATTATATGTAATGTATGCTTATATTCATTTATGAGTATTTATATGTATATCTGCTTCAATAAAAACTTATACAGTAAGTAGTTGAAAAAAAGTTATGCAGCAGCCCTGAAAGAGCATGAAAGAGCGTAAAAGTGGCATAAATGTGGTTTAATCACACTTATTTAATACGTGTGACAAAAATGTTATAAAAAATGAATTTTCTTAAGCAATTTCTCTTAGTTTTGATCGAGGTGGGCGGAGTTTCCATTCTATAAAAGATATTCTCTGTTCTAGACATTACCATAACTAGGTCATTGCAAACAAAATACACACGCGCACACACATTTTCATTTGCTTTAACCATCTGAACACAAAAGAAGAGACCAAAAAGAGATCTTAGCACAAAAGCGAGAGCATGAGATCATGTCGAGGGTGTGACTACACCTCTAGCAAGAGACTCAAAGATTTGAAAACAACAACCTTTTGCACATGCCAATTTTAAACACAGGTGCGGATGCTAAATAAAAACGGTTCGACAATAATTTATACGTGGAATATTTATATAGGTGAAAAAAGTGATTATACTTACGTCACATATATTGATATGGTCTATATGATGTATGGCGCTTGGAGGATTTCTTCAGATGTGTATGCGGATACAATTTCTTCAAATATAGTCTATGCCTTTGTACACGTATATATGTATTTTGTACGTTGATGCGGGTATGCCTAAAATGTATATAATTTGCTATTTCCGTACGTTAATTCAAGATTTAGAAAATAAATAACTTTGCAAGTAATACACTAATTGCTTTCGTTATGGTTAGAAACCAGCAAATGCGCAATTTACATTTTTAATGAAAGACTAGCTCCCATGGTACAAAACGGGAAATGAACACGATATGACCATGCAACGTGAACTTTGCAATAATAATATAAGTTGGAACAGAGACAACAGTGTACGCAAAATGACAACATACACACATCTAGATTTTCAGCCTGGAGGAGATGGTAGCAATGGAACATTGTTTTAACCCAAATAAAATGGAATATCCAAAACAACGGTTTCTTGATATTTCTTGAAGTTTTGTACACATATGAGGGTATATACATGTACATATACGTGTACATATATATACATGTACATGTACATATATATATTTGCGTGCGTGCACAAGCATGTAGGTATGTACATACATAATTTTTAATGAATGTTTTGTGCGACTATATATATATATATCTCCCATAACATATATTGACAAATTTTATGGTTTATTCAAGCATACTAGTTTACTCAATCTTCTCATTTTTTTCAATCTTATCATTATTTCATTCCATAATACAAAATTATTTAACAATATATATAAATATATATATATACACACATATATATATAATTATTTGACAATTTACTTCTCAATATTTTAATTTCATATTTTATATAATTATTCATACATAAGTATCTACGCTATAAGTAGTTAACATTAACATCAACATATTCTCATACCGCTCTGACGAACATACCATATTTTCATACCACTCTGATGAGTCTGGGTAGTTCCCAGACGAAACGCGTCAGTGGAAACTATAGTGGACGGATTTTAACACCAGTTGGTGTTGTATAGAGCCTTCACATAATATAATGTTGTTGACCAATCTAAGACACCTCTATGTTTTGCTTTATGTATTTACATACTCATTTATTTTACCTTATGTTTCTATTTTATTTTTTATTCATTTTACTCTATCTTATATTACGTTATTTGATATTCGTTAATCATATATTGTGTATTTGATAGTAGCTTTGTATTTTGTGGCTTTTGTGTCTATTTTGTATTATTTATTTCGTTTATGTTGAGTTATATTTATTGTAGATTTTGTAAATCTATTTATTTATTTATTTATTTATTTTTTCTTATCTACCTATTTATTTTTTATTTTTATTTTATTTTATTTTTATTCATTAATTTATTTTATTCTTATTCATTCATTTATTTTTATTTTATTCTTATTCTTTCATTTATTTATTCATTTATTATTCCATTTATTACTAACTATGTCATCACTTGTGTGTGTTTGGGTGTGTCTGATTCTGTTCCATGTATTAGCTGAGGACACATTTTGGCATACATTTGTGATAGGTGTAACTGACTAAGCAAGGTATGGTTGTTAGATCGTTACACTAAGAATCTATTTATTTATTTATTTATTTATTTATTTATTTATTTATTTATTTATTTATTTATTTATTTATTTATTTATTTATTTATTTATTTATTTATTTATTTATTTTAATCTTATCTACCTATTCATTTTTAATCATTTATTTATTCATTTATTATTCCATTTATTACTAACTATGTCATCACTTGTGTGTGTTTGGGTGTGTCTTATTCTGTTCCATGTATTAGCTGAGGACACATTTTGGCATGTATTTGTGATAGGTGTAACTGACTAAGCAAGGTATGATTGTTAGATCGTTACACTAAGTGTTTATTTATTTATTTATTTTTTTATTTATTTATTTATTTATTTATTCATTTATTTATTTATTTATTTACTTATTTATTTATTTATACATTTATTTATTTACTTATTTTTTCATATATTCACTTATTTATTCCTTGTTATTCATTATTTAATTATGTTTTCCCTTACATTACATTACGTTATCACTCGTGTGTGTTTGGGTGTATCTGATGCATTTCCATGTATTAGCGGATGATACATTCCGGCGTACATTTGTGATGGGCGTAACTGACTAACAACGGGTGTTGTTAGAAGATCGTTACACTAAGATTTATTTATTTATCTATTTATTCATTTATTTGTTTACATTCTATTTCATTTACTTATTTATTTATTTATTTATTTATTTATTTATTTATTTATTTATTTATTTATTTATTTATTTATTTATTTATTTATTTACTTATTTATTTATTTATTTATTTATCAATTATTTAAATATTTATTTATTTATTTATTTTTTATGATAGGATATTGATTATTAATTATAATCTATATGTGCTTGGTAGGTTTATGTTAACATGTTCATAAGTTTAGTTTGATTCTACATATGCTTCAGTTAAATTACATTGGCGTGAAGTGATTACAACTTGTATATTTATATACTCTCATGCTACTAGGTAATTCATATTATTTACTACTCATAGTTTCCTATGTTATCTAATACTTATGATTCTTACATTATATATCAATCTTATATTTGATTAATTGATATTTTGTCAATCCTGTGTTAGGTTGTTTGATATTATTTCATAGTTTATGCTCATATTGTCTATTTTGAATTACTCATTTTGTTTATGTTGTGCCACATTATATTATAGATTTGTAAATTGATTTTGCTTATGTTGTGTCACTTTCTATTACAAAATTTATTATTATTGAGATTTGGATTTATAAAAAATTGAAATGTAAGGAAAGGGTTTTTTTCAAATGCATAAAATAGTAATAAATCTGTTCAAGTAAGATTTTAGTAGATCAATTTTATAAATAGTTTGTACAAATAGAGTACACAGGCCCAATAGATGATGATTTGGTGTTTTGGACAAAGAGAATTTATACAGAGAATGTTTACAAGAAAAAATCCTAAATAAATAAATGGTTTTAAAAAACTAAATTTATATGTTCTAAATTTATGTATTCTCAATAAAAATGGAATAATGTAAAAACAAAGTTAAAAACCCATCAAAAGTTAACTGCTGTTAGGCTAAGCATTTACAAAACGCAAGTCGATTGCAACCAGGTAACAGCGAATACTGTTACCTGAAGACGCTCGTTTAGGCTTGTCATAAAGAGAAGTTTAAATGAATGTAAAGGTGACAATGCAAGCACCTAAAACAAAAAAGAATTCCATTTTTGAACCTTTTATTAAAAGGCAGGAATTGTGTTGGTATTAATATATTAGATTTTGTGTCATTCAAGGCTTTTGCTCCCATCGAATCCTTATGCAACGACTTCACAAAATTTTGCTGCTCCAACATAATTTTTTTCAGACCAGTCTTGTTATTGTTTTAAAAGTTTCTGCACCAACTCATTCGTTTTTACCATTTCAACACTTAACAAAATTATATTTTAATTATTGTCATAATTATATAAACATACTTATGTTATATTAATACGTTTTAATTTTCACTCAAATCAATTCAATTCAATAACCAAATCGAATTATCTCGTCGCTACTTCTTATGTTCAGTAAGATCACTACCTGAGACGAGTATATCAATTCTTAAATCTAATATTATTTATATATAAAGCTTTTTAAAAGAATAAGTTAGGTTTAGTAAAAAAAAGTGAATTAAGAGAGTTATTCCTATAGTCTTGTTTAGTTACTTATAATAGTTATAACAGTAAGCATGATTGAAAATTGATGCACATTAGCAAAAGAAGAGGGGTGAGAGTTTGCGGAGTGAGTGGTTAGAAATGCCATTTAGTTCAGAGATTTGGTGTTTTGAACTTAAGGATAGTGAAAAGACCAGAGGGAGTAATGAATCCATTCGGATTAAGTGTATTGGAACAGCAGGATAATAGGCGCAGAAGTTGATTATGTGTTGTTTGAAGTTACCATCGCATAGGTCTTGGATAAGGTTGCAGACTATGGCATTGAAGTTAGAATAACCTTCACCAAGCAAGATTCCCTGGTATTGCTTGAAGGCTTCTCCATATTGACTTTAAAAGAGTCGTCACAGAAACTCATATTATCAACGGTGATGTAAGGAGACTCCTTTAATGCCACAGATCTGCCTGACTTTTTTTAAATATGTCAGAATCGCACTTGATTGAGAACACGTTGGCCTTAAAGTAGTTATTTTTGCCCAACTTGATCCTTTAAGTAAAGATACTATCAAAGTTCGATATCGATCATTAGGAGCTATGAGACTTAGGTCAAGGTCAATGCAGGTATTAATGTACCAGTTGCATAGTCTGGTATCACTGCGGCAATTCTGGCTATTGTTCCAGAAACTAAATTTTCTATTGATGTCGCCCCTAATAGTGAATGGATTGGAATAATATCTTATTGAGATCATCAGGGTCTATAATTTGAGATTTGGAAGGCGTGTAATACACGCAGATAATATCAAAGTTGAAGTTATTTTGGAGTTGAAGGATGATTTCGCATGCCTCCATATTGTTGAAGGATGTTTTCACTACCCTCCATATAGTTGAAAGATTGAACAGTTGTACGAATGAGAATCTGTCTTTAAGGAGGATTGCAACCCCTCCACTAGAAACATTCTTATCCCACTGGACGACATTGTAACCATTAAAACTGAGAAAGGCATTTTGGTTTATGTGGCAAAGAGGATATCAGGTTTTGTGTACTCAAGACTGTCTTGAAAAAGCTTGCGCTTAGTACAGAGCCGGGAGAGTTGATGTTTATATGTTTGCGGGTAAGGAATGTTTTCCGCTCCTCTTGTGAGATAAGAGCAGAGAATTGGTACTTGATGCTCAACGCAAACGAAAATATTGACTCTATGTCGGGCATGTGGGCACTAAGGGAAGAGACATACTTGCCAGGGATTTTGGCAGAATTGTGGTGAGGAGTTTGCGTAGTCAAAACAGCAGTGCACAAGGGTGTGTTAACGTTCATTGACTGTGTTTCATTTATATGCATTCTTTGACTCTTTCGAATATGTGACTCCACCTGATTTATTCTTCTGCTCAAATGATACTAATAAACACCAACATTTGACACAAAACTGATGCAAATGATTTATGAATAATTCATGAGTGTACGTCACAGTCGGTAAAAATATGTTTGTTGTTATTTACTGTACATATAATTTGCTACTGAAACAACCCTTAATTTAATGTGTATATAATATTTAAGAACATAAAACATTGTTGTCAGCATCATCACCATCAGCGTCATCATCATCATGACTAGGGTTTAAAATTACTTGACTTTTTTCAACCAATTATTTTTGACTACGAAAATAAATAAAGCAAAAGGCAAATGCAACGTAGCGTGCCATATTATCTCCGGGCCATAAATAAAGTATTTATGTGGCGTAGCAGACCTATTATACCAAGCATATTTCGATACAATATGTCTAGCAGTTTCATGTGCAAATCTTCTGGCTGTATTCCCATTATTTAAGTTACCAAATCCGGGTTTTGGTTAATCGACGATTAACCTAGCTCTATCTTTGAAGTCTTTTCGAATACGTCTCTTTGTTTCGATGACAATGATTTTATCGTATTCTGACTTTGCTTTTTTTATCGTATTCTGACTTTCTGACTTTGCAGTAGACATCATCCAACCATGCAATACCGACAACCCAAAGCTAAGACTAGAAGTTTCAATTTTTAGCAATAATTATATCAATTGAATTAAACTTTGCACTAGTTGCTCCGCATAAGTAACACCTTTGAGTTGACGTTGTTTCGGTTAAGGCATTGCATACTTTTCTATCTATCGTTAGTAACAGAAATGGTACCTCTTCTTCTTCAACGAGTTTTGCCAAATAATTTTGTCACCACAATCTAACATTTAACCTTAATGGTACAAACGATGTTAAAAAAACAGAAGCATCGTTGGCATTTAGTCCATTAAACGCCTATCTAAATGAGTATGATCAGTGCTTCTATCAAATCCCCACTTAGATTGTAAACAAAAATTTGCTAATTCTACTTCGCATAAAATAACAATAACGGAATTTTGCAGCAGTACTAAATGCTCCACAGTATGGTCAAGAAGTGCTTTTAACGTAACTTCAGCTGAAGTTTCAGTTATTTTAATTTAGTCGGAATGAGGATAACAAAGTTTTTTAGCTGACTGTACCGATGAATATGATGGAAAACGATACTTTACTTTATACTTTACTGCTCTTGTTGATGAAGATGTTGATAATTCGTATACCAACTTAGAACCCTCAACATTTAGTGGATGCATCACACTGTTCAAATGTAGCTTCTTTACGACCGCGTTTGGATTTATTATAAGAAGTAAATCCTTTATTAAAATTTAGTTTTAATTTTAATGAATTTTTAAAAAAATTTTAATAATTTCTTTTCTATATTCAAATAATTAATTAATTTCAAAAACTTCTTTTCTATATTCAAATAATTAAATTCAAGTTCTAAACTATTAATTACTTAAATTTCCTTCAGTTGTAGTTTGCTCGTCCTCCTTTATTAAATCGTTCAAAACGTCTCAATCCCAGTGGTTCATTCTCAATATCCACACCTTACTCTGTGTGTCGTTTCATTAGATTTAAAGTTTCTGAGTTTACTGATATTCAGCTTTCTATATCCAAAGTTACTCAATGCTTTATCTTATCTTCCATTTTGAAACTTACCAATTTCCAATTTATTTGTTTCCCTAAAATTTGGTTTTTTGTTTAAATTTAAAAATTATATCTGCTGTCGACATCCTTGTTGTCGTTGTTGGAGTAGTTCGATAGTTCAAAAGAAAATTATTTATTTTAAAATCTCAAGATTTACATTAATTTTAGCATCCAACAGATACTTCCTTTATGCGCTTTTTACAGTTTGTACTTCTCTTTCCGCACTGCCATTCGATTGCGGATGATATGGTGGTGATTTTAAACATTCGATATTATTATTGTTGCAAAATTATATAAACGCCTTTGAACTAAATGGTGGACCATTGTCCGTCACAATTTTCTTCCCTTTTTATACTTAATTGAATAAGTATACATTGATGCTGCTACCGATGGTAGGTCTTTTTTAATTGAAAAAGTTTCCCGCAATGGCTGATGGTCACTTTCAATGGTAAACGGTAACCCAAAAATATAATTGTGGAATTTCTTCGCTGTAAAAACTATCGCCAAAGCCTCGCGATTAAGTTGGGAGTAATTCTCTTCAGCCGGAGACAACGTACTAGATACAAATTGAACTGGATGTTCAATAATATACACTCGAGCATATGTTTAAAAAGTGAAAATAAAAGAAAAATCTGTTTGACTTTTAGTTTGGGTGGTCTTAGTGGTTGATCAGCTTCAAGCAAATCACTTTCCTTGCCAATTTGGAAATATTACTCCGGCAACATGTGTAGATAGTATACCATTAGGATAATTTAAAAGGAACGTTATGGAATGATTAGAGTAATCCTCTCATAGCAGACACAATTTAAGAAGTTGGCCTCATTTAGCACAATGTAAAAAGTCATCGTTCGCGGCAAACGGACGTGTGCTGAATTTTGCTTAGCGAATTCAGCTTTTATTTATATAAAAAATAGTACGAGGGCGGTTTTGATAAGTCAGTGACTTTTTGAATAAACCAAATTTTTTTCGGCAAATAAACATTTTATTTTTCTACATAATCACCTTTTAGCTCGATACATTTAGTCCAGCGTTTTTCTAATTTCTTATTCTCTCCAAATAATAGGTTTTCTCAAAGCTCTCAAAATACGCGTTTGTTTCAGTAATGACTTTTTTATTCGTTTTTGGATTCTGCACAAGCAGCAAAGCATTTTCCAAAATTTAGCTTAAATTCAATCAAGTCCATGATCTTTTTTTTTCTTGTACCACACGCAAATTTGTCCTTATACATTACCCAGCAATTTGTTATGACCAGGTCAACCATAAGCCAAATTACGTAACAAACCAAATTTTTGTGCGAATAGCAATACAGTGATAAGAAATTAATCGATCTGCAAGATCTATTCCACCCATTGAGTTATTATATCTGATAATCGTATTTGGACAATTAATATTTATATATATTTTTTGTAATTTTGTTCCATCGTCGGTTTGAATTGGCTCGGATCTAACAGCTGTAGTGACTATCAATACTGATTTGTTGTCCATCCACTTGATGACAGATATTTTTTCATCTTGTCTGACTATCTCATCGAAGCTACCTCTTAATTTTTGCAAAAGATCTTTATCAAGAGATAGTTTTGTACGCAATTTCTTTGGAATCCGGTTTTGTTGAATTGTTCCCGTGGCATAAATCTCTAAGAGATTTTCTAAGAGAAAAGTCAGCAATTTCATGAAGGTAAAATATCGATCCATAAATATCTCACTGTCTTTGGGAACATTTTTGGTCAGTATTTCTACAATTGTGAAATGCCTTATGATGGATTGGGTTTTCCACAGGGCCACGTTTTGGCTCCTTGATAAATCAAAAAATCCAGAACAAGTCCATCCGGAGAAGCTAATACACAATTTTTTAACCTATTGAATTCGGCATACATATCACATACTGCTTGAATTGATCATTTGTTCATCGATACCCAATTTTTACTCTTGGAAATTGCATTGCATTTGTTTATAACTATATTTAAAATGGGTTGAATTTTCCAAAATCTGTTTTCCTCTTTCTCTTCACTGTTTACTTCCAAATTATTTACAAAATATATGTAATTTCTAAGTTTAAAAACCGATTTCTTGGAATTTGCGTATTGCAGCTACTTTTATGAAGAGTCTATAATACATCCTACTTCTAGGGAGTTTCATTCTCTAATAGCAGCTCCAAAATTTTGTTTTCAGTGTATTCTTCATTGCCAGTTTGTACTAAATGTGCGGCGCGCTGGACATAATATGTTTTTCAGAAGATATCATAAAAATATAATTGCTTATTATTTACCTTTTTATTGAATTTAAAAAACAAAACAAGATTTTAACTAAAATAAATGTATCAAATGTAGGAAGCAAATATTAGAAAAAAAAATCGATTTTTTCTTGCACTTGACGATAAAAGCAAATTCTCAACAGCTCATCGAACAAGACTAAATTCCACAAAGGAAACGGAATGTCAAGCCTCAGGTTTTGAAACTCTCTCCACTGGCTTTCCAACATACTGGCCTACTGACACAAATAAATAACCAGATGTCATTGATTTTTTTGTTGTCTACATCGTGACTTTGAAATACCTACTGTCAAGGAAGAAATACAGAAAGCTGCTAAAACCCATTATGACAAGCTGAGTCAACACTTAAACAGCGCTATTCCGGCGTTACTTTGCGATGTAACACTTTGAAGCAACACACACGCTTATGTTGCTTCAAACCAAACGATCATTTGAGGCGTTTCAACCAGCACCAGCAGGGAGAGGATTAGCTCAGATCTATATGCTCACCTTAGATAAGTAACATTACTTGTAATATTAATTAAAAAACCTCTTGTTAGTCAATATGACTAGTTGGTGTTAATTTAAACTCTTTACTTTGTTTAAAATATAATAAAAAAAAAATTAGCACAATATTTGCCACCCAGAAAAATGCTAGCAAATAAGAAGCGGGTTGTTGACCAGGTTTTTTAAGAAGTCCCATTTGAATTTAGACACGCACAATTTCTTGGAAATTTTACCCAATACAAATGCCTGCAGGACTGACTGCATGCATGCATAATAATTCAGGTTAAAGTGTAAAAGAAAACTGTGCAACAGTCCTTAAAGCTAGCCATAGAAGTGAAACATTTGTTAAGTGGATTTTCACTGAAAGGAATCTCACCTTTAACATTATGGTTAAGAGATATAAAGGCATTGTAAAATACTGAAGTGGTCTTGTCTATCAGTCCAACAACAAAAATCATATTTATGAATGAAATAATGACAGCATGATTCTGTATAACAAATTCATGACATAAAACTGATGGATTCTTGTCCGTTTTGCGACACAAACCAGGTTTAATGGCAACATTGCATTTGATATGTGTGCTTGCAAATAATGTAAGCTCAAATCTCTGTCACATAAATACGCTTAAAAAATTTTCACTCATTCTTCCACTTACTTACCTTAGACTTAACAGCGTTAACCTTGTCTTCTAGGGGTTTATTACCACTATCACTTACAGTAAAACCAAAAATCTTAGTTTCTATTTTCGTGAAAACACACTTCGCAACGTTAATGACAATACCAGCTTCTCCAAGTTTCTTAAGAACTATATATTAATTATTTTGTGACCAAACAATTTTAATACAGTGTTTTTTCAGGCTAATTGGTCAAAACTTTTCATTGTTGTTAAAATAAATAAAAATTAAGAAAAAGATATCACAATTTAATTTTATAATAAGTTTTATTTGCTAGATATTTCGATTTTAGTCTAAAGATATCATAAGAAAATGTTAAGTTTGTATTTAAATACTAATCAACATTTTATGTATTATAATGATGAACAAAAGCAAAAATGTACATACGTATTCATATACCTATATATGTTATAGATTAATTTAGATGAATACTTTCGCACGCCATTTATTTATTTTTAGTAAATAATAACTGCATCCCGACCTAAAAGACTATTGTGCGCCTAAAATCCCAATAAGACAATTTAACCTATTTGATTTGGGACTAGCATTCCGCTTTCAAGGTAGTCGACTCTACGTCTTTCCGCCGCTGGACAGTTGCATAGCATATGTTCTGTTGTTCTACATAAGAGTAACATAGTTCCTCGATGTTCGGGTATTGAGAAGTTGGAAGCATTCCTAGACCAACTTTGATTGGATTGAGGATTTTGCTAAAGATTTTAGAGGTGCTTGGCTGTCTGAAAGAATGCATATTTTGGTACCTCGGGTAAATATTCTCTCGCACATAGCTTTAATGTTAATGGAAGCAGTTTTTTCCATTACGATTGCTTTGCGGAATTTCGGTTCCATTATTTCTGCTCCTGCACTGCCATCTTCCATTTTGCACCCATCAATATACCATAATTGAGGGCCCTGTTTTAAGATAATTTCATTGTTTCTCCAAGTTGAAGTTGACTACTTCAAATTCCCTGGAGAAAGTAATTTTCTATTCATCTTATCAAAGACTTTAAAGCAAGGAGAATTTCAGACATCATCTAGAATCTTTGCGTGTCCTTTCATTGCCCTCTTTAAGATTACGTAGATAAGGAAGCAGAAATGGTCGTAGTCCTTTTAACCGTAATGTGTAATAGAGTGAGTCCAGTAAGCATTGCTAGGGCTTCTGTGGAGCACGTTCTCATTGCTCCTGTTACGTTAAAACAGGCTGCTCAATGAATCTTATTGAGGGTCATCTTAGCCTTCGTCTGATTTACCTTTAACCACCATGCCAAGGAAACCTAGGTGATCATTGGTACTATTACGTTCTTGTACGACCAAGCCATCATTTTTGGTCAGAGACCCCATGTTTTACCATACGGTCTTTGGCACGCATAAGTTGCTCTTAGGGCTTTGCCAGTTATATATGATAAATGATTTTTCCAAGTAAGAGTTTAATCTAGAATTACTTCTAGATATTGCATTTCCTCAGATAGTATTAAGTCAGTGTCCCCTAGACTCATACTCCTTCTGGTGAAAGGTAACACGTTTGTTTTACTCGGATTAATCGAGAGTCCTTTCTCATGACACTAATCTTGAGTGATGTCAAGAGCTACGTCTAATCATGATAAACAGATCATCTGCAAAGCCCTGAACTTCATATCCGAGGTCATCAAGAATCTGTAAGAGTTTGTCAATGATCAATAGCCATAGGAGCGGCGATATAACGCCTCCTTGAGGGCATTCTTTGGTTGACTTCACAGTTAATCTCTTTGTCCCCATACGATAATCTTATCGTCCTGTTTTTCAGCATATTCAGAATCCATGTTATGATCAATCTATGTATTCCTTTCCTGACCATTCCTTCCTCAATTGATCTAAAGTGTTGCGTTATCAAAACTTCCTGTAATGTCAACTGAAAGTTATTTCTTTACCGTCTAACCCCTTCTCGATTTTACTCGTTATACTATGTATACCGGTCTCAGTCGATTTGCCCAACTGATAAGCATATTGTTCAATATGTAGAGATGAAGCTTTAATGTACAACTTTCCTGATGTATTGATCTAGAATCTTCTCCATTGATTTAAGCAGGAAAAAAGTAAGGCTAATGTGCCGGAAAGCTTCTGGCGTGTGGTCCGCCTTTTTGCCTGCTTTCGGTATGAAAGTTACCCTAGCATTCGTCCAATGTTTAGACCTAGTTCCAGACTTATCCTAAATGTGTTTGTTAATATCGGTGCTGTAATATATCAACGCCTTTTTGAAGCAGGCACGGTTGTATATTTTCAACACCAGATGAAAGTGGAAAGTGGAAATACTAGCTCATTTAGTTTTATTGACTGAAGTTTTTACGAGCCAGTGAAAGATCGATCTCTTCGTGTAACCAATAAGAAACGAGTATTCTTGATGGTTTCCTTAGTCTCAATATACATGGCACAGCCTGGAAAATGGATGATTTGATTTTGATTTTCTTAATTCCTTATTGTAAGCCGTTAAGGCACTTTTACAAGATGCCCAATCTCCATTGGACTTGGCTCTATTAAGGAGCTGGCGGGCTCAAAATGTCCAGTTCCCTATTCCACCATAGGACGTTCCTAGAATGTTTCTTTTTGACAAGTTCGCAGCTATTTTCAAAAGCCCATGTAAAAACATTTTCAAGTTTGTTGTGTCAGCTCAGATGGTTTGTTGTAGTACTTAAGTGCCCTGCATGACATGGTGGCAAGCCCGGTATGCTCGCCGGTTTAGAGGTGGGGTTCTTGGCTACTCAAATCCTACTGCTGACATCTAACAAAAAAAAACATGCCATGACTTATTCCTATCTAACTTATCATCACCTTAACTCTTAAATATTATCTCATTTCATTTCTACTTCCATAGAAAACTATATGTATAATTATATATTAAAAAAACTAAAAATAAAAAAAAACTACACTTCAATTTTTGCTTCATATTTCTTACTTCAAAAAAAAAATTTTCTAAATAAACTTAAATTCTATACTACCTCGGTAATACCACTCTTCTCTTTCCTCTTCTGCTTCTATTCAGAATTCATTCCAATTTCTAACTATTTCCTACTCAAGAACTATTGTGTGTTTCATTTACTCTGTTTGAATTTAAAGAAGCCCTCGTCAAACAAAATGGGCATCGCTCCTTTCTCATTTGTAATGATGACGGCTGCTGCCGTGGTACTTAGAGTAATCTCCTCGCTTTTACGCAGCCAGCACGTTTTACCGGGACCCATGCCCAGGTTTCGCATCATTGATATTATGTCCCCTTGATCTTTGAGGAATTGTTCACTAGATGAGAGCTGTTCCAGATTTAAACAATTCTTATCTGCTGCCATCTTCTAACTATTACGGAAATATTTGTATCTGTATCTCTGTATTACTGTATCACTACACTTGCCGAAATAACCTTCAGCACACCTTTAGAGCTATTGATCTGTTTTTTTAGTTAGTATGAACTATCTATATTAGCTTACTAAAACAAGTTTCACATTTCTAGAAGTAATACAAACAAATAAATGATTTACAACCGATTGTTTTCAGACTTCAAAAAAAATTATATTTACATTTATTGAATCTTAATAATTATTATTACAATAGCCAAAGAAAATAAAATAATAAAAATAATAAACAAATTATTTATGGATTATATAAACAAAACTATATCTATCTTGCCAAGACAAAATATGCAATAACAATTTATGCATAAATATATGTATATATCTTTCAAGTTCTGCTGATATAAATTTCATAAAAAAAAATAAAACCTTTCTGTACATCAAATTTCTGCAACTTTGTTTTCTTTACAATTTTAATTAGATTATACTCTTTTCTCTCTTAAGCAACTTGTATAAATTTTACTTTAGGTACTTACTACCTTCGATGAAACGACGTCACTTCTCGGGCTCCAGGTACCTAGCTAAAAAAAAACAATTAAGAGAACTTATGGAAAAATAAAAAAAAAATGTATGGGTAGATCAACAAATATTTGATGTACTTAAAGAATCGTTAAGTTATATCACTATTAATACAGAGATTGACACTCTCTTTTTGTTTTTTTTTTATATTAATTACACCAAAAAAAAATTCAAAATATATAATTACTGATAAATTGTTAAAAATTATTAGAATTATAAATTATTAATTATTATTAAAATTATAAATTATTAAAAAAATTTATGTTAAAATTATAACTTATTAAAAATTATTAAAATTATAAATTACTAAATTTGTTAAAATTATAAACTATTAAATTTAATAGATTATTGATAAAAAAACTTCTTTTACTTTTCTTTTTAAATTTCAACCCAAAGGTGGTTACTTCATCGTGTAATTTAAAGGCAATATCAATAAAAGAAATACATAGACTATTAATTTAAATAAACAAAAGAAAAATAGTCTTAAAACAAATAGTTTCAATTTAATTTTTTTTTTCCTAGTAATTTAGCCACTGTTCAATAATTTTCCTCAAAACGGATACAAAAAATCCGCTGCTTCACAGTTATCTATGTTATATTGCTGTAAATTGAAACAGAGTACCTGGTAACACCGCTACTTGCACCGCTATGCCAGTTCCTCTATTCAACACTGTTAACTGTATGTCCTCCGTTTCTAATATCTTTTTCTTCACGCTCCAGAAGCGTTACACCAAACTCAACCGAAGCCATGAGATTTCCTCAAACATCACAAACTGCTTCTCGTTTTTATCCTCACTGTTTAAACTTATTAAGGTATATATTTTTTCCTTCCGTTTACACAGTTTATTTACTTTAATAATATATCTCTTGAATGAACTATTTATGTTCTTTTCTGTATAATAACTTCAGAAATTTGGAATTCAAATTTGGAATAAATTGTTCACAGTTTTTATTTTTTTGTATATATATTTTTTTTTATACTTTTATACAGTCACTATGAAGCGACAACTTCAAATATTCACTTTTAGACAAAAAAATAATTAATTTCGATTTTGTTTTCTGTACAATAATTCACTCGATAGACTTTTAAGTAAATTGTTCACAGTATTTTTATTTAAATTATCGTTAGGCGAAGCGACAACTTCAAATATTCACTTTTAAACAAAAAAATTAATTAATTCCGAATTCGTTTTCTGTGCAATAATTCAACCAATAGTCTTTTAAGTAAATTGTCCACCGTATTTTTATTTAAATTATTGTTATGCAAAGCGACAACTTCAAATATTCAAATTTACTTCTCTGCTCACTTGCAAAATTCAAATTACCAAAGACGACCTCTTACAGCTCCGCTTCCTAATTTATATCCCCGCTAATACTTGTAACTGATCTTTTTTTTTTTTTCAAAACTTTATCTCCAGTTACCAATATTGGCGGGTTAGCAAAACATTTCGTTCTCCTAACATTTTATTTGTTTCGGTCTTTTTCTACATTCCGAATATATCAATCACAACTCCTAATTTACATGCTCTGCTCTATTGGCAGCACTAAAACTTGCAAGTTCGAAATGTGTAGGAGCTTTCGCCACGATCTTACAAACCAAAACAAAAGACAATAATAGAATCAAAAGCTTTTAATTATTTTTCTTGGAATGTGCGCGCAATGCACATGTTAATTTCTATTTTTTTTATTTTTTTTATTAGTGATTGTTCCTGACAATTAGTAATCTTATCCCCAAGACAACTAATGTTTTGCTGTAAATAGAAGTTATATAGGGAACAGTTGGTCTTCCTAACATTTCTTGTTTCAACTTCTCCTTTCAAATTAAAGCGTATGTAGCGATGATCTGATAAGGAGTTTTTCTCCAACATACTGCAATTGGAAATGTTATTAGATATAAATGCGCTTGCTGGAGTGAGATCTAGTACGTCTTCCCTTATCACATTTACAAAAGTAGGTTCATTACCTTTATTTACCACCATTAAATTATTAGTTTTGATATAATCAAAAAGTGACTCACCTCGTATATTAGTGTCCGTGCTTCCCCATACTGTTTGGTGTGCATTGGCGTTGCAGCACATTACCCATTTCGGATACGGCAGTATTCTGTAAGCTGCTGGAGCTCGAGAGCAGCTACCGCCTCTTCTGAGTCGCCATGAACGTATAAAGATGCAAAGACAATTGTTCTTCTTCCCCTAGTACTAG
Organism: Teleopsis dalmanni; assembly: GCF_002237135.1. Lineage (NCBI taxonomy): Eukaryota > Metazoa > Arthropoda > Insecta > Diptera > Diopsidae > Teleopsis > Teleopsis dalmanni. Next base: position 142,063,617 of record NC_051846.1, on the reverse strand, counting down.
GCACTTTTGCCTGTACCACCACCAGATCACGCTGTATGAGCTCTGTAAATGGAAGAGATTTAATGGGTTTTGTTAATCATTATCGCCAATCTAAGACGATCAAAATTATTACAATAGATTAACTTATACGTTTTTGTCTGTAAACCCTTTATGCGCCCGTTCCAGAAAGTGTTGTTCCACCAAGGCACTGAGCCTATAGGAAGCTGCTGTGGTGCCCATGACCTACATCATTGTTTGATATGACAAGTCATTGCATAAAGTAACAAAACAATTGTGACATAATTTATTGAATGCACATTTGTCGCTTTGTCGTTTTGACTTTGATCATATTACACTTTTAAATTTTGTTTGACTCACGCCGTTATGATTGTGCACTCGTAACATGATGCGCGAGCCAAACGTTTTATCATATGTGGTCATTGTACGGTAGTAACACAAATTCCTTTAGAGAAATGTTAAACCTTATGAATAACACTTATAATAATATATACAAGTAAAAATGCATAAGAAATAGATAACATATGTTAGAATAGTATGAATATCTTACATGTAAAAATTATATACTTTATCAAAAATTGGGAGTAACCAATGTATTGATTGGTTACTCAAGAATATATAGGAATTAAATAATAAGTTTAGTACATAAGAATATTTTGTATAAATAGAGTAAGATTTTACAAATAAATCAGATTCTTTTAGGTTCTTTTGCAAAGGCAACAAGAATAAACTATATGTTATTTTGAATTTCTGGTTATATGCGGCATATCTGCCGGTAATACCATTAAGGCGGCTGAAGAGCTTAGAAAGTACTTAAAGGCGGCTGAAGAGCTCAGATTAATACTTATCCTTGCTAGGTCGAAACCTTTTGGGGCTCTTAATTACAATCCCTTAGCAATCCTGTCAAGTTAATACATATCAATGTATTGGATGAAGAACCTTGCATGGCAATCCTGAAGCTACACATCTTTACATGGCATATTCAAAGCAAGACATCTTTACAATTATGTTATGAACATCCTTAATAATAACATTACATGGCGATCCTGCTATCCTTTAGTAATAACATTACACTTCTATAGCCCGGTGTAGGTTGATTTGGACTCAAAGAAGCTGCCTTTTACGGTCGTGGCGGAGTCCGGGACATTATTTGCCCGACTGGCCCTGGATCTTTTTTTTTCCATTTGCTGAGACGACCAAAAAGAGCAAAAGGCTTCCACCCTATCAATGGTGGTCCCCCGGAGTTGACCCGTTTTTGGCTTATAGCTGCTTGACTGAGCACAAGCCGCCGCAGATGTTGATGGTTGCTCATCATTACCTTTGATCTGTTTCTCTTATGTCTTGGTCTCAGCAAGGCACTGCTAAGTCCATAAAAAATTTTATTGCCCAGCTTTTCGACCATTTCGGCCGAAATAGGATCCAAAGCAATCACCATCTCGACGACGCCCTTATTGAGCCTGTGAAGCATCCGCAAGTCCCTGACACGCATGCCCAAATTTTGGCACTAAATTTGATCACTTTGCCAGGAAGCTGAGCCTGGGAAGTGGCCAACATAGATTTCGGACTTTGGCACTTCAGCCTCATCCACTACCTTAAGCTAGGCCACTTCCCACAGCTTCACGGCTGGGATTGTCTCAGACTAAATTACTGTTTCGTCGTTCAGACAGTTAATAGTTACCATCCAGGGTTTAAACTAACCGGCAAAGTAAGGCTTACATCTTGTCGAGAATGCACTTTTTGCACCTTACCAATTTCCTCAATTTTTTTAACAACTTTTTTGCCCTTTAATGCAATTCGCTTTGTCGGTTTGGAACTCGATGTGGGTGTAGAGCTGTCCGATCGGAATCTTTTTGGTTTTGCCTGCCTTTCGTTAGTCGCGGTGGCCGGCTTTACTGCCAAAAACCGTGCTATTTCCAGTGGAATGCCCTTGGCAAGTAAAGCCTTCAACCTCTTGCGTCCAGTGCCGGATAGCTACACCCTTGTTTTAGTCTTTTTAGTTGGATCAGGCTCTCTCCTGTTCCGAGGAAATAGGCATTCCAGCCCACTCTTGGCTAAGTGGAATATCCATCTCCTCCAAATTGTCGGGCAAAGGACCAGGTGTCCCCTTCAACAAGTCGTGGGGCACCAGGTACCCCCTTGGCCAGTGATGAGTTTTGGCTGTGTAAAACCGTATTTTGCACATTTAAAGATTGTAAGGATGGAAATTTACAATTAATTTCCACCCATCACTAGAACATATGGCACTATCATTACGATTACACATAGAAAACTCACCAGCAAATTCTGTAGATGACTGAAATTAAAATTTAAATTAGATTAAAAATTTGTCTATATGTATATTAGTTATGTTATGTTCACTTACCAATGTTCGCCCCTGCAGCACCCATCAAAATTGTGGCTAGGTTATCTAAATTGTAATTGAATTAAATAAAATAATTAAAATTAAGAAAATAAAATAAATATTAATTGAAGAAAATATATACCGTCCATACATTTTTTTTTAATTTATTAATATAATACATTTTAAATAAAATAAAATTTATAAGTAAACAAGACACCACCGAAACTACACGTTTTACGAAAAGCAAATCAAAACAGCAGAATATCGAAATAAGAAACAAGAACCACCAAAATATTCGTCGTAAGAGAGGCTCAAAGAGAAGTTAAGTGCACATGCGGAGTACCGCACACAACATGAAATAGAAAATCAATAAACGGCAAAATAAACAAGAATAATGTACGATTAGCTGTAAACAAAATTAAGGCGCTACACAAAAACTCGATCAAATGTGTATATAAGACGCGCATTTTTCTTATGCAGGAGACTTGGCATAGAATCACTAAGGCATATACACCTAGTAAAAAATAAAAGTCCATATATAAAAATAATTCTACATCAAGAATTATTAACACAAAGTTGAATTATATTGTTTCAAGTAGTTGAATTACGTCTATCGTAAATAGTACAATTTCGCAGAATACATATATAAAGGATAATTCTTCATCAAGAATTATAAATACAAACTCGGATTATATTATTTCAGGGGGTCGAATTACGTCTTTCGTAAATACTATAATTTCGCAGAATACATATATAAGGATAGTTCTACATCAAGAAATATCTAAGAAAATACATACCTAAGTCAACCATAGTGAATCACAACGTTCGAGTAATCTATACATTCGAATAACGACTGAACATCAAGTACAAACTCTACAGATATCCTGCTGAATTCCTATCAGTACAGATCATTTGAAAGAGACAACCAGCGTTCTTCAATCTACACCTTGATTGAATCCGCTGTTTTTAAAATTAATCTGAACCTGCACAGTATTTATTCACTTCAAATTCTATTTAATTATACTAAATAATAAAATACAGAGAAAATATATAAAACCTAAGCGTGTTTTTGAGATCTTAATTATATATAAAATTTATTGTAACGATCCTGGAAAAGCTGAGGATACCCCAGCAAATAGAAACGACCCCAAGAAAGTGTCGTTTCCAGTGTGTAGTCCATAGAATTAAATGTATTTGGATCTTTAACAAAGGACTCCACACTTTGCTAATAGATAAAGACACGAAAATTTAACAACAATAAACAACTTTATTTAAGAACAAAATTGGAAACGTTTTTCTTAAAACAAATTAATAAACTGAATATATTTTACATTGAATTTTACATTTAAATTTCAAATAATTCACAGACTACTGCGTCGACACAGATCCATACAAAACAAAGTTTTGAAAAACCGTGCAGTTTGATCACCCATGAGCGGCCCTATGGGAAGGACAAATTGAAACCGCAGGTTTGCCAGACCTGGTATGGATTTCGCTATTAAGTTTCACTCTACCCAGTCAAATAAGTTCACCAGCATAGCTGTTCCACTGTGAGTTTAGGGGTTTGTTTGGGGCAATAGGTTTATTCATACTCCAGGCTATCAAGACCTAACTTTACGAGCCTGAAATATGAACAAACCCTGCTCTAAGGAGTTTTCCTTCTCCCCCGCCCGACTATCGGAGACCCACAAACAGCAGAGACATGACCGTACTGAAAACGAGTTATTGGTCTGATAGCCGCACTTTCCTAAAGGACTGAAACTGCTAATGTCCATTAAAGTCCACTAGCTAGCCTTAACGACTGATCAGGAATCGTAGAAACCTTCTTTCAACCTGTGCGTTGGCGGCTGGTCTAAGTTTATGTGTTGAATCATGCCACATGAAAGATCATAACTTTCATGTGACATGCTTCAGTCCACAGTAATTTATTTTGTTTTTAAGTTGGAGAATAATGCGTTCATTATGTTTCCAGATCTTAGTGTGATATCATTTAATTTGTCATATGATATATATTAGATGTCAATATTTTGTTAGAAAATTTCGGTATGTGTATAATACTTTCATATATTTTGTTATTCTTATTAATTATATTATCCTGTTCATATTTTTGATAATCTTTTCCACAATGGAAGAGAGAAAATCTTTTGTCTTTAAAATTCTTCGAAATTCATTTTCTAAATCATTATGATGGAACGTTGAATCGGTTAGATGTAGTGCTCTTTTTATCATATTTTTTTTTGCTGTATTTTGCACTACATGGTATGGATGGTTTGAATAAAAATTAACTGAATTTTATATTTTTCGGATGAGCATATCCCAAAAATAGCCAAATTTTGACTAGAAATGCCATATATTTCCCTAACCTTGCTTCTGCTAAACCAAATGGTATAGCCTAAACAAGATCTCTTGATGTAATATATATTGCGTACACATACATAAACTATCAGCACTCTAAGATGGACTAAATCACCCCACTTGTTAATAAAAATAACAATTCCAAACTCGTCTTATATACGCCTATTCTAAACTTCCTAATGTGAACACATATATAAGTTAAGATATATATTTAAAATTTACAACCTTATACATATTGTTACGTAATCGCCTGCGTGTTTATTCGTATCTCAGGATTTTATAAAAATGAAACGAACTTTAAAAATTGGAGAAACTATACTTATTATATTTGTTGTATTGAAAAGAACTAGTATTTACTAGGAGCCAATTTAGCTTCACTCAAAACAAATTCCAACACTAACTACTTTCTTAAAAATATCAATTGACATAATGTTTAAATAATATTTAATAATATTTCATTGCTAATCTGATCAAATTCGTAACATTGCCCTCCTCTTAAATCTGTTCGTCCCGAACAGGTATTACCATATCGTTGCAATAAGGTGCCAGCCGTTCCAGATGCACCACTTTCATTCGAGCTCTATGATACTCCGACTGTTGAATTCGATAAACAACATCATTGATTGACCCTTTTATGCCATTAGGCTCCAACGCCGCACGAAGTCTCACCTGCAGTTCTGCTTTTTCAGTTGAACCGCAGTCAATTCTTCCAATTTCACCATTTTACAAAATCCCATTTCTGACACCAAATGTTACGTAATCGTCTGTATGCGTGTACGTTCGAATCACAGGATTTTATAAAAATGAAACAAAACTTTTTAATTAGAGAAACTATACTTTATTATGTTTGTAGTATTAAAAAGAACTAGTATTTTACTAGGAGCAAATTTAGGAAACACAGCTTCACTCAAACTAATTCCAACTCACTTTAAAAATATCAATTGACATAATAATTAAATAATATTTAAACGTTCCATTGCTAATCTGATCAAATTTGTAACAATATAAATATATAAAATATATATAAATATATAAAATATATATAAATATATAAAATATTTATAAATGTATAAAATATGTATAAATGTATAAAATATATATAAATATATAAAATATATATAAATATATAAAATATATATAAATATATAATAACAAGGTGAGATGAAAAAACTGCAACAAAGTAAAACGCCATAATTTTTTCATTTTTTTTAAATTTTATTGAATGAAAGCAAAAAATGTCGGAAATAACATCAAATTTGAGAATCGGTTTAGATTTGTTCGAATTGGCCACCTTTGGCACGAACTATGGCCTTCAAACGGCCAATGAAACCATCACACGCTGCCCGAAAGTGGCTCTGCGGTATTTTGTCCCATTCTCGGCGAAGCGCTTGCTTGAGATGATCGACACTTTGGTATTTTTTAGTGCCAACCTTGCTTTCCAAAATACCCCAGGCACAATAGTCCAACGGATTGGCATCCGGAGATTTTGGTGGCCATTGTGCGGTGGAAATGAAGCGAGGAACCTCATTTCTTAACCATTCTTGGGTGGCGCGTGCTGAGTGCGATGGTGCTGAGTCCTGTTGGAATGTCCAAGGTCTGCGGCCGAAATGTTTGCGTGCCCAGGGCTTCAGAACTCCCTCCAAAATATTTTCGCGATAGATTTGCGCATTTATTTTCGTCCACTGCGACGCGGATTTCGTTCAATTCGCTTCTTCACTTTTCGAACCATTTCTGCCGATGTTGCTGTTTTTTTTCGTCCACTTCCTTGACGTCGGGCTACGCTACCAGTATCATGGTAACGAGCGATGGTACGAGACACAAAACATTTATTCACTTTTAAATGCTGGAGGGCTCTAACGATAGTCACTTGTGGTTTTCCAGCCAAATGCAAAGCAATCACACTTTCACGCTTGAATTCCATCACAAATAACTTTTTTTCTGAAAAATTCCCACCAAAATGCTTTTGTGCGCTTGTAAACAATATAATGAGCTGTCACTAGAATAAATCTGACAGCTGTGGGACGAGCGGTTTAGAAATGACAGCAGTCTGAAGTTGGTTGCAGTTTTTTCATCTCACGTTGTATTTAATATAATAAATAAATATTCGAAAAGACAATTTCAAGTTGAAAATTATCCAATATATAAATATATTTATATATATAAAATATATATAAATAAATTAATATAATATAAATAAATATATATAAATATAAATATATATAAATATATAAAATATATATAAATATATAAAATATATATAAATAAATAAAATATATATAAATATATATAAATATATAAAATATATATAAATATATATAAATAAATAAAATATATATAAATATATAAAATATATATAAATATATGAAATATATATAAAATATGTATAAATGTATAAAATATATATAAATATATAAAATATATATAAATATATAAAATTTATATAAATATATATAAATATATAAAATATATATAAATATAATAGCGGACCCGACAGATGTTGCCCGCATGATATACTAATTGATTAGGATATTAAATTATGTAAGAAATGAAAGACAAATGTAATAATTTTGTTATTCTTTATTTTGAAATAACATCAATTTTTCTAAAAACAATTCGTAATAATCAATAATGTTTGTTTGATTTCATTTTAATGCGAGTTGATGAACAATATTTTTAGTCAATTCTTGAGGAGTATAAATGAATAAACTTGACGGATTTCTAACGCAAGAACACGCCACATATAGTTGCCCATGTGAAAAGACCTGATTTGCTAGATCTAGCCCACAAATCGACATTGTTTGAGCTTGCGACTTATTAATAATAATGGCAAATGCCAAGCGAATTGGAAATTGCAGACGTCTTAATAGAATGGGTGAGTCTCAAGGAATCGTTGGGATTCGTGGCAGAACAGCTTCATCTTCAAATTTGCCATTCAAAATTGTAGCTTCAAGTACATTGCCCATAATTTTTTTTATGACTAATTTCGTGCCATTGCATAGCTTAGGTGCATTTAAATTCCGCAACATAATTATAGGTGAGCCAATTTTTAATCTTAAGTTATGTGGTGGCATTCCTGTTAAATCCACCGAATTCAAAAATTCAACAGGATAGTTGAACGATTCATTTTAGAGACTTTGAACTTTTTAAACAAATCAAAGTAAGCATGAATAAATTTTAAATGTCTAATAAAAATGTTGGTATATGGATACTAGAGTGGCCGCAAAAATTTTTTTTTTGATTTTAATATGTTTCCTAAAATATTTCTTTTGATGATAAATTAAGGGAAATAAAATTTCAGATCATCGCATTGTACCAACCCGTGCCGAGTTGAGCTCAAAGTTGTAAAAGTACCTCAATATAGAATAAGTCATAAAAATTACTACTTTGCTCGTAAAATATGTTACTAATAGTTTTATTTCAGGAATATTTTTGACTTATTTACATTATTTATATGTTTTTACCTAATTATACTCTATTTTTTCGGTTTAGTAATGACGATTTAGTATGATATGGATACATGTTTCGATAATATTCAACAATTTGCAATAAATACTGTTTGTCTTTTTCGTCATATTTTAAGGCTCGGTTGAAGTCAGTGATTAACTTAACAGCTCTTTCTGCTGGATCGTTTACAACTGTCAAGTTTTTACAAATTTGCAGGCCGGAAGAATAATCACCACTTTTATCCCATGATGACGAATCGTACTTTAAAAAATCAGAGCAAATTTCTAATCGAAGAAAAAACCGTTTCGTCTTACAAGTAACAAAATAGCTGAGATCCTTATCTTCGAGCTTCATTATGTCTTCGATTGTCGCTTGACATGTTTTTTAAACATGGAAGATCGTCATCTTTTTCGTTTAGTATTCAGTGGGACTTCAAGAGTCGAAAAATGCTAAGCCAACTGCTTCTTCTGACAAATACTACAAGTGATTTTTAAGTTTTTCTAATAAAACCGCTTAAATTCGTTTATCAAAATACTGGATGGCATCTTTAATTAGTTGTAAATCCCTACGTGGCGCTTCAATTGCGTGCTGGTATGCAAACCAATGCTGCACGTAATAGCGAGCCAGAAAAATACAAATATTGCGTATGGCGCTTAATTCTTTTACCGTCAGCTTGAACTCATCTCGAAATGGAAACATTTCATAAATTTAAATTCCTTTTGCCATAAATCTGGCATTGAAGTTGCTCCAGGAACGCGAAACTGTTTGAAATTTGGATCATCTCATCTCCACCAATGAAAGAAGAGAAATTTGAAAGAAGAGATAATTCTTTATAATCTAGTCGATTTTGGTGAGATTTCAAGTTTGAAAGGCAAAACTTTCATCTTGAATTCCACTTTTGAAGTTCTTAGTATCGATATCTCTCCATTTCCGCGCAAAACGCTCAAAAATTATAATTTCTGGAGCCGATGAGGTACCAAAATTTAGTTTAAAAACAACTTTTACAAATATTTCGCTGATATGATGGCGACATGGTAGAAAAAGTAATTCACGTCCCAATTTCTGCTCAAGCGAAAAGGCGGCACCATTGTGAATACCAGTATTAGAACTTGTTGTATCAAAGCAAATTAATTTAACTAAGTTGTCTAATTTGCAAGTAATTAAAAATTGATGAATTGTGGTCATCATATAATTTTGTTACTAACGTTTTATTTTTAGTTTGTAACGAAGTTGTAGGCTCTTTTCTTAAAACTCTGTAAGACATTATATCATTTAACATACTATTAATTTTTGAATCATAATTTACTTTTGTGATGACAACAGTTTTGTTGCCTTTGTCTGATGTAACTACTAATAGTTATATTGCTATTATGTATAAGTAATTTTTTGCTTTATTCTACTATTCTAAAATAAATTTGCTATTTTTTACCATATTAATAAGTTTTGTTGTTACAATATCTTGTTCATCTTTTTTTTTTATAATTTTTATGCAGTCTTCTCACCGTCTTTACGCTCACACCCTGTATATTGAAATGTAGGCACTCCTAAGAATCCAACAGCGGTACGCAACGGGGCTGGAATCTCCTAGCAGCTAATACACTAATGCTCTTCAAATATCTTCGATGCTCTAAACATTTAGATAATAAAATGGGATATGATATCGTATGGTTAGATGTACACGACTTTAAATACTGCGACAGATAAGACCGACAATATTTCGAATAGGGCTTAAAATTGCTAAAAATACATTCGGGATATTTAACTACCAACCAATGTATCATCCCTTGTACATAGTTATGTGGATAACCATTCGCTAGTATTTGACTGATACAAGTAGTTAGATCCTGATGTAAATAAAGATCGCTAGTCCGATATAATATTCTTCGTAAGAGATAGATGACAGCGTTTCTTTTAAATTCTGCGCTCACATGAAAAGTATAATGCACTGTACATTGAGAGCTGGTAGGTTTTTGATACAAAGATATATAGAATTGATTATCAGCATGGACAGTATTATAATCTAAATAGAATAGGATAGGCAGATTGCCATATTTCACGTTCACAGTCTCCAGTTCACAGGTCACATCATATCCAGTCCACTTAGTAAATGCAACCATAATGCTGTCCACTGAGGTTCTAGGTAAATATAGGAGTATGTCCTGTACATACTTCCACCAGGGTCAAACTCCATTCGCAAGGGATATGGATTGATAGTGGATCTCTATCTTAGAATCCATGTATATGGAGGCAAGCAATCCGGAGACAGCACCTCCTTGAGGAAGATCCTCTATCTGTTGGTATCATACTGAATTGAAAGAGAAATAATTCGCTTGACGCAAAATAAAATCCAATATCCGCTCCAACATACATATATCTATCGGACATTTTTCACGGAACCAAATTAATTTCATTAAATTTTGTAGAGTCTGCCACAATGTGTCCATAACATAGTTCTCACTATGTCGTAAATCCAACAAATGACCGATGAAACCATCCATATCCAATAGATTATGTTTAGACATCCGATCCTCTAAAGTAGTTTTTAGCACATAGATGCAGAATTTGTGAAGGGGGCTTATATACCAAGCCAAAGGACTGCATATAGGTGGAATGAGACACTCAGCCTTATGCACCTATAAATTACCATATAGATGTGGAATTTCAGACACTGCACACAATTTTTCGCGTAACTCCTTATTAATTATATAAGGGAACAGCAAAGTTTTATTCACAAGCATACTTCTATTTCACACATATTCTAAACAAGCTACCGTTTTCACATAGGCAGCAATTCATTTCTCAACTTTAGTGATATAATCCATGCAAAATATCAAGATGGTAGTTTTGCCTTTATCAGCTTGGACGGTTATTAGCTCAATGTGCTCCTTAAGGAAATTATGCGTAATCTGATATAGTTGTGCAAGTATTTGATGATCTGATGACTGCTCTTGATGCTTAGCCCATAATATCCGGAAATTCAGTTTAATGGGCCTCTAACTCTGCTCTACAGTTTAACCACACATCAATGTGATGCTCCAAATAGCCCTCTGAATACTTTCTGAGAGCTATTAGGGAATCCTGCACATTGGGTGGATATAAAGGTGAATACTTAGGCACAAAACTAAGCAGTATCTCCATCTCTAAAGGCACGGACCTATCGCTCATATTCAGGAAACCTCCAGGAACTGCCTCTGGATATAACATGAGATTTGTTTCACTGTCAAGCAATAGGCCACCATTAAAGCCATGATGTACCAGATTGGTTGAGTATATGTTAAGTGAGGATCGTGGACGTGATGGATGCACAGCCGTGAAGTTTGCAAGCCGGGATACAACTGAGGATGTAGAGGACTCCAATGAATCACCAGCAACGAAAGAACGCTTAATGTTATTTTAGGATGAAAATTACCAATGTTGTCACCTATATGTTCTATGTTCCGCTCCGTGGGTAGTATCATTAAGGTTGACCAATGTAGCATATATATGTTCTCTTTCCATTATGTTGAAATCTTAGAATAAGACAAAAATGTTAGCACCAATAACATATTATATGAGGACCGACATGTTTAAATAAAGTAATATTACTCACCTTTGTTATAAAATATTTTAGCTGTTTGCAAACAACGCCAGACAGGTACTCGTAACTAGAATTCTGGATATAGAATACTTCTTCTTGTTGGTTAGCATATACCAGCAAGATGATATCATATTAGGGGAACGAGAAGGAGTTTGATCTTTTCATACAGGATATGTATAGCTCTGAAGTCTTGAAGTCTTATTGACAAATTTCGCATTGTTAGGCATTTTCTTTTCCGAAAAGTGCAAAATCGATGAGTGACTAAAAAATCAGTATTTTTTATGCTTATACTTAAGCCTCAAAATGAGAGCATTCTTTTAAATCTTGTTTGCATTTACCTTCTTTTTATGAAATAATTCTAATTATGAACTATAAATATACTTATACTTCTATAAGTATATAGAATTTATAGTGCTGATTTTGTACTTTAATGAAAATGAAAATACATAATCTATATTTAAGTTTGAAAATTATTTATTAAATTCCGTTTATTTTAATTCAGCCGGAAAATTGAAACTTGTCTTAAGAAAATATTTTTTTATCCAATTTTACAAATTTTGTGTTGTCAATATAATTTAAATTGTAATTCAGCTTACTGTAATTATATATCGACAGCCACATTATTCTCCCTTTCGAAAAACAACCTTGCGACCATAACGCGAAGTGTATAACTTACGATCATGCTTATCAGTATCTCTTGTTCCTTAACATATTGCTCAGTGAAGGCTGCTTTGATGCTTTGAGGTGTGGACAGTTGAGCTGTGTAGTATACGAAGTAGTTCTTCATCGGAGAGTGAGGGATCCATTTTTTTATATTTAGATTATTAGATGTAGCTAGAAGGAATTATGCTATTATAAAGGTATAATTTATGAGTGATTACGTACCGTGTATGATGTAAAAGCCAAGAGATGGATAAGAGTTATTTGACCTTAGTACACAAACTTTGTTTAACAAGACTTTTATTTTAATTTATTTTATTTGTTATAAATAAATAATTTAACACAGCAAAGTGCAAGTGATAAAAAATAGGTTTTTATACACAATTAAAATTTAAATTGGTTTCGTTTCGTTAATAAACAATCTTAATTTTTATTTTGGTTTATTATGGTTTATTATAAAGAAATACGGCCTTATTCATAAAAATTTCTTAAAATGCTTTTTAAATACATTTTAGTTAAAATGTATTTTAACTTTATAATGGCCTTATAATGCACATTATTCATAAACGTATTATAAACCTTTGATAACTATAATACAAATGTTAATAACATTACTGTTAAACACAAAACATTTTACAACACTGTGAGAAATATGAATTAATGCAGCAGATTAATAAAAATTAAAAGATTTGTTTATGATTAATAAATCGTTATTTAATTTAAAAGTTTTTTTCAATAAAAGTTTTTAATATAACATTAGTAATATAACATTTCTTTTGATTTGTTGAATTATCATCACATTTTTCTTCACAATCAGATAAGGAAATAAAGTTGATAGCCGCAGAAAAATTGTCATTATAAGGTATTTTGGAGTCATTTTCATTGTAAGTAACTGCAAGATTGTGCAATACTGCAAGTGCGACTATAACTGTTTTCGCATTCTCCAATGATATATTCAACCCATCTAGAAGACAACGAAATCCTTGCTTCCACACACCAAAGCATCTTTCAATTGTATTTCTGGTGGCAATGTGTGCAGCATTGTAACATTGTATCGTGGTTGAAGTTTGTATCCTGAATCGCCAACCAAGCGCCCTTTGAATTTTCCTGCCTCTAACTGTTCTTTAAGAATTGACTCATCGAAAATCCGGCAGTCGTGCGTATTAGCTCTCCATCTTGCAACTACATTGCAAATTTTTAAATTTGCATCACATACCACCTACAAAATATAATTTATTTTTTAAAGTAAGTAAATATTTTAAAGGTACTAAAAATACGCACTTGTACGTTTGATGAATAAAACCCTTTCCGATTTATATAATATTGGGAAATATCTCCACCCACTTTTTTAATTTTTATGTGTGTGCAATCAATTGCACCAATCACATTTGGAAAATTTTTTATGCGTTTGAAGCTTTTCATATTTGCTTCCTCTTCTATCAATGATTCTGGCATTTTAATCACAGTTGCGGCATGTTTTGCAAGAGCCCTAGCTACTCTCGCAAAGCTACTAGAACTTATAATCTTGCGGAACTTCCAGCGCCTCTACTATCAAACCTTAAGTCCTGTTTCACCAAGTCAATTATTTTTTCTACGCCCTTTTTTGAAAATCGGTACCTCAGTTGAAATTCATCATCATGCAGCATAAACGGATCTCCACGTTGTTTATATATTTTTAAATGGCGGCAATTTTTTTTGGCTATTCCATTTAAAAAATCTACACAATAATTTCGTTTTTAATTATATAAAAAAAATTAAATTAAATACTCACCAATATTTCTTTAATTATGCTTATGGCATCCATATTTAATTGTAATTCACCCAATAAAAATTACTACACAATCAAAAATTTTGCTTAAAGTGCTGTTATAGAAGGTATAAACCTATTATAAATTTTGACATATTTTAACAGCATTTTAACTTTAAAATACGTTTATGAATAGAGTTTTATAAATGCTTTATAACACTGTTAAATAACATTTATGAATAACATTTTCGATAAAATGTATTACAAACCTACTATAACTTTTTATGAATAAGGCCGATAGTTTTTAACACAGCAAAATTGTAGGAGATGAAAAGATTGGTTTAAAAAATAATTTAAAATTAATGATTACACTATATGGTAAGTGGTGAGTTTTATAAGTGCAATATTGTAATTTATAAAAAATAAAAAATGAATATGAATGTTTATTTGTTCATTTATTCTTATACACATATATATATATGTAATTTAGTTGAGATATAATATATTATTTGGGTGAACAACATACATTTTAGTAAGAGATTGAATATAGTCATTGGTGATATCGGTTTAAGTTAATATAATTTTTATAAGTTGTTATATATTTTTATATATTTTTATAATTATATACGCTATATTATACGAGTAGATTAATTTATATTTGTACTGCATAACTCGTATTATATACCCTTAATTATTAATATTTATTATTTGATACATATGTTCCTTGCTAACCATAATATTATTATTGGGCTATTGTGTGATGGACATATAATATCCACTCTGATAAATCTGGATGGTAACCAGATGAAATGCGTAAGTGGAAACCAACTAGGACAGTTTCTAGCATTTATGCTATTATATATGACTGAAGTATAATTATTTGTTTATTGTCTAGTGGGGTCGGAGCAATTAATTTAATGTTTGTATTAGGGTAAATGTAGATATTAAGAGGTGATGGTTATATATCCATTTAGTGGGTTTAGGTTATGAAGGTATGTGCGGTGAGAGTATTTTTGATTTAGATTATTGACATTGTTTTTATATATATGGGTAGGAGTTTTTTAGGAATATATATTTTCTCCATCAAAAAGGTAAGTGATGTTAGTTAGTAGTATGAGGTAATAACATTGGTTTATAGAACCACCATGTCCAACTGTATACGTTATTAGTGATCAGTTGAGGGCTAGGATACTTATCCTTTGAGTAAGTAGCATAGACGGTGACGTTTCTCTATCTTAGGTAATGTGGGATATACCAATATATAGTTTTATTGATTGCTTTAGTTCCAGTAAATCCTTAGCTCCATTGACTGTAAGATTTCCAATCCCTCAAATATATAAATAAAAATTCGCAAATATGCTTTTGATAGATAAGTAAAATTATTATATAAAATTATTAAAGAATGGTGAGATTTATAGAAGGATATATGATATTAAAATCAAATAACTAGAAAGCGATCTCGGATATTAAGTCCAAAGTTTAACCTCCTGAACAAATATATTTTTGTTTCCCAAACGAAATTCGAGAATTCGACAATATGACAATACCAATCATGAGAACTACTCGCATGCGAGAAAAGAATCGTAGTTTCGTGAAAGATCGATGTAATTTTGTCAAACTCATAAATACACAGCAAAACATTTAAAAAAATATATTTTTTGCTTTCAAGTAAAAACGAAAAAATCAATCTGAATCATAAATTATAGTATGCGCAGATATTATTACATAAAAAATATATATGTGTATGTATATGTAAAAAATAAAACTAATCCATATCTTTTAATAATTATCAATAAACTTAATGTAGAAAAAAATTAGATAATAAAATGTATTTAATTATGCTCGAAGAACGATTATATAATATGTTTTGTAATCCATAAAGATGGTTTATAAATTTTAACAGAATGTATATCTTTTAATAAAACTTTTTTTAATAAAACTTATCTTATAATAAAAATATTTTAAATTTACAAATATACATGTTTGATTTAGTATACATAGTGTGAAACATGGTATGTATATTCAGAATTTCAGACTTAATTTTTCAGGAGGTAATAAAATATGTTATGTATCAGACGTGTAAGGATATTAGCTGCAGTGCGGCCTTTAAGCCAAGATTTTCTAAATCTTTTAAGCTTCATGTAATGTGGGTAAAGTATGGGTCCGAGATAGTGCATTAGTAGTGCTGACAAAACTATTTGATTTTCGTAAAGTTAAGGCATCCTAATGTTCTGCTGATATTTGTTTTATACATAATACGTACTTATCGAAGTATGTGCAGCTGATTATGTTTGAATTGATTTGATTCCTAAGACTAATCTTTACTGTGCATTAAAAATTATCTAAAATCAATTATTTGGTTTTTCGTAACAAGGAAACATAAGAAGAAATATCTTGTTTGAAGTTATCAATTAAGGCAAAGACAAAAGAACTCAGCGTTCCCAGCCCCAATACAATCATCTGAGATAATACAGCATTGTAAAAAAATGCAGAACTCAAAGACAGTGACTAGATCCAGATTCTGAACTTTTTGATGGTTACAGCTCTAGTGGTTCGAAACTAGTAGCAGGTATTTGTGATTTACAAAGTAAGAATTTTTTCTATGAAAAAGGTAAGTTGATATATTGAACTTCAATATTGTTTCCACTTTCATCCTCCAGCCATAAAACTATGTCTGCAGTAAATCTAAAAATTTATCAAATCCTCACAAGAGTGTCAGAGATCCTTTTGTTCATAATAAAAGTAAAGAGATTGCGCTTTTATTATTAATGGAATACACATACCCCACCCAGTCGATTGGAACAAATATAAACGAAAAAGGTGAGTATCTCATTAATTATATCGTAAATGTTACGTATTTAAAATAAATTTTTTTACCTCTATTTTATTTATACAATTTGTTTAAGAATTTTTGGAAAAAAATAAGCACGTCTTACAAGCTAAGGTTAAAAATAAAGAGAAAGAAGGAGTCTTCTTTCATACATGTAAAAAAGAAAGCCAACATTAACTTTGAAAATTACCATTTCGCTTACTTACCATTATTATTTTTTGCATTGTATTTATACATAGGGTTAGGGGAATTCGAAAGCCTTTGTGTGGGTGAAACGAAATGTGAAACATAATTTTTTCTTATGAGACTATGACGAGTCTTGTTGGAACATTAATGGTCTACGACCGAAATGATTGCGTGCCCACCGCTCTAAAGCAACTTCCAAAACATTTTCCCGATAATAAGTCGCATTGACTTTGATACTAATGTCAATGGTATGAAAAGGATTGGAAAGCATTCATCGGCGGTCCCAGCTGCATATACCAATACTTAAGATGGATAATTACTTTATGGGTCTATTGATGTGTCTACAATTTGCTGAGGGGAAACTGCAAAATTGAATACATTTTTATTCATATTTTATTTAGTAACATTAGCATGACTTTTTCTTTTTTGTATTACGTTCCTGAACCTGATCTAGGTTCTATACACATGAAAGAATAATATAGAATCATGCAATAAATAATACCTCTACAAAAATAATAGTAGTGAAATTTAACAATTAAAAATAAACATATAATTAATTAATTCAATTATTTTACAGCTGGTTTATGATTTCGTTCTAATATAAACACAGCAAGTGAATTTTCACAACAAATTAACAGAAACTCCAAATCAGAACATTTAAGCCAAGTACGGACTTGGATCAGTTGTCTAACAAACACTGACTCTAAGCTTCAACTTTGAGAGGGCACAAGTGCAAACCTTAGCAATGGGCACATAGCCGAGGGTCTTGCAAGCTGAAATTCACGCAATCAATTGTTATTTATCTGACAGCCAGGCTGCACTGCCTTCTTGGACTGTGAAGTTGAAACAGGTCCTTGAATGTTATGAGATTTTACAGTTATTATTTGCAGCTCGGAACAAAGTAAGTCTTTACTGGATTGCTGGTTTTAGGGGAGTTTTGGGAAATAAGCTGACGAGCGAGCTAGAACTGTATCAATAACTGCTTTTACAAGCCCTCAACCCTTTATTGGGTTAAACTGAGCCAGTACAAAACAAATTATCAAGAAGAGGGAAAATTATATGCGGGTGGAGTATTAGAAAGACTTCCCAGGACTTAGAAAAAGCAATTCATTGATAAAACCGTACTCATACAAAAGCATTTTTAAATTCTCAAAATGTAATTTAAGGTTAACAACGGGTTTCATTACAGGTCATTACTCTCCAGATATGGCCCCATGTGACTTTTTCCTCTTCCCCCGACTCAAATTGTTATTGCGAGGAACGCGTTTTGAGACCAAAGAGGCCATAAGGTAAAAATCGACACACGAAATTTTTCAACTCCAAACAAAAACTAATCGTACGATATGCGTTAAACTTTGACAGAATGTGTATCATAGTGTTGCCAGCGTGAAAATAAAAAAAAATTACCTATTAGATAAGCGCGGGGATTCAAAAATAGACCTTTCGTTCTTTTTTGATCAGAAGGTATTATTGTTTTTTGTAAAAATCCATATTATTTTTTACTATTTTAATATTATTTGCAATTTGATAAAAAAAAAAACAGTGTGTATCAAATAAAACGTTTTTGCGAGTGTTTTATATATTGTTCAACTATTTAATTAATAAAAAAAACAATTTTTCAAAAAATTATACACACAGCAGAAAAAATCTGCGTTCACCCACAAAATTTTTCTTAAATTTCGCACAACTTTTTTAAATTTTTACTCAAAGTAAACGCCATATGTTTACATTGGCCGAAAATGGCTCATTTTGGTCAAAAATCGAAAATGAGTATCGAATGGCTCATTCTTGCATATAAAATTTCAAGCACAAAATGAGCAATTTTCTCACATTCTGTATGAATGACGTTCGAATGCATTCCACATATGTTCCAAATGCAAAGGAATCTATTGAACATACCCTAAATGAAAGCTCTTCATGGCATTTTGACAGTTTGAAAAAGCTGCTTTGACATATTTACAAAAAAAGATAAACAAATGTTTGGTGGTTGCATTTTCTTTAAAACGATGCACCAATTTTTGGAACTTCTACTTCCCAAAAATAAATAAATCGAATCTAGAAATAAGTTTTCAGTTTATATTGTAAGGTTTGAAGGTATATTTAACCTTCCTGTAACATTTTTTTGGCACAGACCAAAAATTAAATCAACATGCAAGTTGAAAAATCAGCAGTTTGAAATGAGAAAAAATGAAATACAACGAATGTAAACACTTTCAAATGACTCATCCAAAATGAGCCATTTTCGGCTAATGTAAACGCCGTATAAGTTTTGTTTTCCGATTTATTTAATTTTATCTATTTATTTTAATCAAAGAAACAACAATAAAGATCAAACATAAAAAGTTAAAAAAACTAAACATAGTTATATGCAAAAGCAACAGTTTTCAAAGCAGAAAAAGTCTGCGTTCACTTCTTTATATTTAAATTAAAACAAAATTCACAGAAATCTTAAATTTAATTGCCTGAGAATAACATTTGCGTTTAATAATCTATTTTAAGCGTCCTTGCATAGACACAATCAGCTTTAGAGTATCCTGTGCGTTTATTTTTAGCCATTCTTCCTTGATGACGTTTCTTAACATATCCCTGCTGGTGAATCTTATCTTCCAAATGAACTCAGAGATGTTCTATGGGACTAAGGTCTAGTGATTCTGGTAGTGTTTGAAGTTGCGTGGGATCATTGTACAGCAGCCAATTCCGTACGATCGCTGCTGTATGCTTAAAGTCGTTGTCCTACTGAACCTAAAAGACTGCCTCAAGCCCTTACATTCTATCATTTTCTTTCAAATTTGGTATATTTAGATACCCACATTTATGCATTGTACCTTGTATAAATTCAAGTTTACCAGCACCATTACTTACTATACGCCCCTAAATCATTACGCCTTCACCACCACGTTTTACTGTTTACAGTTTATCATAGGCTGTGCATAATTTTCTCCATATAAGTTTTCTAACTTTGATTCCAAATATGTAAAATTAACTCTCATCGGAGAAAATAACTCATTTTCAGAACTTTATAGGTTTATTTATACGCTTTCTTGCAAAGCTTAATCATTTTATTCTATTATATCTGGATATGTATGGCTTCTTTCCTGCAATCGGGGTATAATACATGCATTTCTTCAAAATTTTCCGCACAGTATCAAGACATATTTTGTTTTCAAGTATTTCGGCAATATGTTCAGCTATTTTGAAGGCTGTTACTTTTGGATTTACTTTCACCTGTATGAATATTCAACGTTTTTCTCTATCTGACAGAATAAAAGGGCGACCAGTGCAAAGTTTAGAAACGTAAGTACTCGTCTCCTGGAAGTTATTTATAACTCACTGCACATATGAGTATTGACGACCAATATCTTCAATAATTTTTCGCTGGCTTACGTCATCTTTCCGAACTTTAACAGTTATCTGTCGCTCACTAATACTAATTTCACATCTTTTATTTATCATTATTAAAATTACTGTTTATATAAAAACATACTTTTAAATGATGACTTCTTAGACTTTTTAGGATAATTCAACAGATAATTAAATATACTTTAATGACATATATTCTTGCAAGCGAATTTAAATTAACGGTAAATCTAAATATTAAAAAGTGACCGCAGACCTTTTCTGCTTCGAAAATTGCTTTTGCATATAATTGTGTATAATCTTTGGTTTTAAGAAAAACTGTTAATTTTTTATATTAGAACTTTATTGTTGTTTCTTTGGTTAAAATAAATCAGAATACAAAAATCAATTTGAGTAAAAATTAAAAAAGTTATGTGAAATGTAAGAAAAATTTTATAGGTGAACGCAGACTTTTTAAAACGAACTGGTTTAAAATTGTGTTATTCGTTGGATGAAATTCATTTGGTTTTGTGTTAGTCGTTACTCTTTAGTTATCGAAGTTTTACGCATCACTACTCATTTGTTGCACGGTGTGTGGTCCTTTCTGGACAGACGATGGTTGTCAAAAATTGTTGCCGCATTTATTTTTGTACAGTGGATGGAGGTTGTGGTTGCCGTTGGCTGTGCTGTCTGCGCTAGTTGCATTTTTTAGTTTTGTGTAGTTTTATTTTATTCATGCATTTGTGTTGGTTTTGTTTGTGTTAATACTGACAGTAATATTAAAAAAATGTTCATAATTTTTTAAAAATAAATTTAAAATAATATAATGTTAACTGCCGAAAGAAATTAAAAAATACACCAGAAATAAAATACAATAAAAACGATCAATTTTGCAAATTTGTTGAAGTAAGTTACATGTGCATCATATATTTATTTACAGATTTATTTAGTAATAATATATAAAATAAAATTAAGTACGTAAATAATATTCATCTATGTCAAAAACTGAAAGAAACAGACTAATCCATCATAAAAAACATCACATAAATAGCTAAATATTGAATTTGTTGTTTTGTAGTTCTTAAGATTAAATAGAGACACGGATATATATACATATATATATATACCTATATATAGCGTTCTTCTTTAAACGCAACATGTAAGAAATTATTTGAACTGCCTTAACATTTGGTTTGCTCGCTACCTGTTTAAATCATTTCTATGGCACGAGCACAACCACCCCTACTGTTTGAAATCCGTACCTCTCTATTTCGTTAATGCATCTTCAACCTAATCTTAAGAACTACGAAACAACAAATTCAATTTTTAGTTATTTATGTGATGATTTTTATGATGGATTAGTCTGTTTCTTTCAACACAAAATATATATATTATTTGACCAACTAGATATAAACAAAATGGTAATGTTATATATGTTGTTCTTGATCAATACACCACGCATCTCGTTGGGCTCTTTGTATCAATATTAATTATCTCCAAAAGACGCGGTTTTAAGCACCGCACCAGGATTATGCCTTATTTATCTCAAAACAAACTGCATGTGATTAATAGAACCCATTATTCATTTAAAATCTTTGGTTTAAATTATTTTATTATTTTAAGCGTGTTATAGTGGTTTCTGCAAAAACCTGGAAAAGACCTTTCTTTGTCTGAAAATTAGAGACCTTTATCTTTGCTGCTTACTGTAGTTAAAATAGAATAAATAATTGTATTAGTAAGACACAGAAATATAATTACGGCTAAACAATCTTTTCATTGATCTACAACTAGCAATAGTTTCTTAAACTACAGAAAACTGGACTCCTTAGTGAAGTGATGTCTACTGAAATAGTTGTGTTTCATATCGCTAAGGCGGTTCGATAATTTGTGACATAACGGGTTGATAGTCAAATTAAAAAATTATGATATTCCAGTTGAAATGATAAAATAGCCAGAACTCAAATAGAGTTCTTCTCAAACTCCATAACCACTTTTTATCTAGATAGAAAATTAGAATAGGTGTCACTCAGTGATTTCCATTGTATCCTTTATTGTATAATTTACATACAGTAGATTTTTCTTTAGAATCTATACACATAATTTGGTTCTTTGATGATACCTGCATTATACTTACTGACAGAAATGTTAATAATGTTGTAAATAATTTACAACTTCATATTAAGAATTTGATTAAATGCTGAAAAAAAACAAAGCTATGTTCAGTGGCGGCGCTAGGCGTCAGCGACGTCGGCGATCGTTCTCGCGCCTACAGGGGCCTCGGAAAAAGTTACCGACTGTCGATTCAAAACATAGTTATATGACATTAATCATTTGAAAAATATGACAAACATCGGCCGATGGCCTCGCGCCCACATGGGCCTCACAAAAAGTTACTGACTGTCGATTCAAAGCATATATGACATTAATCATATGAAAAGTATGACAAACAAAGACTTTCTCAAGTTTTTTAATGCTATAGGTATAATTCGGCCTATTGAACTGTATCGGGAACTGCTCTTTTTAAAATCGAACTCACTAGACTCAATCAACGATATAAAATAACTTGTCCGGCATATTAAAGAAAATAATTTATAGGAAGTATATCCGAATATTTACATAATAACCAGAACGATGCTCACAGTTCCAGACAGTATAGCTTCTACTGAAAGAAGCTTCTCAAAGTTGAAATTAATTAAGATTTGGAGAAGTATGATAAGCCAAGACAGATTATCTCTATTGGCAATTCTATCAATTGAAGCGAAATACCAACTGCCGCAAAAAAAAAAATCAATGTGGAAATATGGTAGAATTTAAAAATAATGTAGAATTTTTTGGTTTAACTTTTAACAGAAGGTACACATGACTGGACAATATAAGGGTCACTGCTCTGAAACGATTAATACAAGAAAAGTTCAGTGTGAAAATTAAAATTCTTATAACACCTAAAGAAAGTTATGGCTGTGTCTTTAATGACAAAGCTTATCAAAATATATTATGATGTATGCAAAAAAACTTCCCAGTATATCAGAAATGAAGATATAACCAAAAGACTTAAGAGTCGCGAGTTTGCAAAGGTGATTCAAAAATAGAGCGCTGGAATTCTATGGCTACTCACATTAATTCAGAATTGCACTTTCTTAACTCAAATCCACTATATATTGCGTCAGAAAGATTTGCCGGACTTCGAACTAGACTTCTGTAAATTTACCGAAATAACTTACCATAATTTAATGAAGCTCTTTTTACAGTGGATTATCCGAGTGGTCACAGGCACTATTTAGTAAAAGTTTTTTAGAAACTAACTCGCGTTTCATCAAGCAAAAGTAAAGAAGTTTAAAGCTTGGGATATTGGTTTTTAAACATGCAAATTTTTACATGAACCACACCAACAACAACAACTGGAAGTTGCGTTTTATAAATTATATAAAAATTTTGATATATACAGTATTTACCGCTTGATGTTATGATTACTTTTTGTTAGTGTTAGTGAAATTAACGCATAAATCTAAAATTTTAAAACCCGATATCTCAAGACTAAAATTTATAGACATATAGCGTAGCGAAAAACATTATTCAGAATAAACTGTTGCCAAACCGGTACATTTCGGTAATTGTAATTATGCCTACGCTTTCATAAAAGTTGTGATAAAATGTTTTAAAATAAACTATTGAATCGCATAACGATAATCAATTTTGCCATGTTTTCAAATTCATCGACAACAATCATTAATCACCTTCTCAGTTTGTAGACGTCTGTGTGGAAATACAATACTGCAATCTTTATTAAATTCCCATCTTCAACAAAGATAACCTATAATTCATTTTCTATAACTTCAAACTGTTCTTTGCTCGGCTCTATGAAGAAGTTTTGGTTATTACTATTTCACTCATACTTCAATATAGACCTGTCTAAATTTTTCAGAGATTACTAGTAGTCTTAATATGGCAGTTTCGTTTTGAATAGTACTGCGTGTGGATTATTGGTCCATGTGTTCCTAAATCTAATCCATTCGGTCGTATTTCTGCTTCTTCATGTATGGGTTTACTTCCACCGTAAGTTATTCATTGCTACTTACTTATAGTCTCGTGCCGTAATAGCTATAGTTTCTGCTCTAACAACCTATATACCTGAGCTTTGTAGTAGCACAACCTTTACAGATGTATTGGAAATCCCAAGTTTAATGACTGCTTACCTTCTGCTACCCGGATTTTGTAAATAAAACACACAAATTTAAATTTTATTCCAAATTTATTTTATCTTCTTCAAAATTTGCTCCTTCTGAAGCCATACACATATGCCAACGCTTAACCCAATCTTCCATACACTTTTCGTAGGCCCGTGCAGGTATGGCTTTCAGTTCCTTCGGCGAATTCTCTTTTACCGATTCAATCGACTCAAAACGCTTACCACGAAGGGGCAATTTGAGTTTCGGGAACAGGAAAAAGTCGCATGGATTCAGATCTGGCGAATATGGTGGCTGAGCGATGACAGTGGTGCCGTGTTTGGTCAAAAAATCGCGTACAACAACAATTTTCCATAGTAAAAATCGCTAAATGTACTTGAAGTAGTCTCACATTAGCAGTTGCTGTAAACAAACTAATTGATAGATGGCGCTCAAATTTGTACCATATGTCAAGAAAGGGTGTACGAACATAACAAAAATTTTTCAAAAAGGTCTATTTCTTAAGGAGTAGTTAGCAAACAACATCAAAAAAAAAACAATACTTTTTGAGCAGAATGTATATTGTTTAATTTGTCTATGATTAATTATGTCTGTCAGTTCAACTATGATTATGTTTTGATTTTTTCTAAGCTAGTTATAACTTCTTAGCATATTCTGTTAAATTTATTTCAATGTGTTTTGCCTTTTTCCTTAGAAACAGGGTATTTTAATAACTGAAACCATAAATTGTACTATTGTTCTATATAACATATAATACCATTTTTATAGATATCGATTAAACCCTATTTATAAAATATAAACACTAACAAAACAATGAATATTGTTTTATCACTCTGATGTCAACTGTGTAAAATTCTGCTTGTATATAGTTTTTAACTTCCACTACAAAAAGCGAGTTCTTGTATGTTATCTTTAAGTTGTCCTCAAAATATAAGTCCGGTTTATTGACCTTGTATGTGTGTTGGGAATCCGAGGTTATTGATCGTTATTACATAGTTTAGTAATGCGACTGTAGCTTAATATAAGTAATGTTACTGAACCTCTAAATTTGCCACATTTACTTCGTTTATTAGGCCATTTGATACCTATCTATACTATTGATCCGAATATTTTGCTATGGACTTCATTATAAAAGACTCAATAGAAACTGAAAGGTTCACAAGAAATAAAGTGGCTGATTTTTAGGCCCGAAGTCTTGTGTGTGATATATCATTTTTTCTTTTCAATTTTATAAAACTTTAATATTTTTTGAATGTGATGTCAAATACGTTTTTATTTCGTTTCATGCGAAAATATCTATTACTTCAAAAGCGCTTAAAAGATTTATATTTCAGCAACAATTATTGAAACTAAACCGATGTTTGAAGCTTGTTTGTTGTCTAAATAAGAATCTTGTTATTGAGAGTTATATCTAATGCTCGAGATATATTGATTTCTTTTATAAATACATTTTTTTAGTCGTATGTTTACCCTTTTATTTCGCATATCATCAAAATATCTCTACATATTCTTTATCTAGAAAGGAAGCTGTAGTCCAAAAATTTGTTGGAGACTTTTATTTAAATACAGAAGATTAATTTTTGAAACAAACTAATCAAAATCCGTGCTTAACAGTTTTGCAATGATGGATTAGGTATTAGATGTTAGGTAAATGTTGCAATAAGACTGCTTCATATGATGAACAAAATGGAAAACCTTTCATCAAACAATTCATAACTTGAGAAACTTTTTAATTCTCTATTATCTTTATTAAAAAAACATAAATACATAGCTTCTTTAAATTATGAAACAGAATTTGTTTCACTTATGTTTCGAAATTTCTTTTTTGTATCACTTGGCGCATATGTAAAAAATATTCAGTTCAGAGTTAAGCCAACTGATATAAAAAAATTCTCCAACGTATATATGGAACAAACTCCATATTTATATCAAATTATTGGAAGAAAATTATTCAAAAATTAATAGGTTTCTGATTTCTGATTAAAAAGCATTATTTAGAGCAAATAAAATAATTAACCGGAATGAATTTATTTTTACTAATAGTTGCGATTTTTAGAAATTATGTTGCGGCAGCTTTAGTAAGTAAGATAAAAAAATAAATATAAATTATTCTTGATGGTTTTGTATTTTTTTAAGGAATAAGCATTAAATTGCTATAGTTGCAAATTTAAAATTTAAAATAACGCGGCAACAAGCATACCGGTTTTCTATTTATCTCCATTTATTTCACTTCGATTATCGATTTTTTATACATCACTAACGATTGTTGCCGCTTTGTGTGGTCCATTGTAGACAACGGAGAGTTGTCAAAAATTCATTTGGTATTCTGTTTTCTGTAGTGCTTGTGTTCGGTGCTTGTTTCTATTTTTGTTTATTATTTGTAATGCATTTTAATTTAATAAAATTACTCTATTATACATTTTTTTGTAATTTTTAAATATATAAAATAAATATTTGTGATCTGTGTAATTTTGTGTGCTATTTAAATGAGAGAAATATCTTTTTGAATTTGCCTTTTATATCGCATTCCAAAAATTTTGTTGGCGGCTTCCATATATACAAAAAAATTAAAAGCAGACTAGCATTTTCTCCAGTATTTTAATACAAGTAATATAAATTAGTGCTAATATTAAATTTATTTTTGGTATTGTGTTCGATATTATTTATTCCGTAATAAACTAAAATCAATTTTATTAGTTTTCAGAATATTTTGATATGCTACGCACATCGTTTCTACTGCACGCCGTGTGCGCTGCTCTGTTTTTTGGTTTTGGGTATTCCGCAATCGCTGGCGTCGGCGCACCAAGTACTTCACTGCAAACGGATTTAGAAAGAATTAACGGCACTGTTAATTATCGCATATACGGAAAGAACGGTAAGGATGACAAACCCTGGGTTGTTGGGCGTAGTTTAGATGTGCGTCACATACAGTGCGTGCGGCGGGGACATTGTGAACGTTTAACACAAAAGACGTGCTTTAATGCTAAGATACCGTATGAGTACACCAGTTCCGATCTCACTGATTATCAATCACAAGATCAAGTATTAAAGCATTTGGAAAGTTATCGTGCAATACGCAATGTGCCCAAATGCTGGAGTGTAATACAGGTTAGTTGTATATTTAAAATATTCATTCTGATGCACTTCATCACTAATTTCTATTATAGCCATTTTTGTGTGCTGTATTCTTTCCGAAATGCGAGCAGATCAACGGTAAAGATATGGTTTATTTGCCTTCATTAGAAATGTGCCGCATAACATTGGAACCCTGTCGAATACTATACAATACAACGTATTTTCCAGAATTTCTACGTTGTAACGAAACACTGTTTCCACCGAAATGTAGCAATGATGTTCGTGAAATGAAATTCAACATAACAGGACAGTGTCTAAGCCCACTCGTTTCGGCAGATACCAGTGCTAGTTATTATCCGGGTATAGAAGGATGTGGTGTGCAATGTAAGGATCCTTTATATACTAATGATGAGCATCAGGAAATTCACAAACTTGTCGGTTGGGGAGGTACGCTTTGCTTCCTGGCCAATTTATTTGTAGTAGCAACATTTCTAATCGATTGGGAAAATGCTAATAAATATCCGGCGTTAATTGTATTTTATATAAATTTATGTTTCCTCATTGCATCATTCGGGTAAATATTTTTTTTTATTTTAAAGTTACGCATAACATGTAAAATTTGTAATTTTTTATTTAATTTATTTATAGTTGGCTTGCACAATTTACGCCAGGGTCACATGAGGATATTGTCTGTCGTAAAGATGGTACATTACGTCATTCTGAGCCAACCGCGGGTGAGAACCTCTCTTGTGTGGTTGTTTTCGTACTTATTTATTATTTCTTGACCGCTGCTATGGTCTGGTTTGTTTTCCTTACGTACACTTGGCATTTGCGTGCTGTTGGTAATGTACAAGATCGCATTGATAAGAAGGGCTCCTACTTCCATTTGGTGGCTTGGTCTATGCCGTTAGTATTAACCATCACAACAATGGCATTGAGTGAAGTTGATGGCAATAGTATTGTTGGTATTTGTTTTGTGGGCTATTTGAACCATTCCATACGTGCTGGCCTACTTCTAGGACCACTTTGTTGCGTTGTGCTTGTTGGCGGCTATTTTGTAATTAGAGGCATGATAATGCTTTTTGGTTTAAAGCATTTCGCCAACGACATTCAGTCCACCTCTGCGAGTAACAAAATTCATTTAATCATTGTACGAATGGGTCTTTGCGCATTATTTACGTTAATATTTATATTAGTAATATTAGCATGCCATATAACTGAGTTCCGGCATTCAAACGATTGGGCTGAAAGTCTGAGAAAATATGTCATGTAAGTTATATAAAATATTAATATTATAGTTAATTTATCTATATTTTTCTTATAGTTGTCGCATTTCTTCTGATGAACACACGTTGTGTAAAATCGAAAACAGACCATCAGTAGCAGTGTTGCAATTACATTTACTTTGTCTATTTGGTTCTGGCATCGTTATGTCCACATGGTGCTGGACTTCATCGTCTATTGAAACATGGAAACGCTATATAAAAAAGTATGTGTTATTATTTTATTATTACTTCATTTATTTAATAGTTAAATTATATAAAAGTGTGATACCAAATTATATACATGGTAAACCTTGTATATCTCAATTAACTTCCTGCACTTATTGTTTGCATAATGAAACGAGAAAATCATATATTAGTTGAAGAAAAGTTGAAATACATTATTTTAGTACCATCATATGGTAGAGTTTCTATATGTTGTGACTCCGATTTTATATAATTAGGATTGGAACACATAAGTGTTTAACAGGATCTGTGAAAGAACACTGGACTAGTTTGTTGTTATTGTAGTCCGTATGGATCTATTAAACACATAATATGAACAAAAATTGCAAGGTTTCAAGAACGGACAGAGGATACTATATGTATATAGAGGTCTAAAAAAATATGTGTACCCGCGAAGTATAAAATATTCGCGATGTAATTGTGATGAATAGTTCTCAAATTATCTTGTTTGACATATGCTATAAAGTATACTTTAGTATTCAAGATTTAAAGATTTGTGGAAAATTTGGAAAAATGTATTAAATGTGCGCTGACTTTTCAAATTACCGATATTTGTGAACGTAAATGTCAATATCATATATTATATTGTCAGATGGTTTAAACTGGCAATATAAACCATGGTATATATAAAAACAAGTGTGTTTATACAGAGAAAAGTTTCGGAAGTCTGCTATGAAAGCTGGAATTAAATAATAATAATACACAATCAAGAATCTTGCTAGATTTTAAAATCTATCTAGAAAAAGCGTAGTTATCATTAAGTACGCGTTACTATGACTTACCTATAGTACTCGTAACGCAAGTCGACACTACTAAGTCAAGCAGTACTACGAACTGTCATAGACTTAAAGGAAAACCACTTATAACAGCTAAAAGAGTAGTCCAAGTATGTGGTGGACTGGTGGCTCTGAAGTCGATTTGCAAAATTTGTGAGGAAAAGTAGATGTGAAAATTTACTAAAATCAGTACTAAAATATTACCCCTTCATTACACAGGTTTACATTTCTACAACTTACTTATTTATGAACCGACTTTAAAGTATAGTTTGCGCAAGAGGCCGTCTTATCGAAAATGCTTAATGAATTTGCTAATTTTAATTACAATAATTTCCAACAATTTTTTGTGCAATTCCAATAAAATTTTATTCGAAATATAAAGGAAACGGTGTTTAAAAATGTTGCAGTTTAATGAGCCATCCTGTTCTGTTGTCATTCGAAGTCACAAACAGATTAGTGTACATATTAATGTGCTTTTATTTACAAAATGAAGGACAGATTTAGGTTCGTGAACTTCTTCAGTTCTTTACAAAAAGAAATTTTAAATGGAAGAAATCGGTATTGCTTTCTTGACACCGAAGAAATATGTAATACTTCACAAATGAATAATACGTAATCAATATCATTTGACATTAAGTAATGAAGTTATTTTTACGTTTTTTTTTTGTAGAAGTTTCGGTAAGGAAGTTGTTGAAGATGTAAAAATGCCAAAGCATAAAGTGATTGCACAAACTTGGGCTAAACGTAAAGAATTTGAGGATAAAGGGAGGCTGTCTATAACTCTATATAACACGCATACGGATCCAGTAGGCTTAAATTTTGATCTCAATGATCTTAATTCATCTGAAACCAATGAAATAAGTTCAACCTGGGCAAACTATTTGCCGCAATTCGTTAAACGACGTATGGCCTTAACGGGTGCTGGCATCGCAAACTCATCAAGTCAAGGAGCCCGGAAGAATTCCTTAGATTCTGAAATAAGCTTTAGTATGCGGCATGTTTCAGTAGAATCGCGACGTAACTCAGATTCACAGGTAACTGAAACTCTTAAGTTTAAATTAGACATATTTTGTATGAATTTATTTTTTTCGTAATAGGTATCCGTCAAAATTGCAGAAATGAAAACGAAAATTGCTTCACGTTCGCGTAATAGCCATCATCAGCACAACAAACAGGGAACATCTACTAGTAAACGTTCTCAAAGAAGACGCGATTTTATAGCTTCAGCCAGTGGCCATAAGTATAGTGTACGAAGAGAAAGCAGCACTTCAATTGAGTCACAAGTTATTGCTTTAAAGAAAACTACGTTCCCCAACTCTAGTCACAAAGTTGGTCTTTTCACACACAGCACTAAAAAACATAATTCGAACAGTTCCTGTCATAAAAATATGAAAAGACGTACAGCAAATGCAGGTAATTGAATAAATAATATTGTATTTTAATATCTTATATTGGCACCATTCCGATTTGCTAAGATTACCACTAGATAAAAAATTTTAGTAACGACAGCCATTTTGTGATTCTTTTTCCATTATCCCTACATGCCAATATATTATAGCTTAGTAGCTTGGTTAGCGAGCTATATAGTTAACACGAAATGGCGTGTGTACTTTTGTTACTGTAATCAATGTAAGCAATTTGTAATTTGAAACTTCAATGTCTGGTGATATATGTCATATCGTCATAGGGTGTAATATGAAAAATTGCTCAAACTAGATGGTTCTGCTAAAAATCAAATCGGCGTGTTCGAAAAATCAAAATCCCTCAATATCTGGTTGTAGCTCGCGGGCACCTGTGAAGCAGATAATATGAAAGCATGACAAATACATGCGTTAGGATGTGATTGAGTAATGATTGTGTGAGTGGGAAGTGGATTATTAGCAAGTGAGTTAGATTGGAGAATGAGTGGAGTTTACCTAATATCTAGTTGTATAAGGTGGTAGGAAAAATGTGGAGATATTAGGAAGATAAATCAAATAAATTTAATTATTATTGTTTATTAGTTTGAAGTCCAGTTTTAATATTATTATGAAATATAATAGTTCGCTTTTAATAGTCCACTTATTAAGGAATGATAAAAAGTTAAAAATATTCGATAAAATACCAGGTAAAATGCTCTTGAGAGAAATAATCAATGCTTATTTTTTTTTAGTGATCTAATTATTTTATTTACGTACGAATAGTTGAAGTAATTTTGATAGTCAACTTTATTGTGAAAATTTATCTAAGATAGTGGGAATTATTTCGGGACACTGTCCGTTGGGAGGACATGCCGTTAAGATCAATACCAGGGACTCCTTGCATTGGTGATTCATGGTTTAAGTGCGTCTTCTGATGGCCCCAGCAATCTAAACTAACCTAACCTTGTTGTGTTGTATGGCTTAAGATTTTATACTATTATTCTTTCTACAAAATCTTTACATATATTTTCGTTTTATCCAGTTCTGCTATATTTGTAATTCTTCTTTATCAAATACTTTTTTAATCCCTTTTTTAAAAATGTTTATCAATGTAGAACAATCTGCCTGTAAAAATTATGTTTGAATACGTTGGTAAAAACTCTTAAGATTTTTGATAAAGATATATTGTCCTATTTTGTCAATGTTAAATGCGACGCAAGAATAAATTCATAATTTATACAACACTCGAACAGCAAGTACTTTGACTTTAATTCTATTAAGCACATCTTATACAGATTTTTTTTATATCTTTTACTACACTTGTCTTATTGTATTTAAACAAAAATGTAATATATTTATTTAGAAATAAAAATATATATAGTTTTAATAATAATTTTTTAATATATTCTTAGGTTTGAATCCGGCTGACATAAATGATTTCCTTGGAAAAAATGGTCAGTTGATTTTGCCATTTCTTCAAAATGCAGGAATGACTACTTCTTCAGATGGAGAAACTTCACGTTCTTCGTTTAAAGATGCAAACAAGCACAAAGCAATAGCAGTTATCCCTATGTTACGACAAAATGAAGATGATATGAAGATAATGGATGTATCAGATCTTAACTTGCATCTCCAGCGAAACTTGGATCACGAAGGCGACTCACTATCATCATACGGATCGGATGAACTAGATATACCTTTAAATATTATACTTAATAGCTCGTATTCAAGTATGTCACTAGGGAAACCAAATTCACGTAACAGTAAAACCAGTTGCGATGTTGGCATTCAAGCCGACGCATATGAAATTGCTACTCAGACGATGAAGCAATTAAACCGAAAAAGTGATTATAAGACAGAAGCATGTGAAGCAATTGAAATGCATTCCCTACTTAACAGTAACAGACATAAAGAAGCAATGATATTAAGTGAATCTGAGAGGTTGAAAATGTTACTTTTACCGTCAAAATAGATATATATTATCTATATTTGAATTAATTTTGATGCCATCATTAAACAAGAGAAAAGCAATTCTTCTCGCGCCAACAGAATTCCTAAGTACGATAGCAACTAATGTTTTATATGTCTCTTGGTTGCCAATAGATAGTTTTGGGCAGAAACCTGTAACAACTGCAAACATGCTGTACATTACCTACAAATGAACTAGGGCAAACGAAGGATACTTCAATATTGATTGTGCTGTTCTTCTACTACCTATGGTTGATTGCAAATTCTATTCATGTATCCCACCATTAAAAGACTGCGATATAATGAACACACTCTTATTGCTTATGCAAGACAAATACTACAAAAAAAAAAGTCAAATTGTTAACGTTTTACTCCCAATAGGTCAGTATAGTATGAGCCACTATAATGACTTATTATAAGTTTTTAAGAATAGTTCATAATTAAAGAAGAAATAAATCCATTCACATACTCTTGTATGTATTGGAAATTGGATTTATTTGATATATACTTATTTTTTGCATCAATAATTTGAATTTAAAATACGGACGGAGAATTTGTTTTTAATCCTTGCTTTTAGCCTGTTAGTACTCTATGTTAATCGCTTCTCTAGTGGACAAGTCAGACATAATCTAGTCGAACTATTTCACCCTAAATGCGACTATCTTCCTCTAAGAAGAGAACGATTTATTCATCGTTAACAACTGTGTGGAACACAGGACTAAATTTTTTAACATACTTCTAGATATTTTGAAAAACAGTTTTATAGAACCAGTATTAAAATTAATCAGCTTTAAACAAAAATTAAGAACTGAAATGTTAAAGTGAAATAAGTTAAAGAAATAATTATTGCATTTTAGAAAAAATTGTATTTTTAATTTACTTTGATACTTACCTTTAAATTTATTAATATGCCATTTCATAAACAAATAACTATGACTTTAGTTTTTATTATAATTTTTATATTGCATTTAATTAATAAAAATACACATATTTATTAATAAATAGGTTTGTTTGTATATTGTTCTATATATTTAGATATTACAATCACAAAAGCTTAATGTAATAAATACAACACATAATTATAGGTATATATTATTCTTGTACATATATAAATAATACAGTATTGTCAATTTAACGTTAGCAAATAAATTATTTTTATATATAAATGTATATAATGTAAATATTTTTTTTATAAAAAGTATAAATTTATTTTATATAATAAAATGTTGAAATTATATATGTAAATATTTTATTTTATTAGGTAAAATTTTTGATTATTTATATATTTTCAAAAACATATTGCTTTGATTTTTGTTACAATAATTATTAAATTTTTTTAAATTCAATGGTATGGATTTTCAAACGAATTTAAATGATTTTTAAGGTGCGTCGAGAAATTTTGCATTTTATGTTATAAATTCAGGGAATTAATTTTACTACATATAAATATAAAAACGAAATATATATTTACCATATATTAAAACCAAAACAGTAAAAATTGATTCGAAAAAATAAAAAATTAAATTTGCAATAGCAATGATTACTTCAATTTATTCGGAATATGTCAACATAGAAGACAATAAAAAACTGGTTTTATTTTTATTTGAGACATAAAAATTAACCTCATAAAACTAATTAACAAAGAAATATTATTTACTTCAATGACATTTTATCAATATTTATTTTACTTTAAAACTACTTAATTCTTATAAAAATCTACATGACAGCTAATATGGTAACACTTAAAATGAATATGTAGGGTATAATGGTAAGAATTTGGTTCTAAAAACTGCAGAATCTACGTCCTGGAGCCATTGGTCGTTCTCGACGACCAAGTGCGCCGTTCAACATCTGCTAAAGTGACTTCACAAGCAGGTTATGTGTCCGTTTTGACAATTGTCGTATATATGTGTAGATAGTGAAAATGTGTCATTACTCCATGAACTGCACTAAAGAATGGTTCATGAAAACTTAGATTATGTATTTACGGTTGTATTTAGTGTACTCAGCATTATTAGCGACTAATCTCCAATCAACGTAGCCTTCTTCCAAATTCATTTTAATAAAACCACAGACTGGATGTGCTAAATTATAAAGATAATGCAGTGTATATTTTGTATGATTACTGACATTCAAATCTATCAGAAATACTCTTAGTATAGATTTAGACCGTGCTTCTGCTGAAGTTATTAGGGTATGCATTTCAGAACATGTGCTTAATTGAAATGCCCGTTAGAAAGGCCACACAGTTATTAAGTAAACTACAAATTTACAGGCTATAAAATATTATGATGGCGTTAAATTATTTGAAATAAATAAAAATTTAAATAACGCTGTCTCCGTAACAAATGAATTCGTAGACCCCATTACCGATATATTTGGCGATTTAAATTCAAAATATATCGAACAAAAATATTCATAACCACCCATTTTTTAGAAATGATGGAATGCGTGATCAATATCAAAGATATATCAATTTCATTAAAACTGTTTTCCCTGTTAGGAATAATTATTAAAAATGTTTCCATGGTTTACTTTATACTCTTTATTCTATATTACAATTGTCTGAAAATCCAACAATTTCATACCCGGAAGAAAAATCAAGACGCTTTAGAAAACAAATTTTTTAAAATAAGGTCCATGTCAAGTCTCAACACTCATCCATCAATTAATAAAAAAATACATTTTAGCCAGACTGGTATCAATGAAGGTTATCATGCATTCCCTGTTAGGAATAATCATTAAAAATGTTTCTATGGTTTACTTTATACTCTTTATTCTATATTACAATTGTCTGAAAATCCAACAATTTCAACATCCAACAATTTCATTCCCGGAAAAAAATCAAGACGCTTTAGAAAACAGATTTTTTAAAATAAGGTCCATGTCAAGTCTCAACACTCATCCATCAATTAATAAAAAAAAAAAATACAGCTTAGCCAGACTGGTATCAATGAAGGTTATCATGCATTCCCTGTTAGGAATAATTATTAAAAATGTTTCTATGGTTTACTTTATGCTCTTTATTCTATATTACAATTATCTGCAAATCCAGCAATTTCAACATCCAACAATTTCATACCCAAAAAGAAAATCAAGACGCTTTAGAAAATACATTTTTTAAAATAAGGTCCATGTCAAGTCTCAACACTCATCCATCAATTAATAAAAAAAAAAATACATCTTAGCCAGACTGGTATCAATATAGGTTATTATGCATTCAAATTTTCGTAACAACAGCAACTGCGAATCAGATGCTTCAGTGGTTCTAGAAATTAAAAACGTGTGTTATGAAGAATTTGTTTTTAGACAGTCTGGTGATTGTAATATATCAAATATTACGTTTTCCACTGATTAAACAAAGCACTTTACCAGACCAGCGATATTTTGTAGACTACGGCGTAAAGTTTATAAAAATCAAAAACTTTGATTTAAATCTTCGTTATTTGACTTCGTATAGTAAGTCCTCTACGAATAACGAATACTTGGTGGGTTGAAATTTTTCATTGGTAGGACATCTAGACTTATTGATGTACTAAATGAGCACTCATAACTCCAACTTGCTCCAGCTCACTTGATTTCAACAAAGCGAATTGGGTTCTCTTTAAAGATATCTGTCTATTTGCAGACAGAAATGCGCTTTCCGGAAGCAACATTCCAACGACACCACGCTATTCCAACTACTTCACGCGGTAGAGGTAGTTATCGTCGCGGAGGTGTCTCTAATAGACCAAAAGATAACGTACGTCATCCTGTTGAAACAAAAGAAAAACCGACGAAGATTTTTGAAATTATATAAAGGATTCTTAGAACGAAGTGGTTACCCCACACACTACAAATCTTGTATATCGTAAGACCACGGAGTGGCACAAAGCAATTAAATAAAAATATATATAAATAAAGAACCCATTTGGAAGGTATTCCTTAATCTATCTATATCGAGAATAAGTGGTTAAAGTATTCGCGCGAGTTATACACTTTCTTTGCCTC
>NC_051846.1:142024888-142026143 GCF_002237135.1 Teleopsis dalmanni | reverse complement strand
TGCCCACAAGGGGGTGTATTATCCCCACTTCTGTGGTCAATTGCAGTGGACGAGCTCTTGCATCGACTCAGTGCCAAACAGTTCGTGGCACAAGCCTATGCTGACGATATAGTCATACTTGTTAGGGGTTAATATGAAGACACGATCAAAAATCGTCTCCAACAAAGCTCTGAATATTGTAGCTAGATGGTGTAGAGAAGTAGCATTAAATAAAATCTTAAAAAAACAAGTCTGTTTGTCTTCATCAAGAAAAGGAAAAGGGTACTTTCTATTAACCCATTACTATATGGAGATTCCTTCTGGATAAGAAATTAACGTGGAATTCTCATGTAGACAACATTATTCGAAGAGTCAGAGAGGCATTATGGACCACAGAAACCTCATTGGTAAGCACTGGGGCCTACATTCTAAACTCAGCCTCTGGATGTACACATCTATTGCTAGGACAATTGTTACTTATGGGTCAGCTATCTTGTACAAAAAAGATCAGCAAAAGACTGTGATAGACAAGCTACGTAAGCTGCAGAGATTAGCCTGCATAATGATAAGTGGAGCAATGAGAACTACCCCCAACAACAGCCCTAAAGGTCGCATTGGGACTCCGCCAATGCATTTTCAATAAAATCATCAATTGAAATCGATCTTTAGTTTTTGACTGTCAGCAATATTTTACTCCTAAGCAAAAATTACTAAAAGCAAAATATCTTGCTCCTAAGCGAGAATTTTATTTTATTTGATATTCTGCTCCTAGGCGGAAATTATAATAAATCCAAATTATAGGTAACTTTATACTGAATTGATTTAATAGATTCAATTGATAAATTTTAATGATAACTATTGAAAATTTAATAAGTCTATCACCTAACCCTGTATATTATGAGTTTCAAGAGAAAGCTTTAAAATTTACACTTACTTTGAAAAATATAGTTTGGAACCGCGGCTAAGATTTAAGTACACTACAATTTTTAAATTTAAGTATATTACGCGATTCAGGTTAAAGCTTTCAAATTTACTCTAACTATTGTAGGATCTGGCAACACCTAGACATGACTGTCAAATTAAAAAAAAAAAAAATGAAACGAGAAAGAAGGCTTTGACCGCATAATGAACACAGAGTGGAGACGGCGCAAATAATTGTGCAAATAAAAGAACTTGTATTAATTTATATATTATTGAATTGTATATATTAGTGAACCCACAAATTTTGGGGACTCAGCGGAAATAGTTTGCGTGTTAGGAAAATAAAGCATAAAAA
>NC_051846.1:142020740-142024788 GCF_002237135.1 Teleopsis dalmanni | reverse complement strand
GATAAAATATAAGTAATAATTATTGTAAAGAAAAAGACTAATACTCAAAACATCATAAAAAAGCTTATGATTAAACAGCCATTAAACCTGGTTTGTGTCGCAAAACGGACAAGAATCCATCAGTTTTATGTCATGAATTTGTTATACAGAATCATGCTGTCATTATTTCATTCATAAATATGATTTTTGTTGTTGGACTGATAGACAAGACCACTTCAGTATTTTACAATGCCTTTATATCTCTTAACCATAATGTTAAAGGTGAGATTTCTTTCAGTGAAAATCCACTTAACAAATGTTTCACTTCTATGGCTAGCTTTAAGGACTGTTGCTAGCATTTTTCTGGGTGGCAAATATTGTGCTAATTTTTTTTTTATTATATTTTAAACAAAGTAAAGAGTTTAAATTAACACCAACTAGTCATATTGACTAACAAGAGGTTTTTTAATTAATATTACAAGTAATGTTACTTATCTAAGGTGAGCATATAGATCTGAGCTAATCCTCTCCCTGCTGGTGCTGGTTGAAACGCCTCAAATGATCGTTTGGTTTGAAGCAACATAAGCGTGTGTGTTGCTTCAAAGTGTTACATCGCAAAGTAACGCCGGAATAGCGCTGTTTAAGTGTTGACTCAGCTTGTCATAATGGGTTTTAGCAGCTTTCTGTATTTCTTCCTTGACAGTAGGTATTTCAAAGTCACGATGTAGACAACAAAAAAATCAATGACATCTGGTTATTTATTTGTGTCAGTAGGCCAGTATGTTGGAAAGCCAGTGGAGAGAGTTTCAAAACCTGAGGCTTGACATTCCGTTTCCTTTGTGGAATTTAGTCTTGTTCGATGAGCTGTTGAGAATTTGCTTTTATCGTCAAGTGCAAGAAAAAATCGGTTTTTTTTTCTAATATTTGCTTCCTACATTTGATACATTTATTTTAGTTAAAATCTTGTTTTGTTTTTTAAATTCAATAAAAAGGTAAATAATAAGCAATTATATTTTTATGATATTTTCTGAAAAACATATTATGTCCAGCGTGCCGCACATTTAGTACAAACTGGCAATGAAGAATACACTGAAAAGAAAATTTTGGAGCTGCTATTAGAGAATGAAACTCCCTAGAAGTAGGATGTATTATAGACTCTTCATAAAAGTAGCTGCAATACGTAAATTCCAAGAAATCGGTTTTTAAACTTAGAAATTACATATATTTTGTAAATAATTTGGAAGTAAACAGTGAAGAGAAGGAGGAAAACAGATTTTGGAAAATTCAACCCATTTTAAATATAGTTATAAACAAATGCAATGCAATTTCCAAGAGTAAAAATTGGGTATCGATGAACAAATGATCAATTCAAGCAGTATGTGATATGTATGCCGAATTCAATAGGTTAAAAAATTGTGTATTAGCTTCTCCGGATGGACTTGTCCTGGATTTTTTGATTTATCAAGGAGCCAGAACGTGGCCCTGTGGAAAACCCAATCCATCATAAGGCATTTCACAATTGTAGAAATACTGACCAAAAATGTTCCCAAAGACAGTGAGATATTTATGGATCGATATTTTACCTTCATGAAATTGCTGACTTTTCTCTTAGAAAATCTCTTAGAGATTTATGCCACGGGAACAATTCAACAAAACCGGATTCCAAAGAAATTGCGTACAAAACTATCTCTTGATAAAGATCTTTTGCAAAAATTAAGAGGTAGCTTCGATGAGATAGTCAGACAAGATGAAAAAATATCTGTCAAGTGGATGGACAACAAATCAGTATTGATAGTTACTCCAGCTGTTAGATCCGAGCCAATTCAAACCGACGATGGAACAAAATTACAAAAAATATATATAAATATTAATTGTCCAAATACGATTATCAGATATAATAACTCAATGGGTGGAATAGATCTTGCAGATCGATTAATTTCTTATCACTGTATTGCTATTCGCACAAAAATGTGATTTGTTACGTAATTTGGCTTATGGTTGACCTGGTCATAACAAATTGCTGGGTAATGTATAAGGACAAATTTGCGTGTGGTACAAGAAAAAAAAAGATCATGGACTTGATTGAATTTAAGCTAAATTTTGGAAAATGTTTTGCTGCTTGTGCAGAATCCAAAAACGAATAAAGAAGTCATTACTGAAACAAACAAGTATTTTGAGAGCTTTGAGAAAAGCTATTATTTGGTGAGAATAAGAAAATTGGAAAAACGCTGGACTAAATGTATCGAGCTAAAAGGTGATTATGTAGAAAAATAAAATGTTTATTTGCCGTAAAAAATTTGGTTTATTTAAAAAGTCACTCAGTTATCAAACCGCCCTCGTACTATTTTTTATATAAATAAAAGCTGAATTCGCTCCGCAAAATTGAGCACACGTCCGTTTGCCGCGAACGATGACTTTTTACATTGTGCTAAATGACTTCTTAAATTGTCTCTGCTATGAGAGGATTACTCTAATCATTCCATGACGTTCCTTTTAAATTATCCTAATGGTATACTATCTACACATGTTGCCGGAGTAATATTTCCCGGAAGTGAAGAAAGTAGATCAGCAACCAAAAATTATATATTCAATTACTGGTTTCTCTGTTATCTGCTTAGCATAAAAATTCAATTTTCAACGAATTGCTGTGGTATTGTTTGCACTTTACTACTTGGGTTACATAGTGACACATGCTTTCCAACTCATTGGTGTCTTTGATCGCAATGACCAAATACACCAAATTCAGCATCAATATTAGCACCGTTTTTGTACGTTTCGCTACTTTGATGCTTCGAGTTTTGACTTTGTACTACGCTTTGGTTGTTTTGCTGATGCTGCAGTGTTATCCTTTCTTCTGCAAACAAATTGGCAAGGAAAGTGATTTGCTTGAAGCTGATCAACCACTTAGACCACCCAAACTAAAAGTCAAATAGATTTTTCTTTCATTTTCACTTTTTAAACATATACTCGAGTGTATATTATTGAACATCCAGTTCAATTTGTATCTAGTACGTTGTCTCCGGCTAAAGAGAATCACTCTCAACTTCATCGCGAGGCTTTGGCGATAGTTTTTACAGCGAAGAAATTCCACAATTATATTTTTGGGTTACCGTTTACCATTGAAAGTGACCATCAGCCATTGCGGGAAATTTTTTCAATTAAAAAAGATCTACCATCGGTAGCAGCATCAATGTATACTTATTCAATTAAGTATAAAAAGGGAAGAAAATTGTGACGGACAATGGTCCACCATTTAGTTCAAAGGCGTTTATAGAATTTTGCAACAATAATAATATCGAATGTTTAAAATCACCACCATATCATCCGCAATCGAATGGCAGTGCGGAAAGAGAAGTACAAACTGTAAAAAGCGCATAAAGGAAGTATCTGTTGGATCCTAAAATTAATGTAAATCTTGAGATTTTAAAATAAATAATTTTCTTTTGAACTATCGAACTACTCCAACAACGACAACAAGGATGTCAACAGCAGATATAATTTTTAAATTTAAACAAAAAACCAAATTTTATGGAAACAAATAAATTGGAAATTGGTAAGTTTCAAAATGGAAGATAAGATAAAGCATTGAGTAACTTCAGAAACTTTAAATCTAATGAAACGACACACAGAGTAAGGTGTGGATATTGAGAATGAACCACTGGGGTTGAGACGTTTTGAACGACTTAATAAAGGAGGACGAGCAAACTACAACTGAAGGAAATTTAAGTAATTAATAGTTTAGAACTTGAATTTAATTATTTAAATATAGAAAAGAAGTTTTTGAAATTAATTAATTATTTGAATATAGAAAAGAAATTATTAAAATTTTTTTAAAAATTCATTAAAATTAAAACTAAATTTTAATATAGGATTTACTTCTTATAATAAATCCAAACGCGGTCGTAAAGAAGCTACGTTTGAACAGTGTGATGCATCCACTAAATGTTGAGGGTTCTAAGTTGGTATACGAATTATCAACATCTTCATCAATAAGAGCAGTAAAGTATAAAGTAAAGTATCGTTTTCCATCATATTCATCGGTACAGTCAGCTAAATTAAAATAACTGAA
>NC_051846.1:142011193-142020640 GCF_002237135.1 Teleopsis dalmanni | reverse complement strand
ATAATAAAATTTGATTTTTATAATAAAATTTGAAGCGGCGTTTTCCTTTTCAGTCTCGTAAATATATTTGAGGGGGACATCAAATCGAAGCTAGGATGTTGGGATGAATTTGTATTCGTTCATGGTATTTTCTAGCTACCTTTTTTACTTCATCTCTTACCGGGATTATTCCAAGGTCCCGATGGATTTGAATGTTAGTTACATACCATGGAGCATTTACTATTTCCCGTAAAGTTTTAGATTGAAATCTTTGAAGAATTTCTATGTTGGATGTTGAGGCTGTTCCCCATAATTGAATGCCATAGGTCCATACTGGTTTTAGCACACTTTTATATAAAATAAGTTTATTCATTAGGGATACTGAAGATTTTTTATTTAGT
Organism: Teleopsis dalmanni; assembly: GCF_002237135.1. Taxonomy (NCBI): domain Eukaryota; kingdom Metazoa; phylum Arthropoda; class Insecta; order Diptera; family Diopsidae; genus Teleopsis; species Teleopsis dalmanni. Next base: position 142,020,260 of record NC_051846.1, on the reverse strand, counting down.
AGCCAAAACATTTTTCTGTATTGAATCCCAAGGGATTTCCTTTTGTTAAAAATATGTGTTTTCCATGTCAGACGTCTATCTAAGTGCATGCCCAAGTATTTAGCGCTATTTGATTGCGGAATTATTATATTATTAAGTTTAATTTCCGGGCAGGTGTCTTTTCTCATTGTGAATGTAACATGAGTAGATTTTGTTTCATTTGCTTTCATGCGCCAATACTGCAACCATTTTGATATACGATCAAGACCAGCTTGTAGTTTGAATGAGGCTACAGAGGGATCGTTTGCACTCGCCAGGATAGGTGTATCATCTGCAAATGTGCCGGTTACAATTCCTACCGTCTTCGGTAAATCGTATGTGAAAAGCAGATAAAGGGTTGGACCGAGTACACTGCCTTGTGGTACTCCAGCTCTAATATCATGTAGAGAAGACATTTCATTTTCATTGTTGACATAAAAGAGTCTTTTCAATAGATACGATTTTATGAACGTATAATAGTTAAGTGGCAGAAGCTTTTTACATTTGTAAAGAAGTCCTTGGTGCCATACTCGATCAAACGCTTGAGATATGTATGTCCAAAAACGCTGCTGAGCAGTATTCTTTTCGCTCGAAAGTGGTCTGTATTTTTTCAACAATTCTATGAATTTGCTCAATGGTTGAGTGTTTTCTTCTGAATCCAAACTGGTGGTTCGGAATTATTCGTTTCGACTCAATTACCGGCATAAGACGTTTTAAAAATAATATCTCAAGAACTTTTGAAAGAATGGGAAGGAGACTTACTGGACGATAGGATTTTACATCTTCAGCTGGTTTCCCTGGTTTTAGTATCATCTTTATTTCGGCAACTTTCCATTGATCAGGGATGAAACTTTTTAACAAGGATGCATTGAAAAGATGAGTAATAAATATTAAAGCAACATCTGGAAGTTTTTTAAGAATTTCAGCAGTTATGAGGTCATAACCAGGTGCCTTTTGATTTTTAAGAGATTTAATTGTAGAAATTAATTCTCGTTTTTTAAATTTCCTAATTGGTAACTCCATTTGGTAAGTTTCTTCTAAAAATTTGGAAACATTGACATCTATTTCTGAATCGCCAGTCATATCATGTGGAATAAAAACGTTTTTTAGATGGCTTGCGAAAAGTTGAGCTTTTTCAGACGGTTTTTTCGCCCAAGTATTATCTGTATTTTTAAGTGGGGGTCGATAATCTATTGTATTATTTACTTTTTTATTTGCTTTCCATAGAGAATAGTGAGATAAGTGAGACGTGTCGAGGCTATGTAAGAACTTCTGCGTATTTTGTTCCGTCTGTCGTTTCAGCAGAGTCTTAAGATCTTTAATAATTTTGTTAAGTTTCCTCTTGTCTTCAGGAAATCTGGTACGATGCCATATTTTTCTAGCATTTCGTTTATCCTTTAGTTTTTTTGTGATCTCCCCAGTATACGTTACTAGATTCTTCATATAGACTTTTGGAGGAGGAGTAGCTTCCCATGCTGCCTCTTGAATAGATCTGGTTAAGTATTCAGTCGCTTCAATTATATCTTCTTCAGTTTTTAGTGGCATTTTGACGTTTAGAGACGATGACAACATTGTTTCAAATATAGTCCAATTTGTTTGGTTGTTGTATAATTGACATTTTTGGATCTTGTTTCTAAGGTCTTTATCTATTATTACAATCACTGGTCTTACATTGCACATGTTCATAAAGGAAGCCTTTGGTAACGCAGAAATCAATAAGATCAGGAATTTTATCTGTATCTGATAGTCAGTATGTGGGCTCTCCTGTGGAAAAAACTTTAAGTTTCAAGAGTCTCACTGCTTTGTATAATTCACGTCCCTTTGTTGTGGTTAGTCGTGATCCCCAGAATATATTTTTCGCATTGAAGTCGCCACGCCAAAGAAGTAAGTTTTTAATTGTCTATATTAATATCCCACAATATAATGAAGTACTTTATGGTAATATAGTACAGTGCTTCTGTATTATTTTAATTCTTGTTTTTGAATAATTTTACCCAATATGTATTAGATATACATATTCACACAGTTCCCCTCCATTTTATATAGTCTTTTCCTTTTCTCCTTTCTTTTCTTTCCTCTGTTACAATTCGTGTTACCTAAACTTATGAGAAAGGCTTAAACTATTTATGCATACGTCGTGCATTTTCAGTTATATTTGATTGTCGGGTAAAATAAGTCGCAAAGTGTATAGATTAGAAAGTGTTACAGAATTCATACTTAATATGAACATGAGATTAATTTGTAAAAAGTAGTATACATTAATTTATAAAAATGTGGTGTTATATATTTAATCATAGTGGGCGGGGTATATGAATGTCAAATTTGCAATTATAATTTAATGGAATTTCGTACTAAGTGCCTTTAGTACAATACATACAGAAGTTTTATTTTCAAATCAGTTTTATAAAGTTATAATTCAAACGATCAATTTTTTAAAAACATGAACTAAGAGCAATAAAGGGAAGTTATATGGATTCATAAGGGTAACCTGGTGTTTATTTTAAACATTAAAATGTTAAAATTGAGATAGATTAATTCAACTTAATTTAGTAATATGAACTACTTTGTTCAGTCCAGTATTAATGACAAAATACACAAGATTCCTTGCCATTTTAAACGCCAAATTTTAGTGCATTTTAGTGTATTTTACCATATGATATGAGAACTGAAATAGCAGGAATGCATTTTTCGTTTACACATGTCATTTGTAGGTCATAGAATGAATAACGAGTTTACAATCGTGGTTGCTCTACATGTATTATTCTAAATACACATTAATGTGGTTTCTACCAAAGTGAATCTTAGAGAATCTGCCTGTGTAAATAGTTTGTGTATTTGTTAGATATTTTTAGAGTTTGGAAAATTGTTGTGACAATTATGAATAGTGATCTCATCGCAGATACAATAACAATAAGTTATTACCAATCTTTTCTCCATAAATGAAACGAATCATATAGAATAGGGTTTGTTATGTCATATAATGCACCCTTTACGTGCAATATAGTTTAAGAATTTTAGAATCCTGATGGTGCCTATTTATTTTATATAATTTAAATTTGTTTAATTCTAACCTAATTTGGGATTAGGTTATATATGTGTGTATGTAGGCATATACGTGCATTTATATATATTTATATATGTATATGTGTGTATATGTATGTACATATTTTTAAAGTTAATTTTCTTTAAACATAATTATGAACTTTGATCTACTTTTTATATATAATTGTATTATATAAATTTCAAAAATTCAAAAAATTGACTGACAACATGACAAATTTTATACCACTCTGAAGAGTCTGGCTAGTTACCGGACGAAACGTACGTCATTGGAAACTGATATAAATTGACCTTTGACTTTCCTATCAATAAATTTGATATTTAACCTATTGGTTATATGGACTGATATACGGACCTCATGTTTTCTTATATCCGGTAAAGTGGCATATTTATTATTAAATTGTCATTTGCCATTATATTGTTCTATGTGTATATGTATATGTGTGTGTATATATATATATATTTATGTATTATATAATGTATATATGTATATATATGTGTATGTATGCATGTATATATGTAATTTTGATGTGATGTATGAATTGATATGAATTCTGCAATACATATTCATTTATTTATTCTAATTGTTTCTAATGTTTGTATTCTATATAATTTCGAAGGATTTCAATTTAATATTAGGTATTGAAGGCAATTTTTAGAAAGAAAATGATCTATTTAAATAGTAATTGATTGACTGTGAAATGTTGATTTAGGAAAGGTTTATATAGTTTATATCCAATTAAGATGAAAATGAAACATATGGATAGTTATATCTGGGCATAACTAGTATGTCTCTTTATCTTTATTAATTCAATTTTAATTTACATTAGTTTGGAATTCAATTGTTTGGGGTAATGTTACATCAATAGATAAATGAGATAATAGGGTTAAGTATATATACAGTATGACTACTGTCCGGAGAGTACATTTTGTATTTTGTACATCTTGTGAGATTCCGAAGACTCACAATAAAGTAAGGTATATATTATGTTCGTGTATGCGACATAATATTGTGTTACCGAATACCAAAAACACAGTGATTTGCATTTTGCTTACTTCATTTTCGTAAACAGAAATATTTGCTTGAAAAAAGTCAAGCATTTTCAAACCCTGCATATTAAACAACAGTTAATATTAATTACTTATATTTTTATTTATCTATTTATTTAAAAAATGCTTTAAGAGTAAAAAAAAACCCTTCTATTGCATCATCTTAGAACTAATTTAAAAAGTAACAAAAAAGAGATAACAAAAAAAAAAGAGAGATAATATGTACTCAATATATAACAATTTACAAATTATTAAATAATAAAGCAAAAAAGAAGAAATTAATTAAAAATTAAATTAAAAAATTAAATTAAATAAATTAAAATTAAATTAAATTAAAGAATAAATAAATAAAAGAAAATTTAAGATTAAAATATTTAGAAATTTTGAATAGAAAATTAAATATTACAAACAGAAAGGTACAAAAGAAAATGACAATTAAAGAAAAATAACAGAACGGGTGGTGTCAAGATAATTCATTAATCAGCAGTTTTTTAAAAGCTCCTACTCTTGTTGTGTTTCTGGTTTCACATGAGAGCAAATTCCATACTCTGACAGAATGGATAAAGAAAAAACTTGTTGTGGAAGTGAAGTTAAATCTTGGAATAATAAATAAGAGATCTATTGGATCGTGTTTGTTACAGACAATTGAAAAGGTATTCAGGTGATTTAACATTCACGAAATTAAATAGAAACAGACACGAATCTGAATAAACTGTTCAATGTCACAAACTAAGATTGCATTCCTGAAATTATCCAGGTGATCAAATCTTCTGAGACCGTAAACATATCGTGTCATGGAATTGGTTAAACTTCTTAACTTAGTAAGAGACACCACGTCTAATTTGGAATAAACTAGCGAGGAAAACAGAATAATAGGGATTATTAACTGTTTTACCAATAAGCAGCGAGTAGCAATAGGGGTAAATCTCACGGATAGATTAAGGCATCTGAGGCAAGAGTATACTTTCCTAACTACTTGATCGATTTGGTCGAGAACTCATTCAATACCACAACAGACTGCGACCTTCCACTTAAATAGCTGAAGATCAATTTTGCCGCCGACTTAGAAAATAAGGAGTTAAAAAGTTTTTTGCAAAGCAAAGAATGATCAACGCGGTCAAAAGCTTTGGAAAAATCAAGTAGACATAGATATTGTAGTAATATAAGTATTATTATAATTAGATTTATGTATGTTGATCCTTTTTTTCGAGTCAGCGCAACTGGGTACTTTTACTCTTTGATAGCTGGGGGTACTACAGGGTCCCACCCATCTCATTGACTAAATTGTATATCACTCATAAACTTCATAATTATTCAGTGATTGATCTAAGATATGCGTACCTCCCCGTGCGGAGACTGATTGCTCTAAGATTAGATAGTGGTAAGTAGGATAGCCTGTCAATTTTCGCATATAACTTCAGGGCTCTGTCCCTTATGTATTTTTTGATCGGGTCTATTCTAAGGTCTCTTAGCATGTCGTTTGTACGGATGTACCAAGGCACTTTGAATAGACTTAAGAGGTTGTAAATAGATTTAAGAGATGCTATTTTGTAAGCAGCAAATATAGCTGCAAGCAAGTACAAAAAAGTTGAACAAGTTTGTAATCACTCCCTACAATATGTAATCAAGTTTCGATCATAGCTGAGTCGAACATCCTCAAGTACTTTCATGTTTATGTTTATTACTTACGAAATAGTAAATTTGTGTGTGAAAAAAATTTTCTATAATTTTTCTATTATTGCAAAAATCATAGCAATATTATTGTGATGGTCTAATAATGGATATTAGTAAAATGATCCAATAATTTAGTGTTTATTAAAATCATTACTATATTTTAAAATTTTTTGCTAAAAATATTGACAAACTTTATAAAACAATTCTTAACAAAAATTTAAGAGTTGTTAAAGTTAAAAAACATTAAGTATAAATTTTTTATGTTTTAATTTTATGTAATTATTTTATATTAAAATAATTAAAAAATATTCATTTTAAATTTTTTTCAGATTTATAAAAAACAGACTTCAGTGACTGAAGTGCATTCAGATAAGCAAAATGTTAATTCATGTCGGTTTGAAACAAATATAGACGAATCCATTGCATTTTCCACGGAAGACAGTTTCAATATTGCTCCTTTAATGGCATTCAAGAAACAATATGACTGCCCAGATGTCAACCGAAGTGTGCTTATTGCGTTGTCTTTATAGTTATTATAATAATGCTTGCGTTTTTTACACTTTAAAAATATCAGATATAAAGAAAATTCATTCACCTCCTACGCTTATTGTACAGATCCTTCCGGCAACATTTATATCTTTAAAGGTTACTTTAGTGGTAAAGTAACGGTATTAATGTTTAAGTCTTCACCTAGAGATTTCATACAATATTTGTCGACAAAACTTAAAGTTTATTTATGGGATTTCTCCCAAATTCACCTATTGCAACAAAAAGAACATTTCTTATTGAAAAAAATGAATCATAGCATTCACATAGATGCACCAGGTGGTGGTATTATTCGTAAGTTACTATTCAATACCAATAGAATATTATTATATTCTTTAGTCAGTCATATTTCTGAAAAAATAATTGTTTTCTCAATAGACGACGCGGTTTTATCGAATCACTCGATAACAGGGAATGCACAATTTTTGAAACATTTAAAACAATATTGTAAAAGTAAAAGTCTGTCATGGCCAATTTGTCGCAGAATTGTAACAGATGTTAGTTTCGCAATAATTGGGGCAATGTTAAAGGTTTTCAATGGAATGGATTCTGTTTTAGAATACTTAAACCATTCATATGCTTTTGTGAATAATCCAAAAAAATTGAATTTTGCTGCTATACAATTTTGTGTTAGCCACTACTGCAAAATTATTTGCAAAGATATAGACAAAACAGTAGATAAAACTAATTCCCTCAAGGTTAACAATTTAAGAAAATTCTTAAGAGAATCTATGGGAATAGTTTTCAATTTATGTACCCTAAAGGATGGCAAGGAATGGTTTAAGACACTATGCGTTATTTTATGCTCCAAAATTAACACATTCAAAATAAAGAAGGCACTTGAGAGTTTGTCGAACTTAAAAGATATGACGGAATGTTCAGATTTTGACTTCAACTTCAATTCAGATGAATTTAATGAACTTCCAACTTTTGAAGAAACTTCTGATACCTTGGCTTCTGTTTCTGAAGGCAGTCCTTTTAGAGTTGAATTTATGAACTACTTTAAAAACTGTGCAGAAGATAGTATTAAATGCAATAATATTGAAAGAAATGAATTATATTGTCCACAAATGGCAAATTTGATTTTAAATAAATATGTAGCATTTCTTCCTATGTGGTCTAATATTATCGGTATTCATATAGATAATTCAAACACTCGAGTGAGTAATGGACCCATAGAGAGCTATTTTAAAATTATGAAATACAATGTTTTTGAATGTAAGCCTTGGAAACTTGGAAGATTTATTCGAGGCATTCAAAGTTTCAAAAATTAATTAAAAATATTTATAATCAAGAATTAACTGATCCCATAACTCCAGGGACTCTTATAAAGAGTTCCCGTAAACACAAAAAAAACCAAACAAGTTTTGATAAAATAATGGGTATTAGTAAAAATAGAAAACTTAAAAAAATTCCTGAGTCATGGCAAAAAAGAATAAAGCCAGACTTCGTCACGGACTCTTTCTTCAAGAGCATAGTGTGATTCGCTCATAAAAAGATAAGAATCTTAGTGCTAAACAAAATTCTATCGTATCACCAATACTTAAAGAACACAGCTATTCATGTGCCACAGAAAGCTGTGACGTAAATACTTCTGAAAGAAATTTCATGGACTGTGAAACTTATTCAAAAAGTCTACCAATTTCAACAAAATATTATGTGTTGAACCTGAGCACAGTTTTTCATAAAGTATTTAATAAAAGATGTCATTATTTCGAATACTTTTACATGAAAAGTGATTTATGTACTCTAAATAATGATAAGTGGCTTTTAAATTCAATTTTGGATGCATGTCTAGCGGTTATCATATTTGAAAGTAAAAGAGAGAATTGCTTGTCTGTCCCATTTCAAATTTTGAGAATTTATCATTTTTTGAGCAATTTTTATCGGAGCAACCTCATTTACTTATAATACCGCACATAACGAAAAACCATTTCAAGGTTTCTTTTGTTAATTTTGAGAAAGGTACTTTAGTATGCTTGGATCCCTATGAGGAAAGTGTGTCAAAAAAGCATATTTCCAATCACTATAAGGGATTATTATTAAATATGTTTCCCTTTATCGATTGGAAGATGGAAAGCATAAACTATAAAAAGCAGTCTACTTCTGACTCCAATAATTGTGGAGTTATGTTCTGCAATATTGCGATGCTTTCATAAATAGCTTACCTTTGACTGCATTATTGTCACAAAATCTATATAGATTAAATATGAAAGAAAGGTTAATGAATCATTGCGAAATTTTATTATTCATAAAAGGTATAAATTTTAAATAAGCTTACTACTCTGATATTTTATAATTATATTACAAAAACTATCATCTAATAAATATATACATAAATTTACGTTAGAAGTTCATTAAATTAAACAATGGTAAAAAATGGTAAAAAAGAGTGGACATATTTTTTCCCCACTCGTCTGTCTGTCGCCATTTGCTAATAATGCACTTGGTGACATGCAATCACATGTTAATTTGCGTTAACAAGTCGAAGAAAAATGTTACACAATTTTTCGAGCGCGGTTCAAACCGCTTTAATAAACAAAATAATTAAGTTAGAAGAGTAACTTAATGTAATCGGAAACCCGGAAAGTTTTAAAAGTGTGGTTAAAGTCGTAAATCAACAAAAAAAATACTAGATTTGGTGTCAAATGCAATTTAAAAACTAAAAATAAAATCATGCGAATCGCCAAAGAAGTTTTTTTTTTTTTTTTTTTTTTTT
>NC_051846.1:142004032-142011093 GCF_002237135.1 Teleopsis dalmanni | reverse complement strand
CGAAGCTAAAGATAAATAAGACTCAATTTGGTGTATTCGTTGAGACGTGAAAAGAGGTAGAATACATCATGGGGAGTAAAACTGCCATTAAGGCACACGACGTATCTATAGTAGGCGTAAAAACCACTATACTCCGATCGCAATTGAGCTAAGTAAGTTCCTGCTGCAAGAGGGAGGAGTCTTTCTGCACTGCATATGTCAAGCGGAAATCTGTTAAGAAGTTTTTAAAAAAAGTAAATGCTGATCTTAGTCCTTGTTTGTATTTAACCTCTCATGTTATTTCCATTGTAAGAGGTGCCGTTGTATGCACGAATGAAGAAAGAAATCGACGAATTTATGATTGAGAGAGGGCTCTACTGTTCATGTTGCCATCGGGTTTTTCACTTGTTTACAGATTGCTTAGACAGTAGATAACTGAATTCCTTGTCATTTAGTTAGAACCACTAAAAAATATTTATCTTGTTATTATTTTACATAAATTGTATGTAAAAAACCTCTGTAACATTTTTAATGTTAAATATTGTTTATTATTCCATAAAGCGGGTTTTGAAGCCAAAAATAAGTTATTTAATTATTTTACTTAGTTTTTACTGTAACGGGTACAGTTTAATTTAAACTATAAGCAATACGTTGGGGGTGCTGTCTATAGTAAAAATAGGTGTGAAGTAAGACAACGATAGTACTATTGAATAAATAATTTTTAACTAAGTTAATTAGTTAAGTTTGGTATTAAGTATCAAAATAAATTGAATTAAAAATTTTAAATTTAATTGAATTTATGAGCAAAATCCTCAGTGTTACCTTGAAAACAACTTCCAATAACAGCTTGAAGCTATAAACTTTATTCAAAGTCACTATGGTATCAACTTACTTAAAATGCTATTATATTAGCAATTCTGGCAGTTCCAGTTTGCTCCTTACAAGTTTAATTTAATCTTTGATGAAACACTTTTCAACAAAAAACAACTAAAAACTTCGTAGATAAATTTGTTGGGTTCACGTTTCCATTGGTAATTCTATTCATTTGGAGGGCACAAATGCCAATTGTTGTTACCAGAACCCTGCTGTGCAGCCCTTTGTGCTTGCAAGACGACAAAACCGCAGAAATCTCAAACTTAATGTATTTCCGGTGTGAGGCAAACACAATATCCTTACGATTACAAACTCAGAAGATTTTGCGATTTTAGTGTAGATTTCTTATTACTGCGAGTATTGTCTTCAAGAAGCGTTGGAGTAGTAATGGGTTTGAGAAGGAGCTTCAAGCACCCACACTGATAGAAAGGTTGGCGTAAGAGTAATGGTAGCCTAACCAGACTACCAGACTGAAGAGGTTGTGCAGAATGTGCAAAAACAAATGTGACAACCATTGCAAGGATGACGTTGGTGGCGACAAATTAAGTTCTCATGTTTTTCCGCAATTTAAACAGTAAGTTTGCTTGCACCGTGTTGTTGTTTTTCGGTGTAATGCTGTTACAAGGCAATGGTTAAGGAGAACTTTTCCACCACAGCAATTAATACTGGAGCCATTGTAATACGACATTTGCTGGTAATGTAAGGCGTACATGTCGGATTAGTTTGTCGATAAGTTCATTTCAGGTGTAAGCGTCTTACATGTCTAAAGTTTTCAAATTAACGCAGCAAAACTTTTAAAAGCTTTTCCTTTATCATAGACAAGATGAAGTCACTTAAGTAACAAAATTAATACATTTTACTGTATGAACATCATTGCCCCTCGTGCAGAGTAGTCATATGCCCTACCGATTTCTAACATCCTTTAATTTTCGCATTTGGCAAAAAGTTTTCTGCTCCAACAAATTGTGTCATTGCACTTTTTCTTCGGTTTCAATTTGGTTGTAATGTTTTATGCACATCGTATAAATAACACAAATGTGAACATCGTTCCAATCGCAGATTACAAATTTTTATAGCGGAAACAGCATTTGAGAAAGAAGGATGCAGTTACAGAGGCATAACAGATAAAAGGACTTTTTTGTTTGCGAAATTTTCTAAGAAATTCTCAACGAAATGCGATAAAACTTTTTGGAGATACCCCAAAAATTTCAAATGACAGCTGGGACTATTTCAAAAAGAGATATGTTGTATGTTATATTTGAGCCTTAGTAAACTTTAACGTGAAAGTATATATAATTTAAAGTGTATAATAAAATAAAAAGTTCAAATAAAATTAAGAAAATGGAAGCCTGTTCCATTTTGTAAACCTGTTCCATTTTGTAAGCCTATCTATATTACAATATATCATAAATCATTTTTTATTTGTTTCTACCTAGAAAAAACCTTATTGCATTCCATGTAACTAACCCGTTTAGATCTGAGGTTAAGTAAAATACCATATTTGGATTACATGGCAATCGATGCTTACATCTTGGTATTCGTTGAGGAAGTAGGAGATCCACTGTTTAGTTAGTTCAGTGTATAAGATCTACTATGATCACAATGAATCTACTGCTTTATGTCATTTATTTATTTTTGTTTATAAATGTAGGATCATAATTTAGCTGCTCCTTGGAGAGTCTGTCATTTATTTATTTTTGTATATTTATGTAGCTTTAAAATCAATCTGCTCTTTCGGGAAGCTGTTATTTATTGATTTTAGCTTATTTATATAAAATGCCTACATGCAAAATCTATATATTCTATTGATCATTAAGAAATCATATTATAGAATAATATATTTCAATTGAATTAAGAAGTTAAGTATTATAATATAAAATATTATGTACTAAGACTTGAACTTTCTAAACAAAACAAAATATATTAAAATATAAGATCTAAAGTTAGGACTAAGTCTAATGTAATATTTTCTTATGTCTTCTGTGTCCAACTAGAGGGTTAAATAACACCACACTTCACTTTATATTGTCCTATCACAATATTGTCCTATTGTGATAATATTTCTTTCAACTTTAAAGTACTACATCTAATTTAAATCGAGCTTCTAACCATTATTTTAATCAGAAATAGAAATATCTCTATCTAATTCCCTTTTAAATGGAAATTATTTAATCAAATTGCTCATTGTATTCCTCTATGTATTCAATACTTATAGATTTCCTCTTTACTTTATTACAGGTTCGGGCTATGGAACAAAGGCTGAGTGAATGGCCGAAACCAACACAAACAGCAACAAATTCACCGATACATCAAAACCAGCATCAACAACAAGCCACTGCAACAGCACTTGCCGCTACACAACAATCCACAAGTCTTCCCTCGACTGATGCTGAAAAGACTATAACTTCCCTTGAAATTCAAGTTGAAGAACAACGTCAATTGCGTTTGCACGACGCACGGCAAATAGAAGCCAAAGCAGCTAAAATAAAAGAGTGGGTCACCAACAAGTTACGAGAACTTGAAGAGCAAAACCAACTGCTGCGGGAACAGAATCTCAAGTGTAATCAACAATTAGAACTGCTGAAAAATCACATAGCGAATCAACCCAATCGTCATAGCAGTGTAGGGCCACATCCAGTACGTAACAGCTTAAGTTTGGATGTTCAAGATTTTGCAGACACTGCAGAGTCCCGTAGACGTAGTGAAAGTTTAGATCCACAAGAAATTATACATCGACCACTAACCTCTTCATATCCACATCATCAGCATCGACGAAATTTATCAATGGAGCCACAAGAGTTAGAACGAAACTTAGTAGCAGCCGTAGATGGGCTGACACTAGTGCCCTTATCGAGCATATCAAAAGCGAGCACCAACAACAGACCTGATAGCTCTGACACTGATACTGCGCATGATTATGCGGAAATATATACACCATCTTGCGAACAAATGCCAACATGGATGAAGAATAATACAACATTAATGGCAAGTGGAGGCACATCCAGCACAACAACTACAACAAGTGATCTGGGTGTTCCTCGACCACCAACTCCACCACTTCATCGATTTCCTAGTTGGGAAGCAAAAATCTATCAAGTCGCTAATGATGGACTAGCTGGCAGTGCGGAGGATGGTGTTGGCCAAGTCGATACGCAGCCACCAGATATACAAGAATCAGCAAGTGGTGCTGCTTCGGTAGGCAGTACAAGCGCAACGAACACCTTAGCTAATGGCAGTGGTCATAATTTGAACCGTGGTACAACCAGCAATAATGGCACATTGGGCAGCAGTAGTGCTGGCAGTGTCGGTGGTGGTACGCCACAATTACCAAGCAGACAACAACAAACTGCAAGTGGTGGTTTCTGTGATATATCTGTGCCCGTTTATGCTACTGTAAAGGGGGTATGTTATACAAAAGTGTTTATATTCCAATTAATACATCACACATCATTATTTTTAACAATTATTTCAGCGCGCCTCGCAAATACGTTCCATGCCATTTACCGGTGACTCCAGTGACGATTCAAGCGATGGTGAAGATCATGCCGTTATGTTAACGCACAACTCACACAATTCATCAAGTACCGATAACACTGAAACCTCAACCGGTAGTGCTTCAAGTCCTTCAAAAAGTCTGAAAACATCTTCCAGCTTAAGTCCAGCTAAACGCAGCGGTTCCGAAAGTCCTAAAAATAATAAGACACGTGGTATGTACACTGACAAATTGATCCGCTTGCGTAGTTGATTGCCCTTGGTAGCAAACGTCCCACAGAGTATTAATCTGTGTTATACAATACTAACACCTTTACAACCTTTAATTAGCATGTGTATTTTATTATTTTATTTTAATGTATCCTGCTTTAATCTTCTTTTTAATAGCTTCTCCAATTACTTTTTCATTTCTTTATTTCTTTTTTAAGTTTTTTACCTACAAATTTCTATTACTGAAACTTAACAAAACAAAACTTTTTTAATTAAAATTAATCTCTTTTAAAAATTTCTTCATTCACCTTCAAAACATTCTACCTTATTTCCTTGCTTTGGATTTCATTTCTTAAAAAAATGTACTCTTTCAAAATTTACCACACGTCACATAACTCATCCGATTGAAACACCCATAGTTCACCACACGAACAATACACAAGCATCACAAGTACACACCTTACCCGTACCACACACTCAAATACCTACCAACAATCATCTACGTATCCCCCACAAACGTGGAACAGTAATTTCAGATATTTCATTTGAATCAGGCCTCTCTGATGATTATGCATTACCACCAGATGCAGTTTCCGAATCCACATGTATGGATGCGTCTATGCCATCTTTACTAATGCGCCAATCTTATGTAGATTCTCCCAGTAAAAAAATTGAATCATTGGAAAAGGTTTGTTAAAATCGAAACAGCCGAATGGTATTACATCTATAACTTACTTAATATCTCTTCTTTAATCCCTTAACGCAGGTTGGACATCTAGCAAAATTAGGTGGCAAGTTAAAAACATGGCGTAAACGTTGGTTTGTACTTAAAAATGGTACTTTGACCTATTGGAAGAGTCAGCACGACATAAATCGTAAGCCACAAGGCCAGATAATGTTGGACGAAGCATGCCGCATAAACCGTGCTGAAGGTGCTTCCACTTTTGAAATAGATACGGGAAAAAAGGTCTACTATCTTACTGCTGATTCCAATGCTACAATGGATGATTGGATACGTGTGCTGCAAAATGTACAACGTCGTAATGCTACAAAATTATTACTCAGTCGTGATGACCAAAAGCCAACTGTACAAGGTTGGGTGACAAAAGTGAAAAATGGACATGCGAAAAAATGCTGGTGCGTCTTATTAGGGAAAATGTTTTTGTATTTTAAAGCACCAGGAGAAACGGTAAATTTTTTGATTTCTTATTTTGGATTATCACAAATTAAATAAATTTTGATTTGTAGAATCCAATTGGTCAGATAAACATGAGGGATGCACGTGTAGAAGAGGTAGAACATGTGTCTGACTCTGATTCAGAGGAACGTGAAGATCCTGCTCAAAGCCAAGCAAGATTAACTGTTGCTATTTATCCTGCGCATCAAGGTCCTACGTATCTTATATTACCTGGTAAACAGGAACGTGATAATTGGCTGTATCACTTGACGGTAGTGTCAGGTGGAGGTCCCAGTGCTGGTACACAGTATGAACAACTTGTACAAAAGCTTATGGAGACCGATGGAGATCCAAGTAAGATATTGAAATATTTTAAAATATTTTTTTTATATTGTATAGGTATATTCTAATTACTTAATGTAATTTAATACATCTTTATTTAAGATGTATATAATGTTCTCACAAACTAATATTTGGAAATCTGTACTTAATATATTAGGAAGTTATATATAATAGACTATCGTAAAGTTCATTCATTACATTTCACAACCAATTTTGTTAAGTTAAACAAATAGAATTGTTGTTCAATTATTATAAAATTTAATCAGATTATTAGACATTAGTTAACATGGATCTAGATTAGATAGATCCTCGAAGATAATTAAAGTTTTTAAATCAATCTGAAAAATATTTACATATGCTTTCTCAATTTTTATAAATTTGTTCAGTGTATGTCAGAATCTATCGAATTATTTTTTTTAATTGTTATAGTAAATTTTATTTAAAAATCTAAGAATACTGAAATCGGAATCTCATCCACTGAAGTTTCTTTTAACTTTTGCAATTGACAATTGATAGAATGCCGCTATTCATTGAAAGGTATTCATTGAAAATATTTATGATTAGACCTCATTCTAACACATTTTATAAAACAAAAAGTTAAAAACTTGTGTTCCAGCACAAGGTCTGTGCATATATAAATACATATACAATATATATCTATCTATAAAGTAATCGAATAGTCTAATTTTTAATTAGTTCCTGTATTATCTGTTTAATTTAATTATATAGCCTCTATTATACAAAAGCAGTTACCACACAAAAACATGATCCACCTTATTTCTTATTAACTTTTAATACAATTTAAATTTTAATAAAATTTAATAAATTATTAAATGATTTTGTTGCTTAATTATTAATTAATTATGCAATTATAATTATTTGGTCAATAAATGATCGAATTTATTGAAAATATTATTGCCACTACCGTTGTTATTATTTCCCAAATAATCCCTTTGATAATAGATCTTGATATACACTTAATTTTTTA
>NC_051846.1:141997869-142003932 GCF_002237135.1 Teleopsis dalmanni | reverse complement strand
TATCAAGCAAACAGGAAAATAAATAAAAATCCGAGAAGGGATAACGCATATCCTTTAGCTGCCAGTTACTGTTGCTGGAATCTGCAATCAGCAATATTGCATCATTTCACTCGGCAAATTGTAAACAGTTTGCAGAAGAAAGATTAAAGTTGACAGATTTATTTGGAAATAAATAAATATAAAATTTATGTGAGAGGGTGAAAAGTTGAATTTCCGTAAACGGAAAATTCGAAATCTAATGCTGAGAGGTCCTGTTTATATCAATGTTTAAATTGAGTCAATAAGCCAACAAGAAAAAGAAAAGAAAATCCAATGAAGGAAGTTAGATTTCAAGAAAACTAAAGCATCTTAAGGTAACAAGCATGATTGTGTAATATATAAAAAAGGAATTCATCTATTCTTAAAGATTCAATGTAGGAAAGTAAAGAATAATGTATAACAATGAGTTGTTTAAGTTGAAAAATAGAGGTAACGTCAATACGTTGTTCGTAGAAAAATATACAGATACAGATGGCCGAAAATGCTGAGTGAAACTTTCGAAAGTCTTATCTGCTGGTGCTTTCTGGTTGTAAAAACTCCAAATCTTGTACCAAGAGATATAGTCAGATTTGTCTATAATCTCAAATTTGTTAGCGTTAGCTAAGAAAAGTGTCTTTGGAAATATTACAATCAATTTTATATGCCACTGTGTATCACAGTTTTTTCTATTAATAATTGTAGATTATTAAGATTAATCTATTGTAGATTAAGATAGATTAAAAAATAGTTTCTATTATAAAGCGAGTCCACTGTAATCGGGTTTATCGACTAACTCCCTTCGGCTGTCATTAAACTGAATGGGAATTATAATCTTGAGCCAAGATATATAATTAGGTTTCCCTATAGCCCTAAATTGTCTGTTTAAGGTTACAAAACTGTCTTTAGTAATATAAAAATTTCAGATGCCGCAGTGGAATATTGTTTCTTCTCGCAATAATAAATGGATGCCGAAGGACAAATCAAATTCAAATAAAACGGGTCGAGTACCTTCTTTCGAATTTTGTTACACTGAAGACTATATGGTCTATAGTCTTCAATCAAGATATCATTAGGTTTCTCAATAACCTGTAATTCTCCGTTTCAGTTTAGGAACATAATACATATATATCACGTTACTGTAGTGTAGCGTTTATCCTTCTAGAAATAATGAAAGGATGACAGAAGAAAGGATGGAACTAAATGAAAAGTGTAATTTTGTTTTCAATTTTTGAGTTGTTACGTCGAAATTATTTAAAAGTCGGTTTTGTTTTTTTATTTTTTTAAGAATATTAAATTCGATTTTGCCTTTATCAGGAGAATTTCTAATATTACAAGAAAAGTATCACTATGCAGAAGTTGGGTAGATGGGGGAGTAATAATTCACGAAGAATAGAGGCAAGACAATTGGAAAGATGATATCTAATGGTAAAATCGAAATGGTTAATTGGAAACAAAGAAGTTATTGAAAAATATTGCTCATAAAGTTTAAACTATCTCGATATATAATAATGTGTCATCCATATCCGTTATTATGACTTCAGTCAACAATGACTTCAGTCAGATTTTAAACATTTTCTTTTCTATAACGAACGATGACAATTATATTTCATATTCATTATAATGAATATGAAATTAATGGATTTTAGATTTTCAGTGGATCAGAGTACTTTTACTTTGCAAATCTTTTGTTTTATAATTGACCCTAACCGAAAGAAGGCCAGACTGCTTTTAGTTGAGATGTTATTAATTACAGCCGCCATCATATCGTTCTTTTATCACATAAGAAAGGGACTAAAGCACCAAGAATTTGACTTCAAATCTCATTCATTTCAGGAACACATCAAATAGAGTAGATCAAATAGATCTATTTTCCTAAATAAAGTAGAGTAGAGAAATATGTATAGTCAAGTAACCAGATGCAATTTAAATTCTGTCATACATAGGTAGGGTGCCTCTTTCTAACGTAATACGACATTATATTATATCAAATAGATCTATCTTCCTAAATATAGTAGAGTACAGAAATATTTATAGTCAAGTAACCAGCTTGCAACTAAAGTTGTGTCAACTTCCTAATCTAATACTTTGAAATATTTACTCCAGATATAATGCAATATTTATCATTTTAATTCCCAAAATCATAATTATGAACTAACTAAACCCATTAAAAGGATATGATGTACATAACTGAACATGTACTTGTGAGATTAATTACACTTTCACTACTATCCATTCCAGTATGAGCAGACATCCAGTACAGCATTGCCTTGTTCTGACTTGCAGAGATTGTAAAAAGATACTTGTTCTTAGTTTCAGAGTACTATAAATAGGATTTTATGTTTAGAATTATATAAATAGTTTTTGTCTTTATTTCCCGAAATTTAAATGTCTTTGATTATAACAAATTTTAAATTGTAGTAAAAAACCATTTTAGTAACTTTTTAATGACAGGAGTTTACTTTTCGTTAGACGCAAATTCAAGATTCGCACTTGCTCTTATTTGTTTTAAGTTGCTTACTGTAAATATTTGCAAACCGTCACCATTTAATGAACATGACGTTACAAAGGATATAACGAAAGGATTCTACTAATTAAAAGGATGTTTTACAGAGTACACAGAACAATTTGTAAATATTGCTGCAATATAGCATATGGCAATGCGGAAATAACATACATAACAATATCAACAACTGCAACAACAACGACGACGAATGGTAGGATAAGCATCTTCCAAATGACACATGTCAACTCTAAAGTCAAGACAACCAGACGAGCGAGCGGGCATGTTTCATTTATATGAGGACGGCAACTGTCATTAAGAGCCACTTTTATGATATGGTGGAATTAATTGCAGAATTTTCAGTTTCCCCAAGTAAAGCAGGAAGAGAGTTTTATTTGCTATTAGCAAAATAAAAATATTAAAGGTAAATTAAAGACTCGCATTGAAGACAAGTAAGCAAAATTACATGCAAAAATTAAACACTACCTTTTCGTGAAATTATAAGCTCCGCTTTTTTTTACAGTGTACTAGTGCTTTGAACGGGAAACAGACATTTTCTGTCAAATCGTGAACAAAATGTCAATATGTTTTCA
Source organism: Teleopsis dalmanni (assembly GCF_002237135.1). Taxonomy (NCBI): domain Eukaryota; kingdom Metazoa; phylum Arthropoda; class Insecta; order Diptera; family Diopsidae; genus Teleopsis; species Teleopsis dalmanni. The sequence goes on along the minus strand of NC_051846.1, from coordinate 142,000,821 downwards.
TATTTTCAGAAAGTTATTGACACTTTTTTAATGGAAAATACAACAGTTAAGGACAAACATACCTCAAAAACTCTTTACTCAGACTAACGGTTGGTTTCATTTTTTAGAAATGTCTAAGACTATTTATTGAGGGTGGTTTACCTATATACGAATGCCACATTTCTATATATCTAGCTATACACTCGTACCACCGATACATGTTAACAAGTGGAATTATTTTTTATTTTCTTTTTAGATCCAGCAATGGCAGCCAAAGAAAAACGATACGTGGGGCGCTTTGGTGTATTTTCAATATTTTTCATTGCAATTCTAAAGAAATGCGACAATGCATTGTATCCATATTTGATTTGGAGTGCATTGCCAACCAACCATTTGTTTGCTGTGTCAATGCCGTCTTCAGCTTTCAGTCTTTCTTTCCCTAAAAGTGCCTCTGAGTGTTTTGCAGTGTTTTTGACAGCTAATGGCTGTTAAATATTTTGTTAATGTTGATTCTTATACTTCAGTGAACCGAGAACTTGCACTAAATTGCTATAATTGTTGTGATGTAGTATATATACACATATATATGAGTACTAATTGATTTTTGAGACTTTTGGAGTACATTTTAAAAATTTTAAGAAAGTATGAAATAATGATATATTAGTTTACCATTAGTTATCCTAAAAGTATTTGTGATTATAATGAAGTTATAATAAGTTTTGATTTTTAAAATATTAATTAATAATATTAATAACAAAAATTAATTAATTCAAATATGCATTTAATATTTTGGTATAATTTCACATTTGATATTAATATCAATACAAAATATTTATAAATAACAATCAATTAATAAGGTCTATCCACGAAATATAGATGTTTATTCCTACAGTGCTCTATTACCCACATAATTACCTATTCTTCTGTTAATCTTTTTTATGTAGAATGACATCACTTACAGGCTCTACAAAATCATTTACAAAATTTTGTAAAATAATTCTCATAACCCAACTAGACATATTTACGGGTGTTGTGCCTCAAGTGTTCGTTGGTCATTATTATGATCATTATGTTTTAAAATTTAATCATGGCTATTGAATTTCTTGCTTTTTTATTAACACTATATCTAAAAAGAATATTATACTAAACTATTATAGGTACATTTCTAGCAACGCAACTAGTCATATTTTTGTCTATGGTATAAAGCATTTTTATCATGATAAGTTAAGGATTTAAGAGATCCATATATTTGTTTGTATTCAGAAGGGTTAATACGTTTGAGTTTGTGTGCTTGAAAGCCGCTTTGATTAGTTGCAAAATCACTAAATTTTAATATTGACTTAGTTTAGTAACACCAACTGCAACAAGCACCTTTATGAGGCCTCTGACAGACGTGATTGCATTGCGATTATACTAAAATCTAGTTGCGATCTGTCTATACTTTGTTATTATTGGTACACCTACATATCTCTATATCTTATGTGCATTAATACTTAATTATAAATTATTTCAATGTTATTTACTTTAAAATACTTCAACTTTATTTACAGATATATCTTGGAGTTGAAATCTTTTTACGCGTGATCAGTGAGCTTGAGTGGGAGTTTGAGTCATCATTGATTTGTTCGTCGACAAAAATTGTTTGCAGCAAGTTCGTGATTTTTAATGGATTTTTTCTAACTTAAGCTGTGTTCTCACAGAATATTGCACTTTAGCAATTGAAATCGCAATTATTAGAATATCATTAGTATATAGAAGAAAGAGTAACAATTTATTTTTAATCACTAAAAAAAGAGTTTGTGATGTTTGATTTAATGGAAATGACCACATTGCACATACAAGTATGTTCGTAGCTTGCTTATACTATAATAACATTACCTCACACCTTATAAAACGATTACGATATGTTGAAAAAAATATAGTTTTTTCTTTTTAAAATAATTTACAATTATATTGGTCAATTGGTAAACTTGCTCAATTTTGACTACCTGGTTTCGAAATCAAATTGTAAACTGTATTTTTGGCACATCTAATGTATATTGCTTATTCTAAATGCCTCGAAATGTATAATCTCACTAAGTTGTATACACATGAGTGTATAAAGGGGTAGGTGTGTATCATACCTCTAATCGTCGCTTTTCTTGTTCTTTCCACCTTCTCACAAAGTAAAAATGACGAACAAGACAATAGTAAAAACATAAGAAAAAATCATATCTTTATAAATGTCTATATTAGTTTTTCTTTTTGTTGGTATCAGTATACTATATATATGATCAAGGATAGGATAACACATTCAAGGATAGGAGACATTTTGACTTTACCAGAAAAATTCGATTTGTAGAGAATTTTTAAAAAATAAAATAATAAAAATAAATAAAATAAATAACAAAAATAAATAATAAAATTATTTATAAAAAAATGGGTAAGAACAAAAATAGAGCAGGCAGTTAACAGAGTCTAGAATTACTCACAGAAACAAGCTAGATGTCTTATTTTTTTCCTTAGTTTAACATTTAAAAATTCCAAAACAAAATCTAAGCTAATCATTTAACTCTAACTAACTAATTCTCATGGTGAGTTAAATGATAAATATTATGAATAATTACTATGCTTAAATACCAGACAAGAAAGCTAAAAGGGATAATATCAATCAGGTTTTGTTTTTTAATTATTGAAATCGCTTTATATTGTAGTAAGTAAATTCATGAATCTTCAATAAAAACCTAGCAGAGACAAAGGTCTGTATGAAAAAATTTCATATGGTGATTGATTATTGATTCATATGAAAACTTCTCATGATTTTTCGGGGTTTGCTTTCACCGGCAACCATCCTAAAAGTGAGTCCTTTTACAATTTGAAAAATATGTTCATAAAAGATATCAAAAGCCAGTACATTTGTTAAGTCCTTCACGTCCACATCAAACCATGTATTATATCCTACAACAAAACTGTTCTAAGTATACGTCATTACTT
>NC_051846.1:141988039-141997769 GCF_002237135.1 Teleopsis dalmanni | reverse complement strand
AGTTTGTTATATTTTATTTATGTTTGTCATGAAGTGCTTTTATAATTACTTATTGAAGTTCCGAAATAACGCATTACTAAATTTTGTTGTGCCATAGCACTTTTTTTATAATATAGTGCAATTAAACTTTTTCAATCACTCCATCGGATATACAGTCTTCTCCTACATTTTATTTATCCAACTAGAGCAGTATGCTTCTGCACCTTATAAGAGTGCATGTGGGCTAAAAGACCTATAGAATGTAATTTATGTCAAAGGAGACAAAACTATAGATCCCAATTGCTTAAAAGTCTTTTTTGATAGCTATTAGCAATGAATAGTTATTTTCCTAATCTTCGTGTTGACATTTTTGTCCGTAGATGGCTTGTACTTTATTTTACCCTAATGTATCAAGTCGCCAGTTTTTTTGGTGGCACCATTATCAAGTGTCTTAACCCCGCTTAATATTATATATATTTTTTGTTTAATTATGCGTCATAAGTTCATGTTTGGAAGATAAGAGCTTTAAAGATTTATACTTTACTTTTTTATTACCTTATTAATTGACTGCCTGTTGGTCTTACATCGTCACAAGCAATCCCGGATGTAATGATGCTGCTTTTATATATATAAGTAAAATTAAATTATGTACATTTTATCTACCTATTGTTCAGTTTCGAAAGAATTCGCTTGACACTTTACACTGACTCAAAATTTTATATAATGTCACTTTATGTACGTTGAGCACAGATTTATTTTTGGGGGTCCTTTAAAGCTACCCGCAATTAAAAATATATTAGAGAACTCTGCAAAATTTTTTGAAGCCATTGGAGTTATTCTGCAAGACTCATTAAAGACCAGAATACCACAAAGCACATTCAATGGAATTTTCATTGAAAAATTGGACAAACGAAAGGTCATGGTAGTCAACAGAAAAGCATTAAGAAAGAAAATAATGATGAAGAAAGAATTCAATTCGATACTACTGCGGACATTCAAGACTCTTTAAGTGATAGATTATAGGTGATGCAGACCAATGAAAAAATGTTTCAAGTATTTGGTTGATCACATCTAACACTGTGTTGACTTGGAAGGACCGTTTTTGAATTTATAAAAAAAGAGAATACAATAAAACGCCTTGATTGCTAAACTCTTGATTTAGCCCTTACTATCTATAGATATTAAATTGTTTCAAAGTGATATTTATGTATTAAAAATATATTTTCTAAGAACTTTTTAACATTTTTCTTTGATATTATTCAGTCATTTTCCATTTCCAATTTCTGTACATATATTTAACTATAATAATATATTTTATTCTATATATACACTACTATACCTTCTGCTCGAAAAGTATCCCGATTTTGTTGTTTGTTAACTACTCCTTAAGTAATAGACCTTTTTCAAAAATTTTTTGTTATGTTGGTACACCCTTTTTTGATATATGGTACAAATTTGAGCGCCATCTGTCAATTAGTTTGTTTACAGCAGCTGTTAATGTGAGACTACCTCAAGTGCATTTAGCGATTTTTACTATGGAAAATTCATGTTGTACGCCCTTTTTTTGACCAAACACGGCACCACTGTCATCGCTCAGGCACCATATTCGCCAGATCTGGATCCGTGTGACTTTTTCCTGTTCCCGAAACTCAAATTGCCCCTTCGTGGTAAGCGTTTTGAGTCGATTGAATCCGTAAAAGAGAATTCGCCAAAGGAACTAAAAGCCATACCTGCACGGGTCTACGAAAAGTGTATGGAAGATTGAGTTAAGCGTTAGCATATGTGTATCGCTTCAGAAGGAGCATATTTTGAAGGAGATAAAATAAATTTGGAATAAAATTTAAATTTGAGTGTTTTATTTACAAAATCCGAGTTCTTTTTGAGCAGAAGGTATACTATATATAATATAATTTTTTTATATATCTAATGAATGTGTCAGATGAATAACTTCATCGTTTTAAAAATTATGTGTTGGTTGATAGTATATTAACTCCAGTAATAAGTTATATCAATCTTCTAATATTTTATAGTTTATAAAAATATGTGTGGTTTAAGTTTAGTGCCATCTGGAACTGAATACCATTATACTCCGTCTCTCTAATTATATATGTATCTTTATTTTATCTTCTGAGAAATAAAAATTTTTTGAATTCTGAAGTTCTTAATTTTGCACATCTCGTGCTGCCACATAATTAATCTTCAGTAAGATTTTTCAACATCAATTTTGTTTGCTGCGAACTGAAACTCCCTTCAAGTAAATCCTTGTTAGAATATTGCAAAACTTTTTGCAATTTATATTGGAAATCCCTTAAGAGTTCTTTTTAAGTACCCATGAATAGCGAAGTGGATTCAAAAAAATGAAAAATATTATAAATCAAAACTGCGGAACGTGACGTTGCACAAATATGCAATAAATTAAATTTTTCTGCAATTCTTCCTTTCAAGATCCTTGCCATAAAATCGTGGTACGTTTGTAATTGAATTTTTAATGTAGTTGTTTTTATTGCCTTATGTCTAAGCATATTTGACGCAAAATTCTTTTCGAAGCATATCTCGTGTCACTTTTTAGAATAACCAAATTTGTTGAAGTTTAAATCTTAAATTTCTAGTTCATAAACCCATGAAGTTTGGCGACTGCCACTCCGCCCACTACCTCAGATCAATCAATAAGCTGTGCTGGATATTCATTCTGCTTCATTAGATGCCAAAACGAAAGTTTCGAATTACTGTCAACCGTCAATTTGCTTTGTCTTTAATTACAAAAGCGACAAAGGCGAAGAATTTCTCTATGAGCACACCACCTTCCGGAGCAGCAAAATCAGCGCCCAAATTAAATTCCCCAGCCCCAGTTCAGATATAATTTCCATCTTTTGTGTTTTATTGCTCTTTATTCCATTTTATACATTTTATATAAAATTTTTTTCCCTTTTTATTTGAATAACTTTATTCTATTGTTATTTATAGTCGGCAGCTTCCCTACTTTAGCTCAACGCTGATATATTAATGGCACGCGTACTGTCATGTCATTTGCGCCCAACTTTACGGATTCCACTGCCGGCGCTGCTACTCGCCTTTGTTGTTGTTTTCTAACTCTTGGGTGGGGTACACCTCTGAAGAATGGATGTGTACTCGTATGTGGCGACTGCGGATATATGTGCGAGTGTATATAGAGAAATGTTTTATTTATAATATTTCTATATGAAGTGAAAATGTAAAAAAGCGCAGCTCTCCACATATGCGTCTCCACATAGTGGATTGTCTGCCACATCTGTCAATCTGTCACTCTATATGTTCTTCTTATATCTTTACTTACTTACGTATTTACTACCGAACATTAGAATAGTTGTGTTGTTACAGTAGCAATCTTTGCGTTTGGTTGTTTGTGGATAGAAAAAAAAATTGTCGTCATTAGTCATGGCTAAGGTTTTCCATTGCTCTCTTCGACTTCTTGCTTGAGTTTATTTAGTGGGGAACGTTTTAAGTAAGTGTAATTTCCATTAGCAATTCAATTTTGCGTAGAGTGGAAATGCAAACATTTACTTGAGTATTTAATATCTATTTGGAAAATTACATAAAAATGTTTTATTAGGGTCAATTTATTTCAAAATAATAAAAAACTCTTATTCGATTAAGATTAAAATCATCCCTAAGATATTTCTACTAGTTTTTACAGTGTATGTGGGGCAATGAACTCATCAATGAAACTATAAAATTTTATTATTATTAATTTTAGAATATTATGCGGAAAATAGGAAGCGAAAAACGGAAGAGAATTTTTACAATAAAGAAAGGAAAATATGCAATATATGATGGATCCAAATGGAAATTAATCAAAAAATCCATAAAATAAAATTGAAGAAATAGAAAAAAAAATAATATATGATATATGATTATGAAAGACAATATATGTGGAGTTCTTATGAGACTGACAGAAGTAGAAATTAGTAAACATAGGTTTTTGAAACATAAATCACACTTAAAGTTTGATGATTTAGGACACCATTATTAAATTCATGAGAAAGCAGGGATTAAAATGGGTTACTCATATTGTAAGAATACTTGAAGATAAACTAGAAAGTAAAATTCTTATCAGCAACTTATAAATTGACAAAAGATGAAGATGAAATCACAGAAAACGAATAAATGGAATGATTAATTATTTGGTTTTTACGATTTGAGAAGAACGAGAAGATATTTGCAAGAATGAGAAAAACTTGTTCGAGAGTCGTAGTTTTTTTTAAGGATTTTTGTGCCAATTATAATTAATATACTAATAGGATTTAAAATATAACAAAACATAGATTAGCTTTAATCTTTTGTTTTCTATTTCAATAACTTAATAAGTGAACTTAAAGTAATATTAATAAAACAAAGAGTTTTCCTTATATATATATGAATACCTACGGCCCATTAGATTGAAAAGTTTCTCGACTCGATTATTTTCAATATGTGTTATAATAAAATGAGTTTTCGATACAAGTAGTATTTTATAATATTCTAGCCTCCATTGTAGCTTTTTTACCGACTAATAAGTCAATTAGTCAAATAAAAAGACCGCCAAATCGATTAGTCTCACAGTATGTGTATAAAATGGACAAGAGTTCAGTATAGAGAGTTCCATATTAGTTAACTGAAATGGAATCAAAATAAGATTTCAAGAAGAAAATATATTAACAAACATATTTATAACATTTTTTGTAAAAATTATATACATATAATCTTCCATCCTGTTTCTCTGTAAGGATACTACAAAAATTTATTATTATTAAGTCGTTTCCATCAGGAACATAGACTATTTATATAGAATCGCTAGATATTTCTGTTTAATGCTAAATATGTTAATTCATCAAATAATTTGTTCGTTTCATGCCAGAAGGTTCTTCTCCAAGTTGTCCGAGGCCTGCTGAGTCTTCGATTGTCTTGCGGGTTCCATTGTAGGACAGCATAACAGACCTCTTCTTTGGATTCTCTTAATATGTGCACGAGCCAGTTGAATTTTTATCATTTTATATGCACCTTGATATTTTCTCAATATATTTCGCAGACATCTGTTGGGAAAAGACTGCAGCATGCGGCTAGTGTCAGTGCTCACAAGCCATGTCTCAGAGTTGTACAGCAGAATAGATTTAACACATGCGTTATAAACATTGATCTTACTCTTTGGAGATAATTTACTTTAGTTCCAGGTATTACGAAGAATTGCAAATGCAAATCTTGCTGTGTTAATTCTATTTTGTATGTCAATGGCTGCGCTTCCGTTGGATTTATTATGCTTCCAAGGTAGCAGAAACTCTCAACGATTCCAATGTTGATGTATTGATTGTGAAGGTGGGAATTTGATTTGACTTAAAGAATTAGATAATAAATTGCAGCTTAATCCACCATTCCTAAAAATATTTGCATTTTTTATATGATATCATGTTTTTCTAAAATTGTCTTTAAAAACAAAATATATTATAAATTCAATTTTGTCTGCAAAAATAAAAAAAAATATATACCATAAACTGCTTCATATCCTTTAAATATTTTTCCGTTGTAGAATTTTGTAACATCACGTTTCGTTTTAATCTATAAAGATATTTTTTTATTTTGCTTATTATATATTTTCCGTATTTTCCGTTTGTTTCATGTCTGTTACTTGCTTTTCGAGAAAGTATCTTTTTCTCTACGAGATGGGTTACTCCTCATGCAATTGCTCACTCGCATTTGTTTAGTTTCAGATGAAAAAGTGCTGCATTTGAAAATTGGAATTTCATGCAATTTAATTTGACAATTCTGGAAATTTAATGTTTTTTGCAGCTGCCAACAAGGAAGCAATTTCGTCAAGATTTTGCAATATCAAACAAAAAACTGATTTCGTAGTTACGCTTAATACCCAAAAAAAGGCGTACTGCAGCTGAAGTACAAGGATATTGACATAAAGTAAATCGTCGTCATAAAATAAAATTCAATTTTCAACTCTAGATAATCGAGCTGCATTATCTGCAATAGATTCGTATAAGTACTAAAGGCACAACTATTATTTAAAAAAAAAAAAGAATATATACCTACATTCTATTCAATAAGTATTTTAAAAAAATTCAATTATTGCTGTTATTATAAAAAAATATATTATTCTTCATAATATATCGAGTGACACAGGAAGCCATAGTGGATATTAGTGGCAATTAGTACAGATCCAATTTAATAAAGGGAATACTAATACCGCTAATACTTCTACTACTACCAGATTTTCTATAATTATTATTACATTTTTCTAAAGAAACAACTTTTCTTCTAAAAAAAAATATTCGTAAGAAGTTCAATATAATAAATGATTTCCAGAAAAGTATTGTCTGTTCTAAATGAACTGATCTTCCACTATCAAGAGTTTGCTTGTAGTAAGTAGTAAGTACCAAAATAGTAGTAACTGTACTACTATTTTATGATTATGATTTAACTCTCTGCATTATACTAATATGCCTTCATTATAATGACCAGAAAGAGCGTAAAACTATTGTGACTATCCGTCATATGAATGTCTGCATAACATGATTCAAAGTGTCTCGAATAGATAAAGAATTTACTTAGCTTTCTTCTGCCATTTCTTTATTAAAATGAAACTTTATTCAAAAGCATACGATTGCTATATAGTAGCAGTAAATTATTAGCTCTATGTAATGCTATATATAAATATCCAGAAATAACTTGAAAAAAGTGTTTTGATTCAAAGATTTATTGTTAATATATGTAATCTGAAAATTTCGTTATAACACCATATTGATGAGCAACCACCATATTAATAATAAAATTTAATAATTGCTTATTGAGAAGTTTAATATATTTTATTTATATTTGTCATAAAAGATATTATGTAAATATTTATTTACGAAGCCTAAACAACATGTAATTGACAACGTGTAATTGAGCACTACTCTCCAGACAAGCCTGTGCTACAGTCTTGTGCATGCTGTGCTAGTAGCACTACTCCACGCAAATTAGTCCACCGTACGCACTATTTTTTCTTAAGACTTCTCCCTAAAACTACCGCTTCAGATTCTTTTTTTCACTAGGATATCGCTTTTCCTTTCTTTGCCCTTGCAAAAAATGCAACTTTCTATTACTGATATATTTATAACAATTTTTATCGATGTATTTCTGGAAAAAAAACAATTTTTTTTATTGTAAAACCTGGTCTAACTTTGTTCGCACTAACAGCACTATTTATTGAATTCAAATATATTATACTATTTTCCTTTGTTATCGAATAATATTATTAACAGAATAGAATAGAAAGTGTACGAGAGATCAGTTTCTAGTGATGCAAAACACTGAGTACATGGCTTATCTGATGTAGATCTAACTGACCCTAACTTAACACAAGACATTTTACTATTCAAATAAAAGCTAGAATGTCAGCTGTAGTACATATTCAAACTCTGCCATAGTATTGTTTATATAAATCAATATTTAATATTGTATATATTATATATATACTATATTATAATTTATTGTACTATATTATATATATATATTAGTGTTTAAAAGCATGCTTTTCAAGATTTAGTATTAAATAACTATCTTATATACTTAATTATCGTTTTACTAAACTTTTTTTATGAAGCAATAAAAATAATCGCAACTTTCTGGTTTTAGCCATTAAATTCAGTAATACTTTTATTTTTCATAATAGAGTATAATCGTTGACTACATACAAGGATACTCGTACGTATCAGCTAGTGCGAGTAATATTACCGAACAATTACCACCTCTAGCAAAAAGTTGTGTCTGCGCCTTAAATGTATTGCTTGTCGTATCCTATTAATTTCAGTAACTGACAAAACAAATCTTTTTAACTTTTTCACAAGACATTAAAAGAAACTTTTCCATTTAGTACTCGCACACACTAAATTCACATAAATTTATGAGAAAAAAGTGTACAAGAGCAAAAACTTTATTTTCGCCACAAAAGGATGCATACTGTTTTGCATATAATTACGATAAAGTCCTTTGCGTTTGATTCCATATTCCAAATTCCTGCACAGTTTCAATACGAAAATAAATAGCCTCAGTATTTGTCGCCAAAATTCTTTAAAGTCTATTGGCGCGCCAGTTTTATTATGCGGGCTGCCTTTTATTGCTTTTTTTAATTTAATTTTGCTGCCAGTTTTTTGCTCCTTACTTTATCGATGCTATTTTACAGTGTACTTACCAATCGAAAAATTTTATCTTTGCTCGTCTGGGTATGGAAGCACTGATACAAATATAAAGGATAAATATTTTTTCTTGATTTAGCAAATATCGCTGCATACTTCTGTGCGCGGAGCAAATATTGTATTTAAGCAAAAAATGGAAGAGGAGTAAAATTGGAGTTTGTACAGAAATGTCAATATAATACGGAAAATTATAGATAAACATTTATTCTATGGAGTTCGTTCTGGCTTTTAAATATTGACTTAACTTTAATGTTCAACATATTTTGCAATAAACCATAAACCGCAAACCGCAAATCATTCATGGATACAAGCGAACCATAGTCGAAAGTCGTAAGAAGGAAGGATATGAGTTTCTTGTGCGTATCAACTGACATAGCGTTTTTCTATACTCTGCTGTGCTTAAGCTGAAGTGCAGATATGTTTTACAAGCATAAAAGTTGACTTAGAAGAAGGTTTCATTCCTGAAATTGCTTTCTGAAAGTTTTCTTTATGTGCTCAATGCTTTGTTTATGGTAGATACAGCAGAAATGTTAAATGTCTATTATTCCGGAAAAAGCAGCTGAGCTCGCAATAGACATTAAACAACAAAATATGATGATGACGTTATTAGTTTTTAGTAGAATGGCAAATAGCTTTAAGGCAAGAGAAATTGTTAAAGGACAATGCTTGATGTAGTTATTTTATAGAATTTAAATTATTCAATAAATAATGCAATGAATTTTTAATAAATTAATATAATTATTATGAAGACTATTAAATAATTTAAATATACAGGAACGTTCACTACCTATTGAAGAAGAAGCATATGAATATCTATTTAAAACTTTTAACACTTGTGTGTGTGTGTGTATTTAAACTTAATTCATACAGAAATTTGCTTATAAAGCACCCAACCATTAGACTACAAACAGTAATTTTATATTACTTTGGGCACACCATCCCTAAATTAAGATTTTCCCGAACACATCTGTAGCCGAAACTTAATGTATCGTAAACTATTTAAATTTTTTTGATTTAATATTAAATTTAATAACAAAGTGAACTATTAAACATGTTTACAACTTCTTCTTATCATTTTATAGTACCCTAATTTAATATCCTTCAAACACGTAATGTAAAAAGTACTGTCAAAAGATATCCGGTGAAGGAAACATTGGAAACTATATAAAGAATGTATATTCTAGATCAATATTACTGTATAAATCCATTTAAAAATCTGACCCAACTAATTTGTTTTTCATTTACCCATTGCTCTATCGACCTAGTTTGTATGAAGAAATTAGTTTTCCAGCTTTTTAAATTAGATAACTTAATTTTGTATTTTTTATTTATTATAATTAATTACAAAATATAAAATCTTATAACTAAGGTAAGAAAAAAAAACGAGCGCTAGAAGCCAGGGCCTTCAGCTCGGATATTATAAATTAAATTTTATTTACTAGATTACAAGCTTTAATATATTTATATATTAAAAGTATATTTTCAACAGTAATTGTTTTTAATAGGCTGGTAGGTAAGATATTAGGAAAGATATTACTACGAATAGAATTAAAAGA